>NC_089703.1:6901470-7245830 GCF_031753505.1 Anomalospiza imberbis
CAAAGCTTTTCAGCGGCGTTCCCAAATTTCGAGCGGGCTGGATGTAATAAAATGGGGTTTAGGGATCAAAGGCAGCGCCGGGCAGGGACAAGTGGGGACGGCCACCAGCGGTTTGTCCCCTGCTCTCGGGCCTCGTCTCCTCAGCCGCGATATCGGGATGAATAACCCGTCCCACACCATCAGAATTATTCAAAGCTTTTAAGCTGTTTTTATTTAAAAAGTATGAACACGAGGGGTTTTTTTAAGGGATCAAGATTAAATATATAGGCCATGGCCAGAGAGGAATCACGGGACTTTGCACACAAAGCCCTAAGAAGGAAAATCCCAGGTCTGCATCCAGAGGTTGTTTTAAAGGCTTTCACTTCCCAGCACAAGCTGGAAAACCCGAATTATCCCGAGCTGGGGTAGCTACAAGGGAGGGATTGCAGGAGGGGAGGGTGAAAATAATTGCAATTCCAGCTGCAAGGGGATAAACGCAGTGGGATCAAAGCTGCCATCCCAGGATTCGCCACTCCTGGCGTTCGTTCCCTTGGCATCTCCCGCGGACCTTGCGCGGGGGATAAAATAGATGGAAAAGAGATGTAAAATGTGGGCTGGGCTGGAGAAAAGCGGCTTAGAGGAAGAAAAGCCTCGGGGAGGGAGGCTGTGCTCAGCACCACTCCCCACCCTGCCATCCCAACGCCCCCATTTCCCGATGTCCCCCCAAACTCGCCGGGATTCGGGACCTTCTCCCACCTCCCGCTCCCAGAGGGCCAGCAGGGAATTTTCCGGGCTCCTTCTGGGAGTTTTCCAGCTGCAGGGGTGGGAAGCTGGGGCAGGCACAGCTGGCCACAGCTGGCCACAGCTGCGGAGCCGCAGGAGGGTGGCAGGGGGGAGTTTGTGTCCCCATCCTGTCCCCATTGTGCGGCTTCAATCGCACTAAAAGGGTGTAAAACCCCGCGGAATGGGGAATGGCCCTGGGCACACCCAAATGTGGGTTTAGGTGGGGATAAAACAAAACAAAACAAAACACCCAACAAAACAAACCCAAATACCAATCCTGGCGGAGGACAGAATTCAGGCTTCATCGGAACCGAAGGAAAGGAGCTTTCCCCAGGGCTCCCCGAGCTTTGGAACCCGAGGATGGTGGGAAAGTGGAGGAGGCACACCCAAATGTGCGTTTAGGTGGGGATAAAACAAAACAAAACAAAACACCCAACAAAACAAACCCAAATACCAATCCTGGCGGAGGACAGAATTCAGGCTTCATCGGAACCGAAGGAAAGGAGCTTTCCCCAGGGCTCCCCGAGCTTTGGAACCCGAGGATGGTGGAAAGTGGAGGAGCGGGGCTGGGAGTGATGTCAGGGGCTCAGAGCGGCAGGAATTCTCCCGAGCTACCCCGTGGAATTTCCTCTGGAGACCAGCACAGCCAGCAAGAGCTGCTCCCAGCCTGGGAATTGCATCACATTCTGCTGAAATCCTCCATTCGTGACTTTTTTTTTTTTTTTCCCAGTGTAATTATGTAATTAATGCGTTCAGAACGAGGTGCCGAAGGAGGGACATAATTTTTAAAATTTTTATTATTATTATTATGACTTGTTTCCGCCCAGGATTTTTACAGCCTCCCTTATTCTCAGGGAGATTGCACAAGGGGCTGTTGTTCTGCAGTTTATTGCTCTCAGAAGGAAACTGAGCCCCCGAACCTTTGCAGTGACACTCAAAAAGCCCTTTAATAACATGTATTCCTCCCTTGGGACACAACCTGCACCCTTTTTCCAGAGGAACGGGCCCCACTTTGTCACCACTTCGACTCCTCCAGAGAAACAACACCTCCCACACAGCAAAAATCATAATTCAGCCCGGAATTGCTGTTCCTGTGGTCACGTGTGCCTTGGGGAGGGAGAGGAAAAGGCTCCTGGAATAAATGAATTCTCCTGGAGCCTTTGATGTCTGCGGGAGGATGGTGCCGCTTCCCCAGCACGGCTGCCTTGGGTGCTCTCGGCAGCCTGGATGTGGCAAAGCACCTGGAATTGCTCCGGAGATGAAAGGCCCGGGATCTGACCGCCGCGAGAACGGGAACACTTCCAAGTGGTTTTCTTTTCTTTCCATCTTCTTTCCCATCTTTTTCTTCTTTTTCTTTTTTTTTCCTTCCTTTTTTTCCATCTTTTTTTTTTCCTTCCTTCCTTCCTTCCTTCCTTCCTTCCTTCCTTCCTTCCTTCCTTCCTTCCTTCCTTCCTTCCTTCCTTCCTTCCTTCCTTCCTTCCTTCCTTCCTTCCTTCCTTCCTTCCTTCCTTCCTTCCTTCCTTCCTTCCTTCCTTCCTTCCTTCCTTCCTTCCTTCCTTCCTTCCTTCCTTCCTTCCTTCCTTCCTTCTTTCCCTCTCCCTCCTCCTCTCCTCTCCTTTCCTTTCCTCTCCTTTCCTCTCCTTTCCTTTCCTTTCCTTTCCTTTCCTTTCCTTTCCTTTCCTTTCCTTTCCTTTCCTTTCCTTTCCTTTTCCTTTCCTTTCCTTTCCTTTCCTTTCCTTTCCTTTCCTTTCCTTTCCTTTCCTTTCCTTTCCTTTCCTTTCCTCTGGGAATGATTCATTGGAGTGAATTAAGAGCAGAGCAGGAGTCAGGCCAACAGTGGGGATTAAATTCCACGTGTGCTTCCCTTCTCCTCCCAAAGAATTCCCACAAACTCAGCGGGGTCGCCCTCAGTTTTCAGCTGGAAAAAACCGGATGTGTTTTCCTGAGTTTACAAAAAAACCCAAAAAACTCATTTTTATCCTTCAGAACGGCTGAGGAAAGGGGGGGAAAAGGAGCAGCGCTTTTCCAGCCCAGGAACCCTCCCCACTCGGAGCCGTCGGCCTTGCGCGGAGCTAATTCCCAATTTATGATTATTAAAAGATTTAAAGCCTGCAGCAGCGAGATTTCACACCAGGGCTGCTTTCCCCGGGAAGGGCTTTAAACAGGCAGGGCTTGAAATGAGCCAGGGGCTGCTCCGTGCCGGGGGTCCCACAGTAAAGGGATTTCTTTGGGACACGGGGACGGGACTGAGCCGTGCCAGGCACGGGCAGCCCGGTGGGCACCGCGACCCCTCAGCCAGGGCACAGAGTCGGAGCTTTTGGGGCTTCCCAAAGCCCCCCAGGTTTTGGGGTTTCTCAAAGCCCCAGAGGTTTTGGGGCTTCCCAAAGCCCGCCAGGTTTTGGGGTTTCCCAAAGCCCCGCAGCTTTTGGGGCTTGCCAAAGTCCCCCAGGTTTTGGGGTTTCTCAAAGCCCCACAGATTTGGGGTTTCCCAAAGCCCCCCGGGTTTTGGAGCTTCCCAAAGCCCCACAGATTTGGGGTTTCCCAAAGCCCCAGAGGTTTTGGGGTTTCCCAAAGCCCCCCAGGTTTTGGGGTTTCTCAAAGCCCCGCAGATTTTGGGGGTTATCAAAGCCCCGCAAGTTTTGGGGGTTATCAAAGCCCCGCAAGTTTTGGGGGTTATCAAAGCCCCGCAGGTTTTCAGGTTTCTCACAGCCCCGCAGATTTTGGGACACGCTGTTCCCGTCCCAAAGGGAGCCCCAGGGTCTGTCTGTGAGGGTGGCACAGAAAAACGGGGTGGGGGGGTTGGCACCTCCCTTGGCACGCTGCGCTGAGGGCACAGAGCTCTGTTTGAGCCAACCTCAGTGACAAAAAGCCCCAGAATGGGGGCAAGAGGCCAAGCGCCCCCTTGTAGGGGCACGGAAGGGATTTTAGGGGCGCCACTCCCTGCCCAGCCCCAATTTCACAGAGGAGTGGGGGGGACAAATTCCGAGGTCCCCTTGGGCATCCAGGGGCTGGGGCAGGGGTGCCACACCCGGAGGTGGTGACACAAGGGGGGCTCCCTAACGACTCCGGGGGGCTCTGCCCCCTCCAGCCCGGTTAAACCGGGGGGTCCCGGGGCACCGGAGCATCACCGGGGGTGGGAGGAGTCGCTGGGGGCTTTGCCCCCCGAACCCCGCACCGGGGCTTGCTCCGGGGGGATGGAGGAGAAGAGGGGGTAAATTAGGGTGGGGGGGAGAGAATGGGGGTCCCTCAAGAGTGCAGGGGGGTCCTGACCCTTCCCCACCGGATAAGGCGGGGGGGGGTCGCGGGGCACCGGAGCGCCACCGGGGGGGGGAGAAGGCGCTGGGGGTTCACCCCCCCGTGCGCATCCAGCTTCCTCCCGCTCCGCCACCGCCGGGATTCGCCTGCCGGGGGGCCGGAGGGAGCGGGGGGAAGCGAGCGGGCAGGGAGGCAGCGCAGGAAGGCGGCAGCCCCGCGGGCGGTGCGGCGGGGCGGCTGCCGCTGGCGGGCGGCGGCGGGGCGGGGTTTTCCCATGGATCCGGGAGCCGGGAGCGCTCCGGCACGTGCTCCAACGGAAAACCTTGGTTGTGGTGTGGGGGGGGGGGGGAAGAATGGGAATGGGAACGGGGTGGGGGGAGGGGGGAGCGGCTTGGGAACGGGGGGAACCGGGCGGGGGGGGGGGGGGGGGGGGAAGCGCGCGGGCCGCGGCCGTGATTGACAGCGGCGCCCCCGCCAGCCAATGGGAGGCCAGAGCGCCCGCACGGCCCCGCCCACTGGCCGCCCGCCGGCCGCCGCCTCGCGTGCCGCGCCAGCCGCCGCCGCCGCCGCCGCCGCCGCCGCCGCCGGGCCGGGTGTCACAGGGCGGGCAGGCGGGCGGGCGGGCGAGCGGGGCCGCGGCCGGGGCCAGCGCGGCGGTGCCGGGGCCAGCGCCGCCCCCGCCCTCCCGCCCGCGCTCTGCCCTCACGCTCCCCCCCCCCCCCGCCCCCGCCCTTCCTCACCCCACGTGGCCGCGCTGAGGGGCGGGGGCGTTCCCCGCGCGCGCGTGACGGGGCGGGGCGGGGCTTCCCGCCCCGCGCGGGGAGCGGGGGGGGGGGGGAGCGGCGAGGGGAGGGGGGGGTTGTGAGGCGCGGGCCAATGGGAGCGCGGGACGCGCGGGCGCCGGGCGCGGGCCGGGCGCTGATTGGCTGCGCGCGAGTGTGGGAACGGCGGCGGCGGCGGGTTCACACGAATGGGCGCTGCCGCCGCCGCCGCCGCCGCCGCCGCCGGGCTATAAAAGGGCGCGGGCGAGGGGCGGGGGGCGCCGCCGCCGCCGCACGCCCCGCGCCCGCCGCACGCGCCCCGCGCCCGCCGCCGCACGCGCTCGCTCGCCCCCTCCGGTTTTCTTTCCACCGCCGCCGCCGCCACCACCCTCCTCCTCCTACAAACCCGGTTTTAGCCGCTCCCCGTGATCTTTCCCCGTTCCTGCACCGGAGGACGTCAGCCATGCCCGCCGACACGGGCATGGAGAAACCGACCGCCTCGCCCATCGCCGGCGCGCCCGCCAGCGCCAGCCACACGCCGGACAAGCCGCGGAGCGCCAGCGAGCACCGGAAGGTAAATGGAGGAGGAGGAGGAGGGTGCCGGTCGGGGCGCAGCAACGGTGGCGGCGGAGCTGGATGGCGGCAAGCCCGCGGCCGTGCTGAGGTCGGTGATGGTCGGGGTTGACGGTCGGGTGCGGTGTTGGGGTCCCGGGGCTGTGCGGGGGGCGCTGACCGGCTCCGCTCTCCCCGCAGTCGTCCAAGCCCATCATGGAGAAGCGGCGCCGGGCGCGGATCAATGAGAGCCTGGGGCAGCTCAAGACGCTCATCCTGGACGCGCTCAAGAAGGACGTAAGTGGGGCCGGGGGGACACCGGGGACGCACCGGGGGATGTCCTGCCGCGGGCAGCCCTGACCGAGCCGCTCTTGTCCCGCAGAGCTCGCGGCACTCCAAGCTGGAGAAGGCGGACATCCTGGAGATGACCGTCAAGCACCTGCGGAACCTGCAGCGGGCGCAGATGACCGGTGAGTGCCAGCCCCGGGGGCACCGGGCATGGGGACAGGGTACGGGGTATGGGTATCGGGATCCCGACCGCGGATCGGGATCGGGACCTGCACCGGGAGTTGAGGACAAGGGATCGGGATCTGCACCGGGAGCTGAGGACAAGGGATCGGGATCTGCACCGGGAGTTGAGGACAAGGGATCGGGATCTGGACCGGAGATCGGGATCGGGATCTGCACCGGGAGTTGAGGACAAGGGATCGGGATCTGGACCGGAGATCGGGATCGGGATCTGCACCGGGAGCTGAGGACAAGGGATCGGGATCTGCACCGGGAGTTGAGGACAAGGGATCGGGGATGGGGATCGGGCTCCGGACCGATGGCAGGGCACCGGGAACCGGGCTCTGCACCAGTGACTGGTGACTGAGAACGAGAGCCGGAGACAGGAGACCGGGACGGGGCTCCTTACAGGGAACCTGGCTCCAGACCGGGGGCTGGGGACCGGGAACCGGGCTGCACCCCCGGGGTTAGCGACAGGGACCGGGTGCTGGGGACAGGGTACCGGGGCCGGTACTCCGGACCTGCCACTCACCTGCCGCCCCCTCCTCCCCCCGACCCCAGCCGCGCTCAGCGCCGACCCCACCGTCCTCGGCAAGTACCGGGCCGGCTTCAACGAGTGCATGAACGAGGTGACCCGGTTCCTGTCCACCTGCGAAGGGGTCAACGCCGACGTGCGCACGCGGCTCCTGAGCCACCTCTCGGCGTGCCTGGGCCAGATCGTGGCCATGAACTACCCCCCTCCTCCCCCGCCGCCGCCGCCCGCCCAGCCCGCACATCTGGCGCAGCAGCCGCTGCACGTCCAGCTGCCCCCGGCCGCAGCTGGAGCCGTGCCCGTGCCCTGCAAGCTGAACCCCGCCGAGGCGCTGTCCCCCAAGGTCTACGGCGGCTTCCAGCTCGTGCCGGCCACCGACGGCCAGTTCGCCTTCCTCATCCCCAACCCGGCCTTCCCTCCCAGCTCCGGACCGGTTATTCCTCTCTATGCCAACGCCAACGTGCCGGTGTCGGCGGGCGGCGGCTCGGGGAACGCGGCCGCCACCCCCTCGGCGTCGCCGGTGCAAGGCTTGACATCATTTGGGGGCAGCATCGGCCCGGCGTCGCAGGCCGGGAGTCCCGTTGGAGAGCGCAGTGAATCCGTCTGGAGACCCTGGTGACTTCCTCCGAGTCATTCCCCCTCTCCAAAAGCAAAACAAAACAAACAAACAAAAAAAACACCAAACCCAACAAACTCTCGTTGGCTCCGTTGTATGGAGCTCCTGTTATGTTTTGGGGTTTTTTAAGCAGATTTAAGCAGAAAGGAAGAAAAGGACCTCGCTATGAACGTGCTATTTATTATTTTCAGAGGTTGGGATCTCGACTTGTATTTTTACTCCTTTAAAATGCCTTTATTTGAGATACTTTTTTTAAAGAAATGAACAAGAAAAAAAATAAATGAGAAATAGTTTTGTAACAAATATTCAAAAAGTTATCATGCCAAAGTTGTTTGTATCCCGTTGGTCTGTGGGTGTGTGCGTGCCTGTGTCGAAGACTTCCAAAAATGAAAAGAGAAAAAAAATGCAGGTGTTTCAATAAAGGAACTCTTTGAAATAGATTTTTTTCCCCACCCTTTGATTTTGTTTGAGAGTGGGCAAGGACGAGCTCATCCTCTGTGTGCAAAAAAAAAAAAAAAAAAAAAAAAAAAAAAAAAAGTAGGACCGGACTTTATGGCTTAATTTAAGGATAATTGGAAGGGATTTGGGTAAGAAATTGGGGGGGAAAGTGATGGGGCTGAGGGTGGGGATTAAATATCCCCTGAGTTTTGCAGTCAAAAGAAGGATTCCTAAAAAACCCGCTGCTGGAAGCTGAGCAAACAACACCTGGCGCCTGCTACCTGCTCCCAAAATCCCAGATCCGGCTGCTCCGCAGCTTTTCCCCCCTCGCCACCTCTCGGGGTGGGGGTGGGCTGCACAGAAGTTACTCCGGGCGCACAAAAGCGGCGAGAGAGTCTGTCCCTATTGTCAGGAGGGTAATTAGGAGGTATAAAGGGTCTCATCGAGTATGCAGCGGGCTCTTTGGGAAGTTGGGAGCCCTATTGAAGCGCCTGGGAACTCGGAGCTGAGGGTTAATGTGTGTCTTTTTTTTCCCCGGCGCTCTCATTGACAGGGCCAGATAGACTCTGATACTCAATGCTGTTGTAAATTCAATTGCCTGGCCTCACAATGCCCACCTCATAAAAGAGAATAACTCGGGGTTGTGGCTTTTTCTTTGCCGCTGAGCGGGGGGACTGAGGAAAAGACAGTTTTGCCACCCATTCTGACTCACCCCCGGCACTTGAATCGTGGCCAAGTGGAAGCAATTGCAGCCTCTCGCACACGGAGAATGAACCACTTCCAATTGTCACCAATTAATAAGGGCCGCGGTGCGGAGAAAAGACCATTGGGAGGGAATGCTCGGGGTGCGAGGCGACGCTTTGTGCTCTCTGCTCCAAATTTGTGAGGTGGGGCTGTCCTGCAATCCGCACGAGGAACGCCAGGAGATGAGGTGGGAGTGCCAGAGGCATCTCCCACCTCGGCTGGGGGTCTGTGGGATCCTGATTTCCCTGATCCCCCTTTCCCGGGAGCCTGGGGGTTGTCCTGGTGGGTGGGCAGGGGGGGATGAGCTGATATTTGCAGAGCATCCAACGATACAAACCCAGGCTTTTTTTTTTTTTTTTTAATCTTTTTTTTTTTTTTAAGAACAGAAATGCAATTCCATCCTTCAAGGTCTGCTCCCATTAACAACCGGGCTGCAGCTTCTGTGAGAACAGGGCCTGTGGCTGTGTGTGCTGGGGGTATAAAAAGCAGATTATCGGCTCCTCACGGCTTTTTACAGCTTCCTGATGGCTCAGGCGCGGTTCGATAAAGGAGCGCAGGCTGCTCGGAGCCTGGTACCGATCCAGTCCAGCAATTCCTGCGCACCACAGCGTGGGCAATCGATCAGTCTGAGAGCCCTCCATCACCCGGGCAGAACGAGGGATCCATCTGAATCAGGAGGTTCCCAGGAGGTTTCGTTATGCAATCGCAGACATAAAATCATGTTACAGCAATTCTCCTCCATCCCCCACAGCCCTACCCCTCCTCTCCTGTCTGAAGGAGGCTCGGAAGAGCAGATGAAAGCCTGGCTGTCGCCTGCCTGCAACCAAATCCCTCCCTGGGGCAGCCCCGCGTCCCCGGCCCGGCTCTGAGCGCCCGCTCCCCCCGAGATCCCGCAAATTCCCTTTATTGCCGCGGCACGCAGCGAGGCTGGGAGCGCTGAGCGCAGCCCGCTCCTGCCGAGGGGGTTTGCGGCGATGGCAGCAGTGCGAACACGACCCGGAGCGCGGCGCTCCCCGGGGACGCGGCTCCCGGCGCGGGGGAAGCGGCGCTGCCCCCGGAGTGACAGCCTGGAACGTCACCTCAGAGAGCCCCCAGAGCCACCTCTGCCACCTGCTCTGCTCCGCGTGGGGGGCAGCAGCTGGGTTGTGCTGCTCCAGAAATTCCAAGCCCTTCCCAGGAGTGCCGCGGCCGTGAGCTCCAGGTGGCTTCGGGAGATGCCCAGCTCTGTTCCATGCCAGGTTACTGCCACTGGCTCTGAGCTGTGCTTTTTGTGGCCTAACTATTCTGTTGTCTTCCACCCTGAATATTTCCACGGTGAGATTTCTTGAATTTTGGATGGAGAAACTTCTAGTGCTGCATTTTGAACTTCTGTGACCGCGCTGTCGCGAGCTTCTTCCATCTCTTTATCAGCTCATCCCTTCCAGGATATTCCCCTCCAACAGCAGCGCGGCCGAGCCCCTCCAAAGGCTCCCAAGGGCTTTTCCAGAGGGTTCTAAATTTGCCCTTATCCCTTTAAAAGTGCAGGGACGGAGCAAAGTGCGCGGCTCCCCAGAGGTGAAAGTCCAAAGGGATGCGATAATGGCTCGGGCAGCCGGGAATTCCCGGGAATCATGGAATGATCGGGGTGTGGTGGGGGAAGGAGAGCTGGGAGGCGTTCCAGGGGGGTGGAAAATCAGAGATTCCTCCTCACCCGACCCGAGCTGGAGCAGCTGCGCCTCGTTCCATGGGAAAGGATGTGGGGAGAGGTGTTAACGAGCCATTTCCAGCTAAACGGAGCCGGGGATGGAGTTCCAGGCACAAAACTCGCTGGAATGTTCGGCAGGGGCTCAGCTGTGGCTCCGCAGCGCCGTGACCCCAGGGGCATCCCGAGAAATCCTGTCCAGAGCAAGGAAAGGCTTCCCAAGCTCCGGGCAGGAACCAAAGCTCTTCCCAGCTCCCGGGCCTGCCCAGGTCACCAAGGGAAAAGGAAAAACACCTGGAAAAGCACTGGAGGTTCTGGATGAGCCTTTTGCCCTTCCCAGCTCCCGGGCCTGCCCAGGTCACCAGGGAAAAGGAAAAACACCTGGAAAAGCACTGGAGGTTCTGGATGAGCCTTTTGCCCTTCCCAGCTCCCAGGCCTGCCCAGGTCACCAGGGAAAAGGAAAAACACGTGGAGATTCTAGAACCTGGAGATTCTGGATGAGCCTTTTCCCCTTCCCATCTCCTCTCCTGGTGCCTTTGGATTCTGCTTCCCAGTTTCCCACCGAGCAGGGGGTTGGGAGAGCTTCAAGGCTCCTTTCAACACGAGCCGTTCCATGATCCTGTGACACTTTCTGGGATTATCCTCCTGCCTCCCACGGCATTTCCTCACCCTCTGCCTCCAGCAGCCACATCTCCATCCCTCCCCTGCCCGGGAGGGAGCGGGCAGCACAGGAGGGGCTGGAAAAGGGGGCAAAGCCATCCCTCCCTTCCCACATTTCCCATATTTCACACATTTCCCTCATTTCCCACATTTCCCACATTTCCCCTGGGGGGTGGGAAAGGGTCACAGAGGGATCGGGGGCTCTGGGGCCGAGTCCCTGATACTCCAAAGGCTCCTAATGAGGGGATGAAGGCATCCCCGAGCCCCAGGGCGGTGACTCGGGCAATCCCCCAGCCGGCCTGGGAGGAGGAGGAGGAGGAGGAGCGGGAGCCCGGCTCAATGGACGCGGGCAGCTTTACTCGGGCTGTTAAGCTGATTAATTGAAATGAAGTTCCTCCCGAGCCTCGGCGCGTTCTTTGAGGTCAGGGTCACCGCACTGAGACGCTTAATCAGATCTTCCCATTTAGCCCCTCTTAGCCTGGCAGGGCTGGAATGCGGCCCTTTCAAAGCCGGGCTCTTGGCGCCAAATTCCTGCTCTATCTCCCTCTCCCATTCCACGGGAGCAGCACATCCACCATCAGGAAATCAAATCCAACGCCAGCGACCCGGCTCAGGTGAGCTTTCCACTGCCAGAGCCGGTAGGAAAGGAAATAAAGTATAAAATCAAAGCTGGCAGGTTGACGCTGGGGCTGTGGATCCTGTGATTCTGGGGCTCTTTTCCATCTGCTTTTTCTGTGGAAAAGCAGAATGGGGGAGCAGCAGAGCTTCTCCCAGGCAAATATTTGTAAACAGCCTGCTTTCCAGAGGAGGGGAAGATTCCAAGGCCGAGGCCCAAAAATAGAGCGGAGCAGATGGAAAAGAGCCCCAGAACCCACGGAGGCTCAGCGAAGGCAGCTCAGAGCTGCCCAAGTGGTTTTGGCAGCATTTGGGTGCTAAACCAGCAGCAAATCCCGAGCTCAGGGGCTCTGCTGGGATTTCCCCGATCCTCCGGGAGCACCGGGGGCAGGGGAGGGAATGCTGAGCTGCGGGGGTGGGAGGGGGTGAAGGCAAAACCTTCCCCAGACCCCAAAATCCAGCAGCAGCAGCAGGAGCTGAATCGAGCTCCGGTTCTGGAAGCAGCCCCTGGTTTGCAGGTTGCTCATTAAAGCTGTTTCCATGTCCAGAGACCCCCAGATAAATCAAGATAAATCCAGGCTGCTCACCCAGGGCACTTCCCAGGTTTTCTCTGGGAAGACAAAACAGGATCAGCTGGGAGAGAGAGGCTCAGATTGTGACCTTGGGTTGGTGTAACTCCGTTTAATACCTGTCCCATCTCATAGCAGGAGGCCAAAAAATGATACCAAAACCCCATTTTCTCTTTGGGAATCCTAAAGCAAAGCCCTGGCCCAGTGGGATTCACGGTGTGATCCCAGGATTTTCCACGGAGCAATGGAATAAAGCCAGAGGAACGCTGATTTAATCAGAATATTGGCATTTTTCACCCTTTCTGTTCCTGTTCCATCTCCCCTTGCTGCTCCTGGTGTTCCCACAGGGGGCAAAGAAGGGAGAAGGGGGAACAAATCCTGGTGGCACCCAAGACACCCAGAGAAATCAGCATGGCTATTTTAGCATACATTGCTTTTTGAGCAGCTTTCCCCACTCTAAATCCAGCTGGGAATTATTTCTCCGTCGGTGCTGAGCATGGAAAGCTCCGTGTTTTTTTGGGAAGCACGAGGCAGAGCTGCACCCAGCGCTGGGAGAGGCCACAAGGTGCTTTATTTAACCTCCAAACACGCTCAGACACATCCACTGCCGGGTATTTTTAGTGGGCACCAAAGGGCAGCGACCTGGCCGGGAGGAGGGGGAATTCGGCTGCCTTGGAGCAGCTCCACAGGAAGGGAAAGGGTAAAATGTCCCTGAGGAGAGCCTGGCTGCGCTGGTGGCACCGCCAAGGTGACCTGGGGACAGCCCTTCAGAGGCAGGGTGTTTACAAGGCTTGAAGGGCCCTGGCAGGAGGGGGAAGCTGCCCACGCCCCTGGCAGAGGAGACTCTGGAAGGACAAGGTCAGTGCAGGAACGAGAGGCACAGAAACATTCCATGGGAGCCTCTCCTTCCCTCCTTCCCATTGCTGTTCTTCCTTTTCCCCCATTGCTTTTTTCCTTCTTTCCCACTGCTTTTCTTCCTTCTTTCCCATTGCTGTTCTTCCCTCCTTCCCATTGCTTTTCTTCCTTTTTCCCCACTGCTTTTCTTCCTTCTTTCCCACTGCTTTTCTTGTTTCCCATTGCTTTTTTCCTTCTTTACCATTGTTTTTTTTTCCTTTTTTCCCATTGCTGTTCTTCCTTTTCCTCCATTGTTTTTCTTCCTTCTTTCCCATTGCTGTTCTTCCTTCTTTTCCACTGGTTTTCTTCCTTTCCCATTGCTTTTTTTCCTTCTTTTCCATTACTTTTTTCCTTCTTTTCCATTGCTTTTTTCCCTTCTTTTCAATTGCTCTTCTTCCTTCTCGTCCATTGCTTTTCTTCCTTTACCATTATTTTCCTCTTTCTTTCCCACTGCTTTTCTTCCTTTTCCCCCATTGCTTTTCTTCCCTCTCTACCATTTGTAGTGGTTTTCCTCTTTCTTTCTGTGTCAAACCACAACATTCCCATTGCTCTTCCTCTTCCTTTCCCGTTGTTTTTCTTCCTTATTTCCCATTGCTTTTCTTCTTTCCCACCCCTGCCGAAATCCCTGGTGAAGCTCTGCCCTCGGACCCACGAAATCCTGGAATATCCCGAGCAGGATCATCGATTTTCCTCCCATTCTCTGCATCCCGCCTCAAACTCCCTCCGAGGACTTCGGACAGGGGGTGGAAATTCCCAGTTTCCATTTGCTGCCCCTCCAGGATTCCTCGGGCCCGAGCCCACCCCCCTCCACCCCCTCTGCCCTGTCAGATCCCATCTCCCAGGCGGGCAGGGATGTGCAGGAAGGGCTGGGATGAAGCTGATAATGAATGGATGCTGGAAGTCTCCCAGTGCTGACCTGTCAGGCCGGGCTGGGATGACACATTCAGAGATAACAACCCGGGCTGTCAGTCATGCCCGGCGTCGGAGCAGCGCCTGCCGTGACAGCTCTGCCTAACAACAGCTCTGACTGACAGCTGCAGGGATTGCGGGCTCTGGAATGGGAGCAGGGCTGCTCTCCAGCTGGACACGGCCTTTGGAATGGTTTAAAACCCCGGGAAAAGCCAGGAGAGGTTTTTGGGCAGAGCACCTTGCGCTGCTAATTCCTGCTGGGAATGTTCGGGGCTGGTTTGTGGGAGCTGTTGGGCGGAAATCCCAAATCCTGGAGGTTCTGCTGTCGCATCAGAGATGTCTGCAAGGAGCTGTCTCCCAGTTTCACTGCTCAGCCCCAGGTCTGGCTGCTCCCAAAATCTGAGCAGCCACCTCTGTTCCCTCTGCTGGGTCCTGCTCCTTGGTCCCCTCTGTCCCCAGCTCTGCCGGGGCAGCTCCACGGCCAGGGGGGGCAATTTGGGGAGCACAGATTCCCTGGAGCAGCGGCTGCTCCTGCTCCTTTTGGCCCCAGGGCTGGAGCGCAGCTCAGAAACTCCACCTGGAATTCTGGGTTAGAGCAGGGTGTGTGATTCCCCACGGAATCACGGAATCCCTAAAGCTGGAAAAGAAATTCACCACGTGCCACCATCAGCCCAGCACTGCCACACCAAGCAGAGCGCTAAAAATTGTCCCCAGATGTCACATCCACGTGTTTTTGGAGCACTCTCGGGGGTGGGGATTCCACCACTGCCCTGGGCAATCTGATCAAATGCTTGCCCATCCTTCCTGGGAAGTTTTTCCCTGATATCCAACCTAAAACTCCTCTGCTGCAACTTGAGGATTTTTTTTTTTTTTTGAGGATTTTCCCTTTTTTTTTTTTTTTTTTGAGGATTTTTCTTTTCTTTTTATATTTGAGGATTTTTCCTTTTTTTTTTTTTTTTTTTTTTTCCAATTTGAGGATTTTTTTTTTTTTTTTTTTTTTTTTTTTTTGAGGATTGTTCCTGTTCTCCTCTCCAGGAGGAGAGGCTGAGAGGCTGGAATGCCCGGAGGGAAGCAGCCAACTCCAGCGATTCCTGCAGCTTTTCCTGGCACTATCCCTGCTGCCCGTTTCTCCCTAACCCCGGCCGGGCCAGCGCCTTTCTCCCAGCACCCAGGGCGCTTTCAGGGCTCACTCCCGCTTTGCTTTCCCCATCCCCGTCCTCCCCGCCGCCTTGCCCCTCCTCCCTGAACCCTCTCAGCTATTTCGGGCGAGTGACGGCAGCCAGGTCGGTGTCCCAGGAGGGGCAGGGGAGGGGAAGTCAGCTGCTGAATCACCGGCAGGCCGAGGCACGCTCTGGGCCGTGCCTTCAGGGGAATTATTCATCTTCTCCTTCACCCCGGCTTCCCTCGGCCGCGGTGCCGCTCTCCTGCCGGAGCCGCCGGGCTGGGAGCGGCCGCGCATCCCGCCGGGGCAGCAGCCTGGGAAAGTGGGAGCCTGCCAGGGGCTGGAAGGCTGCCGGTGCCCGATTGTTCAGTGGCATTATTACAACATAGGTTTCGCCTCCCGAGCCGCTGCGGGCACGGGAGGAGGGCAGGGATGGCAGCAGGGAGCTGAGGGAGCTGGGGAAAGGCGGCTGAGCTGGCGCTGGGCAGCCACGTGCCCTCCGTGCCCTGCGCCAGCGACAGCCAGGAGCCACCCAGAGAGGCGCCCGGGCCGCAGGGGATTTGGGAATCGGCGGGGAAAGGGGGTCTGGGATGGCTCTGGGGCTCTGGGAGAGAGGACTCGGAGGGAAGAGGGGGAAAAGGCAGCTGCGTCCTCAGGGGGAGGCTCCCCCAGCCCCTCTGTGGCTACTAAATCCATTTATTCCGTGTCAGGAAACCAGGGAACATTTCCCAAGGGATGAGGTAGATCCCGGGTGATGCTGAGCCCCCAGACCTCCTCCTGCA
The DNA here is from genome assembly GCF_031753505.1 of Anomalospiza imberbis. Lineage (NCBI taxonomy): Eukaryota > Metazoa > Chordata > Aves > Passeriformes > Viduidae > Anomalospiza > Anomalospiza imberbis. The sequence goes on from NC_089703.1 coordinate 6,916,910, forward strand.
GGGATTTGGGATGGCTGAGTGCTCTCCACAGCCACACATTCCCCTGTCAGGAAACCAGGGAACATTTCCCAAGGGATGAGGCAGATCCCGGGTGGTGCTGAGCCCCTGCACCCCCTCCTGCAGTGTCCAAGGCCAGGCTGGAGCAACTTGAGATAGGGAAAGGTGGAATGGGACGAGCTTTAAGGTACTTCCAACCCAAATCCTGCAGGGATTTGGACTCTGGTGTACCCCAAAATGTGACCAGAGGAGGGGACAGTCCCGGCCACCAGACCAGGCAGAGACTGAGAGAGAGACAGGGAGCAGAAAAGGCTTTAGTGCCCCCCAAAAAGGGAATGAAAAAGTCAGGAAGAGCCTCCAAGGTTCCCCAAATCCATTTTAGGACACACCCACCTCCCCAGAAATAAAGGAGACACAGTCCCACCCCTTTCCCACAGCTGCTCTCCCAGTGCTCCCAGTGCTCTCCCAGTGCTCTCCCAGTGCTCCCAGTGCCAGCCCAGTGGCGTTCCTGGTTCGGAGGCACGAGCGGCTCGTGTGGCGATGCCCCGATAAGCCGAGCAGGGCCGGTCCCACGCTCCCTGCCTCTTTCCCAAGCACATCCCGGGAATGCTGCTCATTGCCCCGGGGGAGCTCCGAGCCCGCACCCCGCTCCCAAAGCCCGGGGCAGCCCTTTGAACCTTTCAACAGCTCCTTTTTCTATTATTTTTTTTTAATTTTTTTTTTTTTTTGGCTTTTCCTTGCAGCCTCTTAAATCAAACCTAACCCGGCTCCGGCGCGAGCTGCCGAGGGAAATCCGGAGCTGCTCGGGGCAAGAGTTAAAATGTGTTAAGCACCGAGATCCAGGCCAGATGTGGAACTCTCCGGGGCCACCACGGGGCTTTGAGCCGCTTGTTTGACACCTCTGCTTTCGACATTAAAAGTCCCAGCGGGGAGGAAATCCTCCTGGCCGGAGTCATGCGCTATTTACCGAGGGGGCTCCGGGCAGCCCTTGAAAGGAGTCCCAATAAAACCTGGAATAAGAGTAAATTATTAGCATAAGCTGGGAAAAGAGGTTTATTTTTTAAGGCAGCTGGTTTTATGGAATTTTTTTTTTTTCCCAGCAGTGCTGGATGAAGATAAAAATCCTCCTGCCTCTGAGGGATAAGGGAATGCTGGAAGTGTGTGAGAGCTCCAGTCCTGTTTGGAAAAGCACTCGGCAGGCAATAAACCCCTGCTCTTCCTGCTCAGTTGCTGGCATGGGATAGCAGAGGATTCTCCCCCCGAGTCAGATGTGGGGAGGAAAAATCAGGAATTACTGGCTGCATGCTCCAAGTCCCCATTCGGAATCTCCCCCTCTCTCTGCTCCTCTCTGTTCCCAGGACTTTCCTGTGGTTCAGGGAAGTGCTGGAATCCCTGGAAATGTCCAAAAAAAGTGTGAATGCAGCACTTGGGGACCTGGCTTCACAGTGACCACGGTTAAAGGCTTGACTCCAGGATTTTTGGGGCTTTTTCCAGCCTTGTCCCGGCGTTGTGGGACAGATCCCAGCAGCCCGGCTCCAGTCCCATTAGCTGTGGGATCTGGGAGCTGTGGGAAGGGGATTGGGGACCTGCTCCTGCTTTTTCCAGCTCACTTTCACCAGCCCAGGTGTGAGCCACAATGGATTTCATTCTTTCTGGCCCTCCTAAAAAAAAAAAAAATAAATAAAAAAAAAATAAAATAAAAAAGACCCTTAAGTTGCAGGGAAAGGATTTCCCTAAGCTCAGAGGGCTCAGGAATCTTTTCCAGGCGTCTTCGTCCTCATGTGGGAACCCCACCTGGATCAGAGGCCACCGAGCATGGACAGAGGGTGGTGACAGGGCTGGATTTTGAGGCAGGACTCCCCAAAATCGGTGAGCAAAGCCCTTTGGCTCCTGGCACAGAGCCTCCCCCCTCTCCCTGAGGCCGGGAACACAAACCCTGAGGGGCTGATGTGGTTCATGGCCCCTCTCCCTGTGGATTCCACCCCCAGCTGTCAGAATCCCCCGAACCTGAGCCTTCCCAGGATGCTGAATCCGTGTCTGCATGGTTTTCCTGTGCCCTGACATGACTGGAAGTGGCAGGACTGCTCCTGCCCATCACTGCCTGCCCTTGAGTTGTCTTCCAGACACGTTGCTTTTTTTTCTCCTCCTTCCAGGGTTTGATTTCCTTGCTTGTTTGTTTTCCTCCCTGCTCGGTGTCAGAGCAGCTCCAGGGCTCGTTCTGAGGCTGACAGGACTTAAGGGACGGGGTTTTTCTGGCTGCTGTGAAGAAATCCTTCTCTTTTTATCAAAAAGGGCACAGCCAGTGCTTGCTGGGGATCCACTGGTGCCAAAGCCGTGCAGGGGAGGGGAGTGGCAGCTCCTCCATCCCCTCTTCTCCCTGGCCAGCCCTCCGGAGGCTGCCCAGGCCAGGCTAGGGTGCTGGAGAGGGCCCCATGGTTCAGGGGGGAGCAGAGAACACCTCAAAATACCCGCGAGCCAGAGCTTCTAGAGAGTTCTGCTCACAAACAAGCACCAAATAAAGGTGTCCCAGTGCTGTCCCATTGCTATCCCAGGGCTGTCCCAGCGCTGTCCCAGTGATGTCCCAGTGATGTCCCAGTGCTATCCCAGTGCTGCCCCAATGCTGTCCCATTGCTATCCCATTGCTATCCCAGTGCTGTCCCAGTGCTATCCCACTGCTGTCCCAGTGCTATCCCAGTGCTATCCCATTGCTATCCCATTGCTATCCCAGTGCTGTCCCAGTGATGTCCCAGTGCTATCCCATTGCTATCCCAGTGCTATCCCATTGCTATCCCATTGCTATCCCAGTGCTATCCCAGTGCTGTCCCAGTGCTATCCCAGTGCTATCCCAGTGCTGTCCCAGTGCTATCCCAGTGCTATCCCAGTGCTGTCCCAGTGCTATCCCAGTGCTATCCCAGTGCTGTCCCAGCGCTGCCCCAATGCTGTCCCAGTGCTATCCCAGTGCTATCCCAGTGCTGTCCCAGTGCTATCCCAGTGCTGTCCCGGTGCTATCCCAGTGCTGCCCCAATGCTGTCCCAGTGCTATCCCAGTGCTGTCCCAGTGCTGTCCCGGTGCTGTCCCAGTGCTGTCCCAGTGCTATCCCAGTGCTGCCCCAATGCTGTCCCAGCGCTGCCCCAATGCTGTCCCAGTGCTATCCCAGTGCTGTCCCAGTGCTGTCCCGGTGCTGTCCCAGTGCTGTCCCAGTGATGTCCCAGTGCTGTCCCAGTGCTATCCCAGTGCTATCCCAGTGCTGTCCCAGTGCTGTCCCAGCGCTGCCCCAATGCTGTCCCAGTGCTATCCCAGTGCTGTCCCAGTGCTATCCCAGTGCTATCCCAGTGCTGTCCCAGTGCTGTCCCAGTGCTATCCCAGTGCTACCCCAGTGCTGTCCCAGTGCTATCCCAGTGCTATCCCAGTGCTATCCCAGTGCTGTCCCAGTGTTACCCCAGTGCTGTCCCGCTCCTGAGTCACCCAGGCTCCGGGCATACTCCCTGCCCTGCCCTGCCCTGCCCGAGGTTCCCATGGCCAGCCGCCGCTCTGTGCCCCTCCTGACTCAGCCCGGACCTGCCGGGCTGGCCCAGCCGGTCCCTCTCAGGTGTGGCCGCGTTATTTGCTCGCTGATTACCGGAATAAAACCATCATTAAACTCCTGCTGCCACCCCGCCGGGCGTGTGCCTCCCGTCTGCAGCCAGTCCCTGAGCCCCGGGCCGGCTGCTCCGCTCCCACCCCGCTCCCTGTCAGCCCCGGGGCTGCTCTTTGGGGTCGGGGGCTGCATCCCTGCTCACCGGGCAGCTCCGACCCCACATTTCCCAGGTTTGTGCCTTATCCCACTCCCAGGAGTGGGAAGGGAAAGAAGAGGAGGAAGGATGGGGTTTGGAGAAAGCCCAGAACTCAGCTCTGGCTCCATCTCTTTGCTAGAAAAGGGGGGAAATGACATTGAAAATGACATTGAAAATTACATTTTAAATTACATTTTAAGCGGATGTATTCCTTACAAACACAGGCTGAGCTCCTGGAGCACAGCTGGGTTTCGCAGGGCAGGGATTTGCTGCATTTGTCCTGCACAAATGCCCCATCCCAGAGCTCAGGGCTGACCCCAAATCCTCAAAGCCACCGGCAGTGGCAACATTGCGGCACTGCCACGTGTGTCCCAGCCCTCGGGGAGTCTGGACGGGCTCTGCATCCTGGGAAATCCCTGCAAGCAGCTTTGGGCTGAAAGAGCTCCTTGTGTGGCTGGGACAGCAGTCCCCAGGGCTGGCACTGTCCCTGCTCCTCCAGCTGTGCCGCAGTGACCCCAGAGCACAGAGCTGTCCCCGAAACCCCCTGACCCAGCTCTGGGCACACACCTGGCCAGGTGTGCGGGTGCCACACAGGGACCCTGCAGTGGTGAGGACAGAGGTGACAGAGGTGACAATTCCCTCACACACTGCCCGACCCCGGGGTTATTTAGCAGGAGCCCTTCCCTCCCCCTTTGAAGGTTTAATGCGTTCCAGGGAGAGAAAAGCCCAGAACTCCCAAAAAATAATTTGCAGCCACTCTGCAGATATTTTTTTAAAAAAAATCAGATTTCCCCCGTTTCAAGCAGCGATTCCTTCTCACTTTTTTTCCCCCTGTGACACCAAAACATCCACTGTGACATTCCAGAGGCTGCAGGAGCCCCAGGGATGCAGCCCAGGTGTGGGAAAGGATTGATTCTGCCTCTCCAAAACCACTGGAACTGCCCAGCAGGACAGGCTGGGATTGTCCCCTGGAACAGCCCAGCCCCGCAGAGAGCAGGCTGGCATTTCCACCGGGCTGAAAATGTGTGAAACCAAGGAGGATTTCTCTTGGAAAGGGGTAAATTTGGGTCAGCAGCGCTGCTTGCTGGGAGCAGGGCAGGAAATGTCTGTGTTTACAGGGCTGGAGTTGTTTTTTCCTGTGGCACACACACAGAATGCTCTCGGAGCCTGGAAACGTTTTTATGGGAGACAGAACTCGCTGGAGGAATTATCCTGCAGGGTGAATAAAAAGTATTTGTGTGGGAAATCAATTTGTAGAATAAAAAATATTTGGCTCCTGATTGTAACGGCGTGAATTTTGACATCTGTATTGTCTCACCCTTCACACGAGGCTGAAAACGGAATAAAAGTTTTAAAACCACCTCTCATTACCCCATCTCTAAGTCCGAAAAAAAGCTTCATCCGACAATTTGGAGCAGAAAGCGTTTGGGTATGGAGAGAGCAGCAGGCAGGAGCTTTGGGAAACAATTTTCCAAAGGGTCAGGTGGCGTGGGAGGCTGGAGCAGCCATCTGGGGAGGGAAGGAGGGCAGCAGAGGAGGAAAAGGCCCTTTATGACCAGCCCAAATGTTAAAGGCTGCGAGAAACGCGGGAATGAACCCATTAAGGACCAAATGGATGCCATAAAACCGGGATTTTCTCCTTTCTTTGGGGTTATTTCTATTGCTTTCATCCCAATCAAAAACATTCTCAGCCTTCTGCAGGGGCTTTGTAGATGAGGCTTCGCTAGGGAAGGAGTTCCTTATGGTGGCGATTTCCTCCTGGTGCAAATTCCCAGATTTCCAGCGGAAAATTCCCCTCTCAGCTGCCATCCCAAGGAAAAGCTGAGCCGTGGTTTCCTTCCTCCACTGTCCCAGCCTGCCCTGATCCTGAGGAGCAAGAGGGATGTTGGGATAATTAACAATTAACAGGAGGCCAGGGCTCCTTCCCAAACTTCGGGGCGTGCGGAATGTCGGGATGTGAGGCGGGATTGGCGTCACTTCCTCCCCTCCAGCCTCACCTCAGCACCTTCCTTTTCTCTTCCCCGCTGATGAAACCATCCTGCACAGGGCTGGGGATGTCCTGCATCGCCCAGATCCTGTTTAAAAAACCAAACCCGCCGGAATTCCGGGCCGGGATGGGAAAATCCGGGACGCCACGGGCTCCCCTTGCAGCTGGAAGCCTCTGGCCAGGTTTTCACCTCCCCTTTTGCTTTGTGTTGTTTCTTCTCCTGCTCGCACCAGCTCAAGAAGAGCAATTTTCCTTTCAAATGCAAGGCCTGGCCATAAACTTGGCAGGAAAATCCCTCCCAAGCAAATGGCAAGGGAAGGAGAGGGAATTTTGCTGTCCTGCCCGCCCTCCATGGATCCAGGTTAAGAGCAGCATCAGACTCCTTCAAAGACTGATTTAAAAATCCCCAAGCCACATCAGAACAGGCTGACAAATATCCCAAATAAAGAATTTCAGTGGGTGCGATATCCCAAATAAAGAATTCCAGAATTCCAAGGAGAAGAGCCAGGTTTGTCCTGGGAGAAGCCAAGAGATTTCAAGCTCAGGCGTTAAATCTCCAGCTGAGAACAACTCTGGGTTGCATTAATGGAAATATTAATGAAAATAAAGCCTTTTTTCCCCCACGAAGGGGATTTCACTGGTTTAGTTGCCATAATTTTTAAGACCCTGTTGTCACCCTGCTGCAAAGAAATTTACCTGTACCTCAGGCCCCTGCAGGAATCAGGGCAGAGAAAATGATGGAATTTCCGTATCCCAAGGAGATGTTGGGAGAGATCTCCTGGAGAGCAGCCTCTGGGATGGGTCTGTCACACTCCTGGCTGCAGGAATTCCCTCTCTGAGTGCCACAAGAGAAGAGAAAACCCTGGAATTTTGGGTCTTCCCAGTCCTGGCTGCAGGAATTCCCTCTCCAAGTGCTGTGACACTCCTGAGGCAAGAAGGACTCCTAGATTTTATGTTTTCCCAGTCCTGGCTGCAGGAATTCCCTCTCTGAGCGCCACAAGACAAGAGGGAACCCTGGATTTTGGGACGAGAGGGGACCCTGGATTTGGGACAAGAGGGGACCCTGGAATTTTTGCTCTCCCAGTCCTGGCTGCAGGAATTCCCTGTCCAAGTGCCACAACACTTTGGGACAGGAGGGAAGCCTGGAATTTGTGCCTGCAGCCCACCAAACTGCCAGGAAATAAGGAGATAACTGCCCCGGTGGTGCAGCTGGGCACAAAGTCACACCCCGAGATGAAAGGGGGAATGCAGGCGATCCCAGGCCCTTCACACCAGCTCCAAGGGGTGGGAGGGGAGCAGGGAGGAGCTGAGCTTTGGTAGCACTCCCAGCATCCTGGCTCAGCCGCCTTTGGGAGAAATTCTCCTCTCCAGGCACAAAATCCACATTTTTTTTTGCGAGCACTGCAAAGTTTGGTATTTATTACTGAGGGGATTTTTCATTCTCCCAGCTTAAGGAAGGTTTTCTTTGGGAAATTCCCGATTTTAAAAGAAGCATTTCTTGCCCAGTTTGCCCAGTTTGCTCTCCCTGCACAGCACTGGTGTGGCACCTTCTTTGTGGTGACTTTTCTGAGCCTGACTTTCCAGATTCATCCACCAGAGATCCAAGCCCAGGGCTCCCCCTCGGACTTGGAGGAACGTGAATTTGCGGGCCCCGAGCTGGGCAACTCCCTGGGGGCTCCCCTGGCAGGGGAGACCCTCCTGGAGCAGTTCTGTGTCAGGAACGAGAGATGCACTGGACTTTTTCGGTCTTCAGCTTCTGTTTATTGTTATCTTATCAAAACTTCAGCACGCCGTCTGCACCTGACTCTGCGTGCAGGAAAAGCAGCACAAAAATGGCCAACAATCTCGTGTCGCAAGGCCTTTTAAGTCTAATCAAAAACTGAGCTACCCAATTGAGAAGTGACACCTAAATTATTTTCCTTTCCAACCCAATAACTGACCCCTAAAGAACTGCAATGTGGATTTTTCTACCCAATTACAAGATGCCACCTAAACCCAAGAAGAAAGAGGAAAAAGAAGTAAGAAGAAGGGAACTCAACACCCTATATCCTCCATCTTGAACCCGTCTATAACATCCTAAAAATCTTAAACCCTAAATTTCTCACCCATGTGACACACTACACTACTCTACAATCTCTTTCACACTTTTGTGGTTTCTGGTTTACCTTGAGGCTTTGGAAGCTTTCTCCATGAATGAGGGTCAGAGTCAGTGCTCCCCTGGGGGCCAGGACACCCCAGAGCAGACAGAGAAATGTTCCCGGTGCCCTGGGTTTCCACAGGGGAAGAGCAGCCCGGGATTGGGTGTCCTCATGGAAATCCCGTTGGTTTGTGGGGTCGCTGAGCAGAGCGGGCAGGTGGGGCCTTTAGGAGAAATCAGTTTTTCGGGTCACGAGGCTCCTGCTGTGGCCAGGGAGGGCCGGCAAGGCAAACCCAGCTGCTCTGGCACCTGAGGCACCTGGAAAAAAATGGGATTTGGGGATGGGGTGAATATCCTGCAGCGCCTTGTCCTTGTGGGGCGCGGTCAGTGCTGGCTGTGGTAGCAGGGGGGATCCAGGCGGGATCCAGGGGGGATCCACGTGGGATCCAGGGGGGAATCCAGGGAGGATCCAGGGGGGATCCAGGTGGGATCTAGGCAGGATCCATGTGGGATCTATGTGGGGTTCAGGTGGGATCCAGGTGGGATCGAGGCAGGATCCATGTGGGATCTATGTGGGGTTCAGGTGGGATCCAGGTGGGATCGAGGCAGGATCCTGGCAGGATCCAGGTGGGATCTAGGCAGGATCCAGGTGGGACCCAGGGCCAGGGGGATCCTCAGCCTGATCCCCCTTCAAAAGCTGGGAATGTTCCCCTGGAGAAGGAGAGCTCAGAGCCCCTTCCAGTGCCCAAAGGGCCTCCAGGAGAGCTGGAGAGGGACTGGGATGGAGGGAACAGGACACAGGGAATGGACCCCACTGCCAGAGGGAAGGGCTGGATGGGATATTGGGAATAAATCCCTCCCTGTGAGGGTGATGAGGGGCCAGGATGGAATTCCCAGAGAAGCCCTGGCTGCCCCATCCCTGGGAGTGTCCAAGGCCGGGCTGGAGCACCCTGGGATGGTGGCAGGTGTCCGTGCCCACGGCACTGGTTGGGATTTCAGGTCCCTTTGGCCCCAAACCGCGCTGGGACTGGAACACCAGGAGCTCTCCCTGCGCCCGCTCAGCTTCCAGTCAAGTGGAAAGCAAACATCTCTGGGACACGGAGAGCCTTTTCTTCCTGCCTTTATCCCCTTGCTCCCCTCTCCCATTCTCCCTTTAGTGCTCACGGGCAGAGATTTCAGCGCGAGAAAAGCCCCCAAACAACCCGGGCGTCTGGGGCAGAGGCCTGGGCCCGCTGGCTTGGCCTAGCCATGAATAGGCCCGGCCTAAGCAGGCCGGGGACCAAGAAAGGGGCTGGGCACGGCTCATTGCGGGGCTGCTCGGGGTCAGCACGGACCATATGTCACCATTCCAGTGCCAGGGTCTCCATGGAGCCCCCTCGGCCCGGCCCTTTGTCGCCGTGTCCCCCCAGATATATTCATGGCCTGGCCGGGCCGTGCCCGGGGACAGAAACAAATTGCTACAAGGCAGGCCCACCCCGGCCCGGCTGCCAGCAGCAGACAATAAAAGGCCAGTGCAGACTGTTTAAAAGCTGGAGAAAGGGCCGGTTGCCATGGCGATGGGATGGGAGGCCTGTTGCGGCCCATTAAACTCCAATCACATGTAAATTTATCCCCAGGCCTCCAGCGAGGGGGGACCCCCAGAGCTGCAGAATAGCCCCCGACAATAAGCAGTTTGTTTATCAATTCAGGTGCCGTTTAATTGGCTCCATTCAAGCCCCTCTTTGTTTAAAGTAATAACCTTTACAAAGCCCCACTGATTTATCATTTCCAGCACTCCATTAGATGGGCTTCTTGAAATCCTTTGCAAGCACCTCATCTCCGGGGAGAATAAATCAAGAGGGGATGCTCGGAGGTGGTACCCGGGGTGGAGGGCTCTGGAATCCCTGAGGACTCTCCTGGGATCCCCTCCAGGCCAGGGGCTGTGTCTGGAGCAGCTGGAATGACCTCCCTGTAAACTTTGGCTCCTCTGCAGCCTGCAGGAGTGTGAAGGTCACCCCGGAGGTTCGCAAAGAGACGGAGAAAAAACATCCCCGACGTGATGGGCAGCAAGGGGAAACTGATTTTTAGTGAGAATCTCAATGGAGGAGGAGGGTTTGCTCCTCTGGATGGGTTCTAGGGGATGTTTTAGGGTGAAGAAGTGGTGGAGAGCCTCGGGGTGATGCCAGAGGAGCCTCCTGACAGCGCTTCCATGGCCTGGCTCCTGCCAGGGGCTGTGTCTGGAGCAGCTGGAATGACCTCCCTGTAAACTTTGGCTCCTCTGCAGCCTGCAGGAGCGAGAAGGTTTGGTTTGACACGGTTTCCCTGGAGGATTGCAAAGAAAAATCATCCCCGAGGTGATGGGCAGCAAGGGGAAACTGATTTTTAGCGAGGATCTCTGTAGAGAAGGAGGGTTTGCTCCTCTGGATGGTTTTTAGGTGATGTTTTAAGGGTGAAGAAGTGGTGGAGAGGCTCGGGGTGATGCCACAGCCAGGGACAGAGGGGCTGCCAAGGGCCCCCAGTGGGCAGCAGGAGGCACAGAGAAGTTGCGGATTGCCCATCCCTGGAATTGTCCAAGCCAAGGTTGGATGGAGCAACCTGGGACAGTGGGACCCATGAGGTGTGGCACAGGATGACCTTCAAGTCCCTTTCCAATCCAAACCATTCCATGGAGGGCTCAGTGGGTTCTTTTTCACTGCTCCTAAACACCAAGAAACGCAGAGCGAGTGACAGCCAGGGATTGATGGATATCCAGGGATTGATGGACATCCAGGGATTGATGGACATCCAGGGATTGATGGATGTCCAACAGCACAGCCAAGAGCTGCCAGATCAGTTGGGGGAGTGGCAGATGAGCCCCTGGGGGAAGTCTGCACATCCTGCACCTCCCATTCCACAGATCCCGCTGGAATTCCCTTTATTCCTCGTGTGCAGAACAGGGCAGGTTGAGGCTGGACCCTCTCCCAGTCTGGAGTCCCTGGATTGCTCAATAACTTCAGCTTTCCCCACAGAAATTGCTGGGAAAAGGTAAAAATGGAGTCTCCGAGGGGACAGGAATGAGGAAAGCAAAAAGGGCATCAAACGTGTCTGGGTTTGGTGGCAGCTGGGTTGGGCTGGCTCTTTAATCCATCAGCACCTGATCGAGGGGCTTGAACACAGAATCGTGGAGTCCTTAAGTCTGGCAGAAAGTCCCAAACTTTCTGGAAAAGTTTAGCAAAAACTCCAAGGTGGTGAAATCCAACCTTGGAGCGAACACCCCCAGCATCCCCCTGAACCATTTCTCCCAGCGCCACCAATATCCTCAATTCTTGAGCTTTTCCAGGGGTGGTGACTCCGGCACTTCCCTGGGGTGGAGGCAATTATATCTGCCTAATTAAAAAAGCTCCCAGTTGATTTTTAGCTGCAGAGTGAGGAAAGCAACCCGAGAGGAGCTGGGATCCCAGAGGATCCCCTTTGGAGCGGGACCCGGAGCGCCAGGGAAGCAGCACGGGAGGTCAGGGGTTAAACGGCAGCACTGGGAAGTTTTTTGCAAGTGAAAAGTGGGGTTTGCAAACCCGGGAGTAATCCCGAGGCTTTCCAAAGCTTCCCGAGGTGCCCCCCAGCCCAGGGCAAGCTGCCCCGGGGCAGAGGGAGCAAATCCATGAATTCATTATCCCCCCCCAGCACAATGAGCTCCCTCCCAAGCTCAATTTTCCAAACGAGACTTTTAAAAACCCCCAAATCTGACACAAACCTGAAAACCCCCTCGGTTTTTCCCTCTCTTTTCCAGGCTCCAGAGGCAGGGAAGCTGCTGGGAATCACCTCCTCCCCGATAGGGAGCCACGGTCTAATTAAGAAGAAACCTCCACAAGCCCCTTACAAAGTCTGAGTGGCAGCTGATTATTGTAGCAAAGTGCAACCTCTGCCATTTTGTCAAGCAAGCCCATCAAATTAGGGCGAAATAAGATGTCCATCTGTTTCCTGAATGGCAGCGCCGCCAAAAAATCAGATTCCCACCAGTTCCTTAAGTCCCAATTATTCCCAGATTATCTTTTGAGATCGGGAGATCGGCGCTGAATAAACCTCGTGGCCTCGTTACTGACAGCCCGGTGCATCCCTAAGGAGGGCAGGGGGGCTCGGGTGTCAATCCCCGGGGTGACCCCGGGGCTGGCGGTGGCCCGGTGGCGACTGACAGCGGATAAACATTCCCGGCTCCCTCGGGATAAACATCCCGGCTCCTGCCCCGGGCTCTGCGGGGAAACAGAGGGGACAGGGCCTTGGAAAGTTAAAGAATAACGAGGCAGCCGCAGGAGGGTGGGGAGTGGCAGAAAATCGGGGCTCCAGCCTGGTTTTGGGGATGGCAAACCGAAGGTGAAGGGAATAATTTCGGGAGGAGGAAGGGAAAAGTCGTCCCGGAGTGCCGAGCACCTTTCCCACGGGGGACAAAGCTCAGAAAGGCCTTTCAGGTGACACAAGAATTGCAATTTTAAGGCATTCACAGCGTTTTCCTGAATGTCTCAAGTTCTGTTTCCTTCCCTGTTCCTGCCGGGAAAGGGTTTCCTTGGAGAGCAAAACTCTTGTCCTGCTCTGCCCGCTCATCCCCAGATGGATTTTCTCACCCCACATCTCCTCTCTCATTTCCCCAACAAGGCCATGGTTTTCTCCCCCTTCTCTTTCAGGACTTTTGAAAAATAAAATTCTCCTTCTAGAATCCCAGATTTTGGGATTGGAATCCCAGGTTTGGGGTTAGAAAGGTCCTTAAAGATCATCTCATTCCAAAACCCTGATTCACTTGCAGACTTTCGCTGTGGAATTTTTTACCTCTCCCTCAAAATCCTTTTAGCTTAAAAAGAAGAATGACATTGGGAATAAAAAATGAGAATTGCGATTTGTTCTCTTCCCTCTGCTTCACCCATCGACTTTAATCCTGATTTTTCGACACCAAAGTAGAAACGTTTCTCTTGGAAGCCAAGCAACGACAACACTGCCCAGAAAGGCAAATTTGTGTCCCACAGGATTAAATTCCATCATCCTCTTCCCACCACAAAGGGAGATAAGAGATTCTGGGAGACATCCCCATTCCCATATCCTGTAAACGGGGCAAGAAAAAGCCCACAGTTCTCCCCCTTCCGCTTCCCAGACAGCCCAGAACGTGGAAAAACTTTTTGATGCCTTTTTTCCTTCCTTTTTCCCCCCTATTCCGAGGCTTTGATTGCAAATCCTTTTGTCTCCCAGCTCCAGGGAACTCCCCCTCTTGCAGGTGGTGCTTGGCAGGCGCGGGGGAACTTCAGAGATTCCAGACTGTGCCCGGAGAGAGGCCGGGGATGAGCTGGGCTGGGGTGGGAGGGAGGAACTTTTATTACACGGATCTAACAAGCAAAGCTTCCCAGAACGTTGCTGGGAGCATCCAGGCTCCAAATCTGCATGAATTTCCACTTCAAACGCTGCACAGAAGCATCTTTATCACTCAAACTGCCGGGCCCAGCTCCCCTGAATGATTCTCCCATCCCTCTCCAAAAGCTCTGCTGAAGTTAAAAAAAAAAAAAAAAACAAAAAACAAAAAAAAAAAAAAAAAAAAAAAAAAAAAACCCAACAAACAAAAAACTCAAGCAACACCAAAAAAAAACCCAAAAACCCAAAAAAAACCCCAGAGGTTGGTCCTGGTGGTTTCTGTCTGGAGATGTCCTAGCTCAGGTTGGTGTGGAGATCTTAAAGCACTGGAGATCTTAACTTGGAAATGAGGAGTTCTGACCACAGCAGATTCCCACATTGCACCCAGCAGCATTCCCAAAACCCAGCCCTGGAGTTTTCCAATGAAATCCCAACAGCTTTTTGCCCCAAAATGAATCCCCATCACCTGGCTGCTGCCCGTGTGGGACCCAGGAGTGACAGGACCCTGCTCCCGGGGGCTTTGGTGGCCAGGGAATGAAGTTCCCAGAGGCTGGGAAAGGTGCCCGGCATCCCGAAATTGAGGAAGAATGAGGGGAAAACCCCCTCGGGAATGCAAATCCCTCCGGGAAAAGCAGCTGGAGAGAGGCAGGGAGGCTGAAGGAATGCAACAATATTCCAGGGAAAATTTCCCTGGCTGCACCCTGGGGCAAGGCAGAGCTGTGGGACTGTGCCGGATTCCCGGTGGGAAAGAGTCCAGGGGTCCCTTTCTCCTCTCCAAAGGCGTTGAGAGCCAAAAAAAAAAAAAAGAAAAAAAAAAAAAAGGTGGAAAAGCCAACAGCTTTTCCTGCGTGACCCAGATTGTTTTTGAATGTTCCTGGGGAGGGCAAAAATAAACAACGATCTGCTCTGTTGGAGTGGGGACACCTCGCAGGTCAACCCCGGCATTAAATTGTGGGATGGCACCATTTCCATACAAATGCTGCAAGGGGAGAGTTGGGAAAGAGAAAAGGCCAAAAAAAAAAAAAAAAAAAAAGGAAAAAAAAATAATAAAAGCCCTCCACAAGCCCCAGCCACAAAACTGCAACTCTTGATTTCATTGTGCGCCGGTGACAAGAGCAAACCCAAAATCAAAGAGTTTCATGGTCATTTTTCTATCAGCAAGTGATGCCGCGTGAATAACTTATTTACATGCCAATGTGGAGGCCTGAAATGGCCCAGGATGGGAAAAACGCAGCCTCTGTTATCAACAATGATAGCGGCAGCTCCTGGGAGCCACCCCGGGAGGAGGGCCCTAACGAGGCCGGGCTGCAGCAGCGGAATGGCAATGGGTTTTTAATTGGTGACACATTATATTTATCAAGCTGACAGCAGAGGGGCAGAGCAGCAACCTCCTCGTTGTGTGTTTGCCTTCCACGACTTCCTTTGAACCCATTCACGTGTGAAAAGAATTTAAAGGTTATGGGAAGGGGGGGGGGGGGGAAAGGAGGAGGAAGAGGAGGAGGAGGAGGGGGAGGATGGGAGGGAAGGAAGCCTTGTAATAATCCAGCATCATCCTGAATGATAACACTGAATTATTCAGAGGGTCCTTAAAAGTGGGGGGGTAAATCAAGGCTGAAACAAAAGAGGAGTGAGGCCATTGTGCCTGGAGCTCCTGGAATCCGGGGGGGAAGCAGGGCAGGGAAAAAGGGGAAAAGGGGGAAAAGGGGAAAAGAGGGAAATGGGGGGACAGGGGAAAGGGGGGAAGAGGGGAAAAGGGGGGAAACGGGGAAAAGGGGAAAAGGGGGGAAGGGGGAAAGGGGGAAAAGTGGGAAAGGGGGGAAAAGGGGGAAAACGGGGAAAGGGGAAAAGGGAAAAGGGGGGAAAGGGGGAAAAGTGGGAAAGGGGGGAAAAGGGGGAAAACGGGGAAAGGGGAAAAGGGAAAAGGGGGGAAAGGGGAAAAGGGAAAAGGGGAAAAGGGGAAAAGGGGGAAAAGTCCTGTCAGAGTCGTTCAGTGGAGCAGAATGGACTCTGTGGCAGGACAGGGTTACTAAAAGTGTTTAATGATTGTAATGTTTGTGATATTTGTGATATTTGTGAGCTCAGGGATGGAGGGAGAGACTGGGGAGCAAAGGGAGCCCTCCCAACCTGGGAAAGGTCATTGGGAGACTTGGGATAGGATCGATGGGATGGGATGGGATGGGATGGGATGGGATGGGATGGGATGGGATGGGATCAATGGGATGGGAGGGAACTTCTGGCTTTTCTTTCCCCACCTCCTCTTCCTGCAGCCTTCACATCTTTGGCCACAGAGGAGGTCTGGGTGGGGAATTAGGAATAAATCCTTCCCTGGGAGGGTGCTGGGGCCCTGGCACAGGTGATTCCACATCCCTGGAAGTGCCCAAGGCCAGCCTGAGATGCTGGAGTGTCCCTGCCCGTGGCAGGGCTGGACTGAGCTGACTTTGAAGTCCCTTCCAGCCCAACCATTCCGTGATGCCATGATCTCCCTCAGGAGCTGGGACCCAGCATCCCAGGTGCTGCAATGCACCCAACCAGGTGCCCGAGAGCCTTTTCCAAGCATCCCCAGCCCCTCTGGCTGCGGCCTTTCTGTGCTGGTCTGCCTAAATAAACAGAAAAACTATTTCAAAACTCATTTAAAGTTTAGTTCCGTTTTATTTAAAAACCATTTCACCTGGGAGAGTTTATTTTTCCCTGTGTAATTCCACCCAGGACAGCAACACGAGGAGCTTCCCCCACCTCCAAACCCATCCCTTCCCCTCCTTTAAACCCCTCCTTTAATCATCTGTTGACCCAGACTTTTCATGTCCACTTTGGCTTTTTTTTTAAATTTTTTTTTAAAACCCAGGGCAGGTAAAAAAAAAAAGGCAAAAAGAAAGGCACGAGAAGAGCCTAATGAAATATTTAAGATTTTTTTTTTTTTTTTTTCCTCTCCGAGGGAAAGCCTTGGAAGTGCTGACAAAGGTTTTGTTTGTTCCCGGCTTTTGTGCGAGCGCTCGGGGATGAGCCGGGAGCAGGTTGCAGAAAGCACCGGGGTCACTCCATATTGAGGGGAGCTGTGTTGGCATTGGTCACAGCTGTGCCGCCCCGGCTCCCGGCTGGGCCACCAGCCCCCCGGCCTTTGTGGCCCGGCTGTCCCCGCTTTGTGGGCAGACAAAGTTGATTGCGGGGCGCCTTTGTCCGCGGCCCGGCTCGCACCCGCAGCCACACTCACAGCCCCGACCCACAAAAAAAACAGCCGCGCTTTGACAATGTGATGAATTCCTTCACTGCTGCGCCGCATAATGAACTCAAACGCTGCTGCCCTGGCTCCGAGGGGGGGAAAAAACCCCAAAAAAACAAAAAGCAATCCCGTATCCCACTGCTTTCCTCCTTGGAACCTGATTTTTTCCCACTAACTGCTGCCTGATTTATGGAGCCTCTCCTGTGCCGGGCGTTTGTGGCTCCGGGCATTTGGCATTCGCTGACATTTTCGCTGAAGCAACTGTGAAAGGGCAAATTTTCCTGGAAACAGAGCTGCAGTGGGGAAAACACACGGAGCTGCCTGCTCTCCCTTCTCCCCGGAGCCAGGCAGGGACCTGGAGCATCCCTGATGGGAGAGGGTGGAGCGAGGAGGGCTCATCCCAGCTCCTTCTCCATCAGGAGGGCTCATCCCAGCTCCTTTTCTATCAGGAGGGCACATCCCACCAGGAGGGCACATCCCAGCTCCTTCTGCACCATCCCAGCTCCATCTCCACCATCCCAGCTCCATCTCCACCATCCCAGCTCCTTTTCCAGCCAGGATATCCCTGCAGAGCCAAACCCTGCTCTCCCTGCCCCCTCCAGGGGAGTTTCCATGCAGCGAGGGAAGGACTCACCAAACACGGGTTATTTTATTTTCTCTCTCTATTTTTTTTCCCCCTGGAATAAATTGATGGATTGATTTTGGGATGGGTTTTCCCACCCTCCTCTCCAGCACGGTCTCCTGCTGCCTTGACCCCTTTATCCCATCCTGGTTTTCACCTTGGGAAAGGAAACAAAGCCCGGCAGGGATGAACCTTCCCATGTGGCTGTGCCCTAAACCAGCCCAGGGGCACAGGAGCCTCAATCCCACATGGAAAATCCAGGATTTTCCTGCACCTGGAACCCCTCTGGAGCACCCTGGACTGCAGGCACTTCTTGGGAGAGCAGGTGAGGAAGGATTGTCCCCAGTCAGGCTCAGGGAATCCTCATTCCAAAGGAATTCCTAGAAAATCCCGAGCTCTCCTGGGGCACAAATCCACATTTGGCTCGGTTCACGCTCTGTTGTGGAACGACACAACTCCCGCAGCCCTGGGACTGTGAGAAACGCAGGTTTTGCTTAAAAAGTGCTGAAAAATGTAATCTGAAGAAACACCAGAGGCTGAAAAAACTGCAAGGGCAACCAAAGCCCCCATTCCATTCCTTCCCTCCAGCCTCACGATTTAAATTTCATAATTTCATCCCTTTAAATTTCATAATTGCAGTCCCCAGCTGTGCACATTTAGGGCTGGGTCGAGATTTTCCCCCTGGCTGGGGACACCAGGGATTTTTTATTTTAGGTCCCAGCAAAAGGAGAATTCCTGTGACATTTATGCAGAAAAAAGGGGAATTTTTCCTTTTTTTTTTTCTTCATGCTTTTTGAAATGAATCCAGCCTGGGATTTCCCACGAGTGTTTGTGACAGGGCACAACATCCAGAGCTGCTTTCTGCTCACCTTGGTCCCAGTTTGAGGCACACAATTCAGCCATAAGTAATAAAACACCAATAAATAAAAATAATACAAATAAATAAACAAGTAAGAAATAATAGAATAATAAATAATAGAATAAGAAATAATAAAATGAGAAATAATAAAAATAATAAGTAAAAATAATAAATAAAAATAATCAATCATTAAATAATAAATTAAAATAATACAAATAAAAATAAATACAATTAATAAACAAAAATTGGTGAAGACAAAAAAGTTTAAAGGCAGGAGAAAATCAAAATAAAAACCAAAGGAAGGAACCCCCAAAGCATGGCTAGAGACACCCCACGAACACACTGGCACCATAAAAATGCTCCAGGATTTCTCTGTCCCTTTCCTAAATTGTCCCTGGCAGTTCACCGAGTCCTCTCCCCGCTCTGGGAGCAGTTTGGGACGGGGAGAGAGATCTGGAAGTTCTTTCTAAATGTGGATTTCTCCTCGTTCACCCCCCTTTTGACAAGGAGCTAAAAGGCTTTCGGCTGCTGCAGTAATTCCTGATTTATTGGGAATTTGGAGAAGCATTCCGAGCCGGGAACAGACAGGTCTGTGTCACACTGTGCCTCAAAAGGAGGAGATAATAAATGCATGAGCAGCCTATTTATAAAAATGGCATCAGCCAGGCGGGAAAAGCTCTGGGGAATATTTAGCAAGGCCAAAAAGGGGAAGGAGGAAGAGTCTGGGCTGATCCCAAAGCTCTGCCCACAGCTGGCGAGCAGGGGAGCACCCCCAGGTGCCATTCCAGCAGGGAGGATCCTTAAACCCTGGGACAATGACCCTGGAATTCTGATCCCTGTTATTGCCACTCCTCCCTGCCCATCCTGGTGGGGCTCACAGGGAAACGGAGCCTGCCCCGAGAATATTCTCAGGGAAAATAATAATAATAATAATAATAATAATAATAATAATAATAATAATAATAATAACAACAACAACAACAACAACAATTTAAAAATCACATTCTGCTGCTTGTTCCATGGTGAATGCTGTGACATTCCTGCTTTTGCTGGGCCACAGCATTCCTGGGAATATTCCTGGGAATATCAGAGCACGGAGGGGTCAAATCAGGAAAGGTTTGTTAAAGACAAAGGAGTTTTATGGCAATTGCAGCATTCCCTGAGCATGGCCCCGACTCCAAGGCCTGACCAGAGGCTCTGCTCTCAGCTCCAGCCGAAGCCTTTGGGCTAAAATATTCATGGAAAAGCCAAATTAACTTTGCTGGGAGTCCTCTGGAGCTGATGGAACAGGGATGGAGCCAGCCTGGGCGGGGGGGATTGAAAAGGGGGAAAATATCCAGTGGAATACCCCAAAAATCAGGGAGAGGCAGCTCTGAGGAGGAAATCCCTCGTGCCACAGGCCAGGAAGCTCCAGGAAGCCTGCAGAGTGAATTCCACTTGGGAAATGAGGAATAAAAGCAGCCCCTCAGTCATAAAACCCCAGCCAGAAATGATCTGGGTCTGACCCAGCTGATTTGTGAATTGCTGGGAGAGAGAGAGGCTCTGATAGATTTTTTTTTTTTTTTTTAATCTAATTTCCTTCTGGATATTTTTCCAGAAGAGCTTTCCAGGGAAGCTGGCATGCAAGGCTTGGTAATAAGAATAAATGAGAGCACTTTGGTGAGCTCCTTCAGAGCTGCTGGCTCCTTCCCTGCCCCTGATTTGGGGAAGATTGAGTTTTCAGGGCGAGCCTGCTGCTGCTGAGCCTCATTTCTGCAGAGCTTTCCCCATCCTGGAGTGGTTCTAATCCAGGTTTCGGCTCCTGCAGTCAGCAGAAAAATCACCTTGGAGTTGGAATTTATGAAAAAAAAAAAAAAAAGCTTTAGTGGTCATGAAAAATAACCTGGTGTCCAGAGGGGATCGTCTGTGATTCCAGAGGGGGAATTTTCGTGGGTCTGGCTGCTTGAGCGTCAAGTGGCACCAGAGTGAAATTCCCCTGTGGAAAGAACACCTGGATTTTCCTATTTGATTGATGCTTAAGTGCATTGATTTCGCTGTAATTAAATGATCTTTGAGGTCCCCTCCAGCCCAAAGCATTCCAGGATTCCCAGCAGGAAAACCATCTGGCCCTGGATAGATGGAGACTCTGGCCATCCCCTTCCAGAAACAGGGCTGGAGCAGAGCTTTAACCCCTGCACGTTTCCCTGGGGATCTGCATCAGAACATCGTGGGATGCTTTGGCTTGGAAGGGATTTCAAGGTCATCCAGTGCCATGGCAGGGACACCTCCCACTGTCCCAGCCTGGCCTTGGGCACTGCCCGGGATCCAGGGGCAGCCACAGCTGCTCTGGGAATCCCATCCCAGCCCCTCCCCACCCGCACAGGGAAGAATTCCGTCCCAATATCCCATCTACAGCTCCTTTCTTTCAGTGGGAAGCCGTTCCCTCTTCTCCTGTCACTCCATCCCTTGGAAATATTCCCTCTCCGTTTTCCCTGCAGCTCCTAGAGGTCCTGGAAGGCCACCACGAGGTCACCTTGGAGCCACCACGAGGTCACCTTGGAGCCCCCTCTTCTCCAGGCTGAACAATCCCAATCCCTTCAGCCTGAAATTCCCACACTGCTCTTTACAATCCTTTTTTTCTTTGCTTTTTTAGGCAATAGGAAATCCCAGTGCTGCTGCAGAGGAGGCTGAGCTGCAGAGCTGAGTGGCCTCGTGAGGTGACAGCCACCCCGTGCTGTGACAGCTGGCTCAGGGCCAGCTCTGCCATCCCAGAGCTGAGCATCTTCATTCCAAGAAATCGGCGGTGCAAATTCCCCCAGTGCTTTACGGCCGATAAATGTTCATTTTCCTGAAGGCTCCGACTGTAAAAAACATCTGGGAAGGGCAGAGAAGCTGCTCCTCCCCCCACCAACTCCAGTCCATCAATCAGGGAAAGGGGAAACTGAGGCAGGAAGGGAATTTGCTCTCTTGCAGCCGCTGATGTTCAACACCTGGGTGAAGAGGGGGCCGAGTTTTGGGGGCAGAACCCTTTCTTAGGGCTGGAAATGCCCCTGCTCAGGGGCACGGAGGGGCTCCGGGAGGGGGGATGGAGCAGGGTCAGGCATCTGCAGGGCCCCCTTTCCCTAAAGATCCCTCCTGCAGATCCCCCCTCTCCCTGAAGATCCCTCCTGCAGATCCCCACTGCAAATCCCCCCTCTCCCTAAAGATCTCCTCTCTCCCTAAAGATCCCTCCTGCAGATCCCCCCTCCCTAAAAATCCCCTGCAGACCCCCCTCTCCCTAAAGATCCCCGCTCTCCCTGCAGATCCCCTTGCAGACCCCCCTCTCCCTGCAGACCCCCCACCCCTGCCCAAAGCCGCGTTTTTCCAGCGCGATCCCAGCCAGGAGTTCCCGGGGGGAAGGCTCACACCCCTCGGCACGGGGAGCGGACCCGGTGACAGCCCCGGGCCGGCCAGGGGGTGACAGCCCTGCCGGGGGGGGGCTCAGCCTCTGCGCGGCTCCGGGCTGGGCTGGCACGAAGCGGCCTCGTTAGCGGTAATTAATGATCCCTCCGGCCCCGCAGAGCCATTCCGGCTGTAATCAGCCCCAGCTGGAGCGGGGTTTCCGGGCGGATGGACGGCAGGGTGGCCCGGAGCCCGCCCGGGTCCCGCTCCTGGCGCTGCCCGGAGCCCGCGGGGCTCCCGGGGAGGAAGCGGCTCCGCGGCCCCCGGGCGTGGGAAGCGCTCCGGGCCCTCCCAACCCTCCCTGCCCTGCAGCCCTCCCAACCCTCCCTGCCCTGCAGCCCTCCCCTCTCCCCGGGCAGGCGGGCAGGGAGGGGAGGCTCCCCTGGGCTTTCCTGGGCTAAGAAAAGCCTGCCTGAGAGCCAGGAGCTGCGGGGAGGGGAAAAGGGGAAAAGGGGAAAAGGGGAAAAGGGGAAAAGGGGAAAAGGGGAAAAGGGGAAAAGGGGAAAAGGGAAGGGGAAGGGGAAAAAGGAAAAGGGGAAAAGGGAAAGGGGAAAGGAACGGGGAAAGGGGGAAGGGAAAGGGAAGGGGGAAAAGGAAAGGGAAAAGGGAAAAAGGAAAAGGGGAAAATTCCTCTTGGTGGGAGGGAGGGATTGGAGCATCCCGACTTTTTCATGGCTGTGAGGAGGAAGGGAGGGAAGGGATGGGATTGGATCGGGATGTGCAGGGAGGGGGATGGATGGATCTAGGTCCTGCAGGGACAGGAATGGATGGATCCAGGATCTGCAGGGATGGGGATGGATGGATCCAGGATCTGCAGGGACAGGAATGGATGGATCCAGAATCTGCAGGGATGGGGATGGAGGGGTGTGGATGGATGGATGGATGCAGGCCCTGCAGGGACAGCAGCAGAGGACGCATCCAGGCTCTGCTCTGTGGAAAAGCAGCAGCAGGCAGAGCCGGCTGCGCAGGAAGCTCCACCTGACCCTGAGGAAGAAGCTCATTGTGAGCTCTGGGCCAGGCAGCCCCAGCAGGGCACGGAGCGTCCCTGGCTGGAGACATTCCAGAACCTTCCGGCCACGTGCTGGGGCCGGGAGCCGGGAGCCCAGCGGCCGCTGCGGCCCCTTCCTGTGACCCCGGCGAGGCCGGGGAGGGGCAGAGCCCCATCCCTGATCCCAGAGCTCGCCGTTCCAGGCTCCCATCCCGCCTGGAGTGGCCGTGGGGAGGACCCCTGGCCCGCTGCCACCGCCGCCGCCGGCCAAGCGCCGTCCCCCAGCGCGTGCGGGCGGCGCGGTGGCCACCGGGGCCGGGTGACCTCGGCGCTGGCGGTGGCCCAGCCTTGGCAGGGAGAGCGTGAGAAACCAGGGGGCGACACCCAAGTGTCATCACAGCTGCAAAAACTGCTGAGCAGAAAGAGCCTAATTACAAAAATATGCGCCCGGAGGCTTTTCCGTGATGAAAACAGAGTCGCGCTTGAGCCTCGCCTGGCAGGGCAGCAAAGCCGGGCTTTGCCGGCCAGGGGGGGTTTAACGAGCCTGGGGGTGCTCGGCGTGGCCGGGGGCTCCATAAAGCTTGTCATCACCGAGTGTGGCATATCTGCGAGATGAAGGAGGAACATAACACACCCCATTAAAATTAACAAAGCCCTTTTTCTTCCTGCTTTCTCCCCCCTCCTCCTCCTCCTCCTCCAGGCTGCCCCTCACCCCCGGCTCCTTGGCTGCCGCTGTTTGCAAAGTGACTTCAGGAACTGATAAAGCGCTTTAAGGGCAGCCAAACGCCATCCTGGCCTCACATGGCAACGCTGGGAGGAATGTCCCACCACCGCACAGCACGGGCGTGACATTAAAATGGAATCTGCTCGCTTGACGCAGGCAAAAAAAAAAAAAAATAGAAAAAAACAACCCAGGCATGTGCCACCATGTCCCCAAGGCCTGCTTCTCTGTGCCCTTGACACGTGGCTTGCAGGCGGGCAGTGCCACCGGGGCTGCACCGCTTTAACCTCAGCCAAAAAAAAAAAAAAGGGAATTTCTGCGTCCCCTGGGGAAGGGGTGGGAGGGCCTGTCCCTCTGCCGAGCCCTGGGACATCAGGCCGTGTGTTTGGCTGTGGGGATCAGGCTGTGGGGACACTGCTAATTAATTAATTGCACGTCAGCTCGTGAGGAGGCGGAGGCAGCCGTGACCTCGGCTGGGATGTGAATCCCAGGGAAGTGCCCTTTGCTCCCACCTCGGCACAGCTCCAGGCATGTGACATCCCACCCTTCCCACACCAGGCACTGGGCGTCCTGTCCCCCTCCTGAGCCCCCGAGGAGCAGGGACAGCAGATCTCTGCTGTCCCAGTGTCCCCAGATCTCTGCAATCCCAATCCCCAGATCTCTGCAATCCCAATGTCCCCAGATCTCTGCAATCCCAATGTCCCCAAATCTCTGCTGTCCCCACATCTCTGCTGTCCCAATGTCCCCAGGTCTCTGCAATCCCAATCCCCAGATCTCTGCAATCCCAATGTCCCCACATCTCTGCAATCCTAATCCCCAGATCTCTCCTGTCCCAATGTCCCCAGATCTCTGCAATCCCAACCCCCAGATCTCTCCTGTTCCAGTGTCCCCAGATCTCTGCTGTCCCGGTGTCCCCAGATGTCCCAGCTGGAGCACCCCACTCCTCTCTGCTCTCGGAGCCATCCTCATCCCAAAGAGCCCCCAGAGCTCCCGAGCAGCCCCATTAAGGCCACGCACGGGCAGCACATCTGCCAGCGTTCGCCGCACCTGCTGGAAGTGTCCCCACTGTCCCCGAGCTGTCCCTGCTGCAGGACACCGTCCCCACAGCTCCGTGGGATTCCCCGTGTGGAGGAAACATCCCACCCCAAGCAGAGCTCCTTCCCCTCCTGCAGGAAGGATCCCAAACCCCGGGGAGTTGTCCCCACACCCTGTTTGGCACCAGGAGGTGTCTGGGCCTCCAGGAAATCTCTGCTGCTGCACTTGAGTGGCCTCCAGCGAGTGAAGCAAACAAAGGTTATGGTCCAGGTGTAAATACGATATCTCCAGTCTTTATCTAATCAAAGTTACATTTTTATCTTTACTGCCACTGGTGTTTAAATGTTTGCACTACTTTTTAAACTGGCAAATGTAAGAGGGGCCATAAATCCCAGGCACATTTCCACTGCAGCGGTTTCAGTGCTGCATTTGCTCTTCCAATTAATAGCAAGCGCAGTTCCTGGAGTTAACAAACGTGCCCCACAGCAGCCAGGGCCATCACCAGGCTGCTGCTGAAGGGGAGATGCCTCAGAGATGGTTATTTACCCATCCCAGCCACACCGAGCCCCACTGTCTCCAGTTCAATCCCATTAAGCAGCAGCAGGAGCAGAGCTCTCTGCAGGCCCCCAGCTGCCTGCCAGGCTGCAGGTCTAAAATGAGATGTTTCAATCCCAGAAATGCCCTACAGGCTGTGAGGAAAGGCAAAAAAAGCCCTGTGTGAAGCGCTGGCTGGGGCCTGGGGAGGTGTGTTGGGCTGGCAGCAGCCACACAAGGCACGGGAGAAGATTTCCAGCTGGGAAAGAAGCAATCTCCTGGAGGAGAGTGGGATCTCAGGCTCTCAGTGCCTCTCCGCTGGGACTGTCCATCAGGGACGAGCTAACAGCCCTAAAATCACTTTTCTCTCTCAGAAGGATGCAGGGGATGGACCTCAGGTGTTTGCCCACACAGCCAGACAGCGGCCAGCACGAGTTTGGGGTGAAAGTCCGGCCCAGGAGGGCGAGATTCCCAGTTTGATTCCCTTTGAAAGCCCACAGGTGGATCCTCCCCCTGCCCTGCGCCTTCCCCTCGTTCTGAGCACGCAGGGAAGGGCTGGCTGCCCATAAAACCCCGGGCAAGTCGAGGGCATGGCTGGTGCTTGTCCGTGTCAGGGTCAACATGATGGGGACAAATTCCAGCCATAAAAAAAACCAACCAAACAAAAAACAAACCATAAAAAATTTAAAAACCATTAAAAAACCACCAAAACCAAACAAAAAACCAAAAAAACCACCCCCACAGACAAACAAAGAAACAAAAAGACCAACAGAGCGAGAGGAGAGAAGAAGAGAGAGGCGAGGAGGGAGTGAGAGCATCGGTGCTGGCAGTGCCAAAAGGAGTCAAGGGACGGGGCATGAATCACCCTTGGAGCTTCCCGGAGGGAATGAACGGCTCCAGCACCGGATCTCAGCGCGCACAGCCCCGCAGACAGTGCGGGGGAAGCCTCCGTCTGCTCACCCGCTCCTCCCGGAGCCCATCCCAGGGGAGCTTTGGCCGCCGATTGCCACATCCCCGCTGGCACAGCCAGCCGGGGAGGGGCACTGGGGGCGATAAACCCGAGCTGGATGCCAGCAGTGCCCTGCTGGGAATGCGGGCGGCGCATCCCGAGCCGTGTGCGGGAGCTGCCCCTCCCCGGCAGAGCCGGAGCAGGTCGGGGCAGGTGGGAGGGGAGTTCAGGTGCTCCTTGTGCCACTTCGCGGGTGTCTGCACCGCTGGGAGCGGCGGGAGGGTGACACGCTGCCCCGCGAGGGGACAGCTGGGGGACGCGCTGCTGGCCAGAGAAGAGGGACAGACCCCACAGCTGTTCCCAGAAATGTCGTTTTTTTAAAGTCCCTCCCTGCCTGCCACAGGAGGATGTGATGTAACACATCCTAAATCTGGGTTCTTGGGGTTTTCGGGTCCTTTTTGCTCTCCCCACCTGCAGATTCCCAGATCTGATCCCGCAGAGCACACACACGTGGCGTTTCCAGCCTGCAGCAGCAAAAAGAGGAGATTTTTTTTTTAATCCTTTGTTTTAAGAATCCAACTCTCCTCATGCTGTAACTGGGATTCATTTCAGGACTCTCTGGACATTTCCTGCCCAGAATCTGTGGGATCCAGAGATCCAGAGCTCTGGCACCAAGAAACCTCCAAGTGTTTTCCTGCTCCAGCTTCTCCCCGTTTCACCAACAGGAGCAGAGCAGGAGATAAAGAGAAATTAAAAAAAAAAAAAATCTAGGGCAAAGCCAAGCTCCAACTCCCCCTCAGCTCAGCTTTTGTCACGCTGATTAAAGTTGCACGGAGCCGGGCTGGGGTGATTGATCCTCTGCAGAACGGCTGAGGCTGACCTAAATCAGCTGATCAATTCCTGCATCAGGCTCTCTCGGGGCTGGCACAGGCACCCAAAGCTCTCGGGGCCTGGACAATCCCCATTTCCAGGAGGGAAAGCAGCACCTCAGGATGAAGGGGAGAAAAGCATCACCCGAAGTGAGCCCACACCTGGCAGGGTCAGGTGGGCTGAGGCTTATTTCAATCCCATGCTCTGGAGTAACCAGAGAGGCTCCAACCTCCCCAAAATTCAGTGTCCTCTGTGCCCCTGGCCTGGGCATCTTGTCCTCACCAGGTGACACCAGTTTGTACTGGGATCCCCCAGCAAAACTCCTCCCTGAGTCACCCGTGCTCCAAGCAGCGCCCTGCCCTGCCCCAGAACCTTTCCCAGGCCTGGCTCCTGTCTTTTTCTTGGGAATTCATGATGTGCTCCTTGTCTGGCTGCCCGGGCACCATCCCACCCTCTCCCAGCCCATCCCAGTAATGAACCAGGAGCTCCCAGTGCTTTGAAAAGGGCTTCAAAGAGGAGCTGGGGCTGCTCCGGGGGGTTGGAGCAGGGACAGGGGTGGGAGCAGCAGGGACAGAGGTGGGAGCAGCAGCAGGGGCAGGGCTGGGAGCAGCAGCAGGCACATCCTAATGACCATTTCTCCGTGCGGGGGGAGCTGCTTCGTGCCTGGGAAAGGCGAGCCAGGCACGCAGCCTGCGCTGCCACCCACGCAGCCGACACTGGAGCTGCTGGCGTGTGTCACAGGAGCTCCTCGTCATCCTCCTCCCCCTCCTCCTCCTCCGCTCCCTCCCCGCCGCTGTCACTCGTGCAGCCACCTCGCCGCTGCCAGGGGCTGCGGGGCCGGGCACATCCCCCTTCCCAAAATTGTCTGTGCTGCGTTTGCAGCGTGGGCTGAGCCGGGGGCGCTTCTCCCTCGTGCCCCGCTCATCCCCAGAGCGCGGCGTGTGTTTATTTCTGTGTTTGCACACATCCCCTCCCCTTCCTTCCTCCTCTCCCGGGCTATTTTTTCTCCTGGCCTGCATTTCTCGCGCTGTCAGCCTCCCCCCCCCCCCCCCGCCTGGTGAGAACAAACATTGCCCAGCCGCTAATTCCTATCTGCTCCAGCCAAAACACCGGCAGCTGGACAAGACGGATGGGCTGCTCCTGCAGGCTCTGACAGGGAGCAGCACAGATCCCTGCCGAGGACAGAGCGCCCCCAAAATGCCCTTTTGGAGCAGCAGCTCCTCCGGGATAAGGTGGATAACCTCCTGCCCTCAAGGGAACTCTCCCTCCACAGGCAGTGCTGGGTTAATTCCCCAGCACGGAGGTGCTGCTGCATCCCCTGGCTGTGGCTGGGTGTTTCCTTGTTGTCCTTGTCGGCAGATTCCTGATCCCTGCTCCATCTGATCCCAGCTGCATCAGATCCCAGCTCCCTTGATCTCTGCTCCTCTGATCCCTTCTCCATTTGAACCCAGCTCCATCTGATCTCTGCTCCATCTAATGCTAGTTCCACCTGACCCCAGCTTCCTCTGATCCCTTCTCCATTTGAACCCAGCTCCATCTCATCCCAGTTCCTCTGATCCCAGCTCCATCTAATCCCAGCTGCTCACTGCCTGCCCCGTGCTGAACGACCCCTCACGGAGTGTTTGGGGTGGGATCTCTGAGGTCAGAGGTTGAGGGAAATCCATCCTGTTCTGGGTGTCCCTGCGTTTCCAGACATTTTAGGGAGCTGGAAGCACCACGCAGCCACTGAGAGCCTGGAGCTGGACACCTCCTGGAGGATCCAGGGATGCAGGATGCAGGGGATGGCTCAGTCACAGATGCCATCACCAGCTCTGGGATTTAAACATCTCCCACACCCCGGGCCAGCCCGGCTGCAGAGTCTGAGAGCCAGAACTGGGGGCCAAGAGCACAGATCTCAGGGGAAGGCTGGTTCTTCAGAGAGCTGGCTGCAATTTGTGTCAAAGGGAGGGAGATCCGGATCTCTGTGTCCCTCAAGGTGCTCCAGGAATGGGGAGAGCTGAAATTCCACAGGGCTGGGCTGGCCTAGCACAAGGCTCAGCTCTGGAGCGTGGCCTCAGGCCCCGGTGATTGATGACCCCTTGCCCACTGCCCAGTGTCCCTTTTGACTGAAATCAAAGTGACAGCCAATTAACCAAATTGCCTCCAGCCCAGGCCTGGGGCACGGCAGAGGCTCCGCAGTGCTCCCGCTCCCCGAGGAAGTTAAACCCAAGGAATCCGGAGGCAGGGAACCTTGGCAAGCAGCGCTCTCCAGGCTTTGCTTCAGTGCTGTCCCGTGGGAAAAGGGAAGCCTTGGGGTTTATTTTTTATCCTTTTCTATCCCTTCTTTTATTTTCCAGGCTAAGCCGTTGGAGCGGATGCGCTATCCCAGAAATCCGATTCATTTTCCAGTGACGAGTTTGCTCTTTAAACACAGACCCAAGACACATCTCTTTTTTTTTTTTTTTTTTCCCCTCTCTCCCAAGGACAAGTGGAACGTCCCTTCCTTCACTTGCACCTGGTTGTTGCTGTCTGGCAAAGCCTTCCCTGCAAGCAGCTCCTGGGGTTTTCCAGAGGAACTGTGGGTCCCTGGAAGTGGCCAGGCTGGACACTGGGAAGGTGTCCCTGCCCATGGAGGGGGTTGGAAAAGCAGGGTCTTCAGCCATTCCAACCCATACCACCCCATGATTTTCCACTCCTCCTAAGGTCTTCAACCAAAACCCAAACCATCCCATGATTCCCACCCCTCCTGAAGTCTTCAACCATTCCCACCCTGCCAAACCATCCCATGATTCCCACCCCTCCTAAGGTCTTCAACCATTCCAACCCAAACCATTCCATGATTCCCACTCCTCCTAAGGACAGGGAAGCAGTTCCTGTGTCCCTGGGGCCACGCTAGGAGCACACCGGGGACAGACCTCAGCGAGGGGGAGAGGAAGAGGAAGAGGCAGCCGCAGCCTGTTCAGGTTTTTATTGTTGCGAGCTGCTCCTGTCCCGGCCACATCCGAGCGCGGATGCCAAATTTGTCATTCCTGATATAAACCGAGGTGCTAAAAATAAACAAGGCAGCTCGGAGGGAAGAACTCACACCGCGGCTGCCGGGGGAGCCAAAAACCTCTCCTCACGTGGCACCATCCCCCTGCCTGCCTGTGAAAACAAACTGCCGCCACCTGGGGCTGCTCCCCTGCTCCACCCGGGCCAGAACCGGGATAAATCACCCTGAACCGGGATAAATCACCCCAAACAGGGATAAATCACCGCTCCCCTCCCCGCGCAGCCACCTCGGAGTGTGTGCAATAACCTCGGCCTCCCCGGGGTGCCGTGAGCTTTAATTGCTTGCAGACGGCCCCGAGCTCCTCCAAGATTTGCAGAAGAGCAAAGGAATATTAATGCCCCGGCCCCGCACGCACATTTCCCATCGTTATCCATCCTGCCCGGCTGGACCCATTCCCAGCATTTTGCTCCGATGGTTTTGCCTCGTTTAATCCATTTTAATTACCTCGCGCTGATTGCTTTTGCCCTTTGTTTAAAACATTTCAGATTCTTAATTGCAGCCCGGCTTTCTCCCATCAGTTGCTGTCGGGGCTGGTTCTTATCAGCCGGGCTGGGTTTGTTTTCCAGGCTCTCAGGGAGCGGGGAGCCAGGCACTGCTGGGATGGGGAGGGAGGCACTGAAACCCCACTCCGGGTCATGTTTATTTGTTTGCTTTCCCGGTGCAGGAACTGGGCAGGTTTTCACAGCTTCTCCAGGAAAGGGGCCACCCATTCTGTGGTCTGCACTTTGCTAACAGATCATTTAGGGCTTGAAAGTAAACAGGCGATTTTTGGCCGCCTCCCGTGGCAAATGAGCGGTTCCTGGGGCTTTTTTTGGGGGTGGCTGCAGCAGGGAAGCAGCCCGAGACCTCGCCTGAACCTTGCAGGGTTCAGCCCAGGGTGGTTTTTGGGATGTTCTGAAGCCCGGGCTGGTTTTTGTGATACTCCAAAGGTCAGGGTGGTTTTTGTGATGTTCCAAAACCTAGGGTGGATTTTGGGATGCTCCAAAGCCCAGGGTGGTTTTTGGGATGTTCCAAAGCCCAGGGTGGATTCTGGGATGCTCCAAAGCCCAGGCTCAGAAGGAAAGAACCCAAAACCAGCAGGAACCCAAATTCCCCTCAGCATCAGCACCAAGAAGCAACTTGAAAGCTGAGGAAGGAAGTATGAACCCAGTGAGACAGGTGGGCACCCACAGAGCCCAAAGTGGGCACCCACAGAGCCCAAACTGGGCACACACACACGGTGACAGCCCCGTGCCAGGCGTGTGCACGCAGCTCCTGGCTGGGTGTGGCACTCCCAGGCACCCAGCCACGAGTCCCCGTGCCTTGGGGACAGCTGTGCCAGGCCCACCCTGCACCCCCGGGTCCTGGCATGACCCAGAGCCACTGCCAGGGCCACCAGGAGAGGCCACAGCGGGTCAGGACGTGCAGGTGTGGCAGCAGGATCTGCCCGCTTGTCACAGCATCCCAGAGTGGGTGGGACGTAAAGGCCACCCCGGAGGGAATGAGGGATGTCTGAGCAGAGCCCAAACCCCCCCTCAGGGATTTTCCGAGCCGCCTTTCCCGTGCCTGAGGAGCGTGGGGAACTTTGTCCCTTGTGCCGTGCCACCCTCAGCCTTCCCACCTGGCTGTGCTCCAGCTCCTGCCCTTCCTCTGCTCCCTCTCCCTCCTCATCCTCTGTGCCCCAGCTCCAGCCCTGGCTGTCCCCACGTCCCAGCTGCCAGCCGGTGCTGGCTGTGTCACCTTTCGGGCCCCCTCCCCGCCATGCCAGGCGGGGCTGGCACC
This sequence comes from Anomalospiza imberbis, assembly GCF_031753505.1. Lineage (NCBI taxonomy): Eukaryota > Metazoa > Chordata > Aves > Passeriformes > Viduidae > Anomalospiza > Anomalospiza imberbis. The sequence goes on from NC_089703.1 coordinate 6,948,157, forward strand.
TGGCACACGCCAAGGCGCTGCTTGCCACCCGTGCGGAAGAATTCCCTGCCTTTCCCTCCCCGCTCTGCTGGCACTGTCCCCTCCCAGGCAGGCGTGTCCCTGTCACCCCCCGAGGAGCAGGGAGCCATCGCAGTGTCACTGTCACTTGTTTCCTGCCGCGGGATGGTCGCTCCCTGGCTGCGGATGGGCTGTGGGAACACAGCGGCTCTGCCTCGCCTTTAACGATCCGCTGACAGCCAAGATCGAGCAGGCACAAATCTCCATCCTGGATTCTCTCCAGGTTTTTGGTTTTTTTTTAATTTTTTTTTTTTTTTAATCCACGGGAGCCCAAAGCCTTTCAGCATTTGGGAAAGCAGCAACAGGAAACGAGGCAGGGGGAATTTTAGGAGCTGTTGAGATGGCTGCGGTGTTTTACATTCCCAGGACGCAGCAGGCAGGCGGCTGCCTGGCCCATTAATCCTCCCCGAGCTCCCCTCCTGCCCCACAAACACATTCCTGCTGTGCCCCTGGAACACGCCAGGCACGATCCCATCCCGGGGCTCACGGAAAACCGGGAAGCACCGGCAGCTGGGGCCCATCCCGGACCTGTTCTGCCGCCTGCCACAGGCTCGGCTAAAGCCTGAGCAGCTCCAGGGCTCCGTGCTCGCAGCTGGATTCCCCGTGGCAGCAGCCTGGGGGGAAATCCTGGAGGGAGCCGCGGTTTTTTCCCCGCAGGAAGGCTCAGGAAACCTCCCCGGCGGGGCTGCGCTCAGCTGGATGTGCTGTCACATCCGTGTTTTTCTTCCTCCTTGGCCCAGCTGCCGGAGCTGCTTTCCAGACCCCCCCAGCACGCTCGGGGCTGTCTCCCTGGCCCGTGCAAAGCTCATCCCACGTCTCCAGGAAAGTTCTGGAGCGCAGGACCCCTCCCGAGGCCATCTGGACGCGGGGAAGCTGCCGCAGCTCCAGCTCCGCTCTGGGGAAGTTCCTTTGGGGTCAGGGTCGGGGCTGTGTGAAGGAAGCCACGGCATTAACTGGAGGAGCTGCGTGGCTGCCGGAGCGTGCCAGGAGTCAAACCCACTCCCTGGAAACTCGCGCCGGGCTCGGCTGGGAAAAACCTTGGCATCCAGAGAGGTGACCACTGGCAGCCTGGCACGGACTCAGCAGAAAATCCCCGCTGGCTGCTCCCTCCCCTACCTGCCGGAGGAAATCTGGCCAGGAGCAGAGCCAAACCCTCCCTCCCTTTTCCACCCTCCGCTCCCATCCCGGCCCCCGCCTCCCCCAGCGCGCCGGGGAGCGAGGCAGAGGCCAGAATGCCAGAATTCCTCCCCCAAAACGCAGCTGGAGAGCGGCCACGGAGCGCCGAGCCCTGCACACAAAGGGAAAGAGGGGAATCGAGGCAGCAGGCACGCACAGGGCGCGCACACGCACACACACACACACACACACACACGCGGGCTGTGGGGGAGGCGCTGGGAGGGTGCCTGGGTGGTGAGGAAAAATTTCATGCTGGCCTCTTTAAAGGTGTGTTATTTGTTCAAGGCTGTCCAAACATTTGCGGAGCGCTGGCAGGCCCGGAATGTGTGCGAGAGCTCCGGCAGCGTGGCTGAGGCGTGGGAAAGCTCTGCTCTCCTCAACCTTTACAGGCTTGTTCCCCCTCAGGCAGGGATTCAATAAAACCCGAGCCAGAGATTTATTGAGCTGATAATGACAGCTCCAGTCAGCAGGCAGACACCAGCAGGGCCCTCCGGAGGGGGAGAGGGACTCCCAAGTCGCTGAGGAGGGAGCAGACATCCCAGAGCCTCCCTGGGATGTGGGATAGCACAGGCTGTGGGGTGGGCTGGGGGCTGCATTTTTGTTATCCCAAATAGCACAGGGGGGATCCGAGATCCCAGCACCTTTCTGGGGTGGGATGTGGGACAGGACAGGCTGTGGGGTGGGCTGGGGGCTGCATTTTTGTTATCCCAAAAGGCAGAGGAGGGATCAGAGTTCCTGGTGCCTTGCCAGGACAGGGCTGGGGGCTGCACCTCGGTTCCCAGCAAGGGCAGAGCCAGATTTCAGCCCCTGTCACTCTGCCAGGTGAGCTCCTGGCAGGTGTGCAGCACTCCCGGCTGTGGGAATCACTGCTGGCCTTGCCCTGGGGTCACAATGTCCAGGGGACGGGCTGGGCACTTGTCCTGGGGTCACAACGTCCTCTCTGTGCCAGGGGACGGGCTGGGCACCTGTCCTGGGGTCACAACGTCCTCTCTGTGCCAGGGGACGGGCTGGGCACCGGTCCTGGGGTCACGGCTGGCTCTGGGGGCAGTGCCACGCTGGCCCCAGGCCACCTGCCCGAGTTGCTTCACGTCCTGCTCTGCCACCGCCCGGCACTGCCGAACCCCGGGTGATTCCCCAGCTGAGGGCAGGGCAGGGAAGGCTCCCAGCCTGAGCTGCTGCAGGGCTGGAGGCTCTGGAGGCTCTGGAGGCACTGGGAGAAGCTCTGTTCTCCCTGGACGGGCTGCAGGGGGGTTTTGCTGCAGCTCTGCCCTGTATCCCACTGAGCCACCACCTCTGGGTCCCTCCTGCTGCCAGAGGCCCTTGGTGATCCTGGAGGGCTTTTCCAGGGCACTTCAGCAAAACCCTGGCAGATGAAAGGTGGGGCAGCCCAGCAGTCCTTGTCCCTTCCCTGCTGTCCCCGCTGCTGTGTGGCCGCTCTGGAGTTAAATCCCACAAACGCACCTGTGGTGATCGGCCCCTTCTTCCCAGCGGGAAATGCTTGAGATGGGAGGGAAGTGACTCACCCTGCCAGGCACCAGCAGGGCCAGGGACCAGCCTGACCCCTGCCCGCACTCGCCCCGGGCTCTGTGTGCCTGCACACAGCCCTGGCATCCCTGCCTGGCACTGAACCCCTCCTGCCAGCCCTGGGTGCCTCCAAGCCAGTTCTCCCCTTCCACGGCCCCTTCATGTGCTACCTTGCCATGGGGGCGGGAATTTTTGCTGTTTTAACAGAAAAGCTCCAAGGAAAATCCTTCCCTCGGCCCTGCCAGGGACACAGAGGCACCTCTGAGCCTTGGCACGGGCTGGCTGGAGGCAGCAGAGGCGCAGAGCAGCGCGGCCAGGGAGCGGAGCTGGATGAAAGGGACCTGGCCTCGCCTCTCCCATTTAATTATTCCCATCTGTGCTCTCGCTTGGCAGCTCCGGAGTTTTCTCGGCAGTGAGAGTGCTCTGCAGGGCTGCAGCCCCACACCCCGAGCTGCCAGGCTTTCCCGAGGCCGGGCTTAAATCCCAGCAGGACCCGCTGGCACTCGGCGCGGGGAGGGCGCTCGCAGGGCCCCGGTGGATGCAGCAGCTCTCTGCAGTTTGCTGTCAGCAGCCAGGGCAGCTGGTTCCTACAATAAACACCCCGGGATCGGTTTTCAAAGAGCTGCTGCCTCGGGCGGGTGTGATTTGTAGCACACAGCAAAGCCGAGCGTCGGCAGCGCTGCCTCCCCTGCTTCGCACTTGGCCGCGGCGTTTGGGATGGGACAGGAGCTGCTCCTCGGGCAGCTCCAGCCCGGGCTGTGCCTTGGGAGTTCTGGCTGCTGAGAATTCCAGCCTTTCTGTGCTGCCAGGCGCTGACCCCCAGGAGAACGCTGCACTGACCCGGGGCCGTGCAGAAGCTTCCAAAGTGGAATGGTGGAACTGGGATTGCGGGGGTGGAGTTTGGAGAGAAGTGTGTGATGTCACAGGGTGGGAAACTCAGAGCTTGGGGTTTTAGAATGTGGTGATACAGAGAGAGTAAGACGGAGGATTTAGGGTGGGAGCTGGTCCTTCTTTTTCACCCTCACCACCTCCTTCTTCACTTTCTTCTTCTTCTCCTTCTTCTTTTCCTCTTTCTCCTTCTTCTTCACCTTTTACTCCTCCTTTTTCTTCTTCTCCTGCTCCTTCTTCTCCTTCTTCCTCTCCTTCTTCTCCTTCTTCCCCTCCTTCTCCTCGGGTTTGGGTGGTTTTGTGCAATTGGATAAAAAAAGTCTTCATTGCAGGCCACGGCTGGTTGGTTATTGGGTTAAAAGTAAAAATAATTTAGGTGTCATTTCTTAACTGGACAGTTTACTCTTAAAAGGCCTTGTACAGAATGACTGTTGGTCATTTTTGTGCCTTGTTAGTGAAGAACTGCAGAGCTCACTGCTGTGAGACTGCAACACGGGTAAGAAATAAAATAAAATAAACACCTGAGTCTGAACATCGTCTAGAGTGCCTTCAATCCCTGCCTCGACAGAGGAAAAGGTATTGTAAATGCAGGTGAACCCGTTGGGAGGAAATGCTGATGTGTGACTCCAGTCCAGGAGGCTGAATGATTTCTTTATTATAACTATGCTATAACCCATTAATATACTATTTAAAGGAGATCCTAAAGCCACAAACCTACTTTTCTAACTCCCATATCCAACTCCCAGCTCGTGCCCCTCTCTGAGAGTGCAGCCACAGGTGGGTTGGATTGGCCATCAGCTCAAACAATCCTCACCAGAGCCCAACCAAGCAATCACCCCAGGTGAACAATGCTCCAAGCACGTTCCACATGGGAAAACGAGGAGCAGGAATAGAAATTGTTTTCTCTTCTCTCTGTGCTCCTCTATGAAAAAAATCCCGAGAGAAAGAGAAGAATGTGCCTGCCACAAAAAGGGACGCTGAAAACCAGCAGCTCTGCTCTTTGGTGTCTTTGGGCTGCAGTTCCAGGTGATTGCCCAGATTTCCTTTGCTTTTATCCAAGAGGAATTTTTGAAGGACTCAGAGACAGGAGCTCTGAGGTTTTTAGATGATGTGATTTATTTTTCTTGTCTTCTACACAGGCAGGAAGGGTGAGTCCTGCTCACATCTTCACCTCATGGTTCAGAAGATCACAAAACTTTTAGTTACAAGGCCTTTTGAGGATTTATTTACCAATAAAACACTGCCAACAAGGATATTTATGCTTTTGACCCAATCCTTAAATATTTCATCTTCTGGACCCATGCTACAGTGTGAGCTCTCTTAGCCAATCGTGTTATGGCACACAAACCTACGGTTCCGTACTCTGAAACTCCAAACTTTCCTCTTCTTAGCTAACATTAAATTCCCAGCTGAAAAATCCCAGCTTGGGTCCAAAAATTCCCATTTTAGGATCCAAAATAATTCCCATTTTGAGTCAAAAAATTCCCTGCTCTGGGAAACCAGACGGGATTAAACTACAAATCCACATTCTCACTCCGAGCACCTCGGTTTGGGAGCCTTTCCCAAGGTCTCAGGTCAAATCCTGGGTTTAATTCTAAGCTTTGGCTTCCAGGCCCAAAGTCCTGAGAGTTCCCTGAATTTTGGATTCCAACAAGCAGTCCCGATTTTAGCCTTCACGCCCTCCCCTGACCCCCAGGGTGGATCCTGTGCAGCAGCCGTGGGTTTGCCTGCAGTTAGAGGCAGCAAAATGTGTCCTGGTCAGGCAATTTATAGATAATACTCATAATATTTGTAATATTTGTATAGCTTTATAATATTTATAGTATCTAAAAAATATATATTTATAGTTTTATATTTGTGGTATTTTAAATAGTTGTATAGTTTTATAATATTTATAATGTTATAAATTATAGATTTATTATTAATGTTATATATTTATATTTATTTTTATTTAATGTTATACATTTTATTTTATAATATTTGTAATATATGTAATATCTATAATATAATATATACATTTTAGTTTTGTATTTGTAATATTTACAATGCTTTTATAGATTTATATTATTAATTTTTATAATCTTCATAATATGTATAAAATGTTTATCTAAAATATATTTGAAATACAATAATTATAGTATTTATAATTTTATATTTATATTTTATTTTATAATTTTATAATATATAATTTTATATTTATAGTTTTAACATATATAATTTTAATTTAAAATATTATAATTTTACATTTCTTTTCTAAAGCTTCACCTGTGTGCAGCCTTTCCCTTAGCAGCAGCAGCCTCCTGGTGGTTTAAGCCCGGGGCAGGGAGCAGAATTCCAGGGGATTTTTCCACGAGGGACAGGTAGGCAGGCTGGGGACAGGGCCAGCCCTGCGTGCCACAGCTGAGCGGGTGGCCCTGGCCCTCGCTGGGGACAAAGCTGTCCTTGTCCCTCCCGATGGGAACTGCCTGTGCCAGGGCAGGGACACGCTGTGACGGGAGCCACGGGGCGTCTGGACGCACCCGGGGTTTACCCACGGGGGAAATCTGCTGGGAAACTCAGCTGAGAGCTCTGAATTCCCAAAAAATGCTGCAGGAAAACACACAAATATACCTGGGATTCACCCACGGGGGAAATCTGCTGGAAAACTCAGCTGAGAGCTCTGAACTCCCAAAAAATGCTGCAGGAAAAACCACAAATATACCTGGGATTTACCCACGGGGGAAATCTGCTGGAAAACTCGGCTGAGTGCTCTGAATTCCCAAAAAATGCTGCATGAAAACACAAAAATATACCTGGGATTCACCCACGGGGGAAATCTGCTGGAAAACTCAGCTGAGAGCTCTGAATTCCCAAAAAAATGCTGCAGGAAAACACACAAATATACCTGGGATTCACCCACGGGGGAAATCTGCTGGAAAACTCAGCTGAGAGCTCTGAATTCCCAAAAAATGCTGCAGGAAAAACCACAAATATACCTGGGATTTACCCACGGGGGAAATCTGCTGGAAAACTCAGCTGAGAGCTCTGAATTCCCAAAAAATGCTGCAGGAAAAACCACAAATATACCTGGGATTTACCCACGGGGGAAATCTGCTGGAAAACTCGGCTGAGTGCTCTGAATTCCCAAAAAAATGCTGCAGGAAAACACACAAATATACCCGGGATTCACCCACGGGGGAAATCTGCTGGAAAACTCAGCTGAGAGCTCTGAATTCCCAAAAAATGCTGCAGGAAAACACACAAATATACCTGGGATTTACCCACAGGGGAAGTCTGCTGGAAAACTCGGCTGAGTGCTCTGAATTCCCAAAAAATGCTGCAGGAAAAACCACAAATATACCTGGGATTCACCCACGGGGGAAATCTGCTGGAAAACTCAGCTGAGAGCTCTGAATTCCCAAAAAAATGCTGCAGCAAAACACACAAATATACCTGGGATTCACCCACGGGGGAAATCTGCTGGAAAACTCAGCTGAGAGCTCTGAATTCCCAAAAAATGCTGCAGGAAAACACACAAATATACCTGGGATTTACCCACGGGGGAAATCTGCTGGAAAACTCAGCTGAGAGCTCTGAATTCCCAAAAAAATGCTGCAGGAAAACTCACAAATATACCTGGGATTCACCCACGGGGGAAATCTGCTGGAAAACTCAGCTGAGAGCTCTGAATTCCCAAAAAATGCTGCAGGAAAACTCACAAATATACCTGGGATTTACCCACGGGGGAAATCTGCTGGAAAACTCAGCTGAGAGCTCTGAATTCCCAAAAAATGCTGCAGGAAAACACACAAATATACCTGGGATTTACCCACGGGGGAAATCTGCTGGAAAACTCAGCTGAGAGCTCCGAATTCCCAAAAAAATGCTGCAGGAAAAACCACAAATATACCTGGGATTTACCCACGGGGGAAATCTGCTGGGAAACTCAGCTGAGAGCTCTGAATTCCCAAAAAATGCTGCAGGAAAACACACAAATATACCTGGGATTTACCCACGGGGGAAATCTGCTGGAAAACTCAGCTGAGAGCTCTGAATTCCCAAAAAAATGCTGCAGGAAAACACACAAATATACCCGGGATTTACCCACGGGGGAAATCTGCTGGAAAACTCAGCTGATTTCCCAAAAAATGCTGCAGGAAAACCACAAATGTACCCAAGGCAGTGAAGGAGTCTCAGGGAGCCCCGCTCAGCCCCACTGCTGCCTCCACCTTCCTTGTCCCCTCCCAGTTGTCACCCTGAAATTGTCATTCCGGCCAGCGTGAGGGGGTCTGGCTGCAGGGACAGCTGCAGCACTGCCGGATCTCTGCGTTTTCATGGAATCACAGACTGGTTTGGGTCGGAATGGGGATGAAAATTCATCCCGTCGCACCCCACAGACACCTCCCGCTGTCCCAGGGTTCCCCAGCCTGGCCTGGGACACTTCCAGGGATGGAGCAGCCACAGCTTCTGTGGGAAATCCACTCCAGGGTCTCCCAAGGATGGTTCTTTCACCCCAAAATCCCACCTAACGCTGCCCTCCGGCAGTTTGAAGCCGCTCTCCCTTGCCCAATCCATGAGACCCCGATGGATTCAGGGCGAGGTTCAGCTCCAGGACATCTCCAGGTGACACAGGTGACACAAGGCCAGCCGTGCCTTCCTTCCCGAGGGAGCACCGGGAGCAGGAGAGGTGAGCCTCACTCCGAGGCACCCACCCAAGGGCTGGGCGCTCCAATTAGCGGGCGGTGCTAATTCCCTCTAATCAGCCGGTCTCAAAGGGTTCGCGGGGGCGGCGGTGACACCCAGGGCTGCGGGTGACACCACGGGCAGGCTCTGGGGAGCTGTCGCAGCTTCCATGCTCACCACACCCGGCACAATTCCAGCCCTGCCGCCCCCACCGGCCCGGCAGCTCCAGGCTGGACAGAGCTAAAGAATAAATCAGGGATTTATTAAAGATCTCCTCATGGATCCACCTTGGGCAGCACAAGAGCCCAGCCAGGGCCAACCCAAGGTGAACCCAAATGGTCCCAAAAAAATGGATGATTGGTCACCAAATGATCAGTTCTGCTCCATTTGCATCTTGGAGTTCATTGTCCCATTCCAGCTCCAGCCCATGCAGTCCCATCCTGCTTGTTTTCCTCTCTCCAGCCCACGTTGTTTGTGCTCCTGGGCCTGAGGTTTGGATCATTTGTCCTTGGTGCCCAGCTGGAGAAGGAATTGTTTTGTCTCCCTGCTCTGTGCAGAGAGCTCAGCATCCCCTGATGTGAAGCTCAGACCTACACACTACAGCAGCAGAGAACCTGAAAAATAGAAAAGCCAAAACCTGAGACATCAGCACGGAACCTGAAAAATAGAAAAGCCAAAACTTCAAGGCACCAGCGGCCGTTTCCGTGTCAGGGAGTTCACGCCTGGAGAAGGGGAAGCCCTGCACGGTCCTGCCCTGCCCCACGCCGCCTCTGCCCGACTTCCTCGTGTTGCCTCGGTGGTGTTGCCTTTGGCTCCCAGGAGGGCGTTTACGCTTTTCCACACAGGATAACACCGCTGGAGAGGAATCTGGCTTGGGGAAAAAAAAAGAAAAAAGGAAAAAAGAAAAGAAAAGAGACAGAGCAAACCCCAAACTGCAGCTGGAAAAACACTGCGAGTTCCAGGGTGGCCACGATCAACAGCAAGGGCAGGCTGCTGCTCTCGGAGGGGGACAGGGATGGGGTTTGCTGGCCCGATTCTAATTTGGGATGAAAACAGTGCCGGGAGGAGGGTGATGGGTGCCTGGCCCTCCCAGCCTTTCACGGCTCATTTGTGGTTCCGGGAAGGACTTCTGGGGCACCGGTGCTGCAAGAGACTTCATTTTTTTGGGCTGTCAGTTTTCCTTAAGTCCTGGAGCGGTGTCATCCTGACGGAGGGAGGAATCACCGGTCCTCGCCCCTGCCCTGTCTCTGTCAATTGTCTCCAGGACTTCCCTCTCTCGCCCACCTTTCCAGTCCAGCTCTTTTTTCACTCTCAATTGCCTTATTGGCATGACACGGTCGGCGAGCATTGCCAAAGTTAATTTATCAAGCGGCCCTCCCTGGAGCCGGCTTTTCTCGGCACAATTGCTCCCCAAAGACTCCCGGACGCTCCGGCCACGGCTGAGCGCTGGGGTTTAATGTCCTCATTAAACAGCCATGAATAACCGCCCCACCCCTGCTCCGTGTCAGCCTGGTGCCGGCAGAGCCCGCAGCCTCTCCTCCAGCCCCGGGGAAGAGCTGCGAGTTCACCCCAAGCTTTATTCGGATTGCAGGCACCCACCAAACCCCGCAGGATAAAGCTCAGAAGATGCCCTGACAATTCCACCTCTCTTCTTCCCCTTCTAACTCCCAGAAAATCGCATTTCCCCGTTGATTTTGGGGCCGGGCACAGCAGGTTTGTGCGCACACAGAGCCCTGCACGTACAGGCTGCACCCAGGTCACCTTTCCACGGCTGAGAGGGGATCCCAGCAGGAATCACATCCCCCAGGTCACCTTTCCACGGCTGAGAGGGGATCCCAGCTGGAATCACATCCCCCAGGTCACCTTTCCATGGCTGAGAGTGGATCCCAGCTGGAATCACATCCCCCAGGTCACCTTGGCTGAGAGGGGATCCCAGCCGGAATCACATCCCCCAGGTCACCTTTCCGTGGCTGAGAGGGGATCCCAGCTGGAATCACATCCCCCAGGTCACCTTTCCACGGCTGAGAGGGGATCCCAGCTGGAATCACATCCCCCAGGTCACCTTTCCATGGCTGAGAGGGGATCCCAGCTGGAATCACATCCCCCAGGTCACCTTTCCATGGCTGAGAGTGGATCCCAGCTGGAATCACATCCCCCAGGTCACCTTTCCACGGCTGAGAGGGGATCCCAGCTGGAATCACATCCCCCAGGTCACCTTTCCGTGGCTGAGAGTGGATCCCAGCTGGAATCACATCTCCCAGGTCACCTTTCCGTGGCTGAGAGGGAATCCCAGCTGGAATCACATCCCCCAGGTCACCTTTCCGCGGCTGAGAGGGGATCCCAGCTGGAATCACATCCCCCCAGGTCACCTTTCCGTGGCTGAGAGGGGATCCCAGATGCAATCACATCCCCCCAGGTCACCTTTCCATGGCTGAGAGGGGATCCCAGCCGGAATCACATCCCCCCTGCCCCTTCCCAGCCCTCGGCATGCTCGAGATACTCCAGCAGAACAAAGCGGCGGCCTCGTAAAGAAAAACCTCCTATGGAGGCACTTGAGGGACGATTTCCCCATCCCTGCTCCGGGAGACAACGGTGGGAAGGAAGTGGGACTCATCCTCCTCGTTGTTCCCAGGTTCCACCGGCTCCCGGCGCTTCGCACCTCGGCAGCGGGCTGGGAGAGGGCTTTGTGCCCTGCTCTGGGGCTGGCCTGCCTTCTGCTGCTCTCCCAAGGGCTTTTGCTCGCCCCGGCAGCCCAGCCCGTGGATCTGCTCTGGGACGAACGCCGGGAACGGCTCCGGGCAGCAGGGAAAGGCTGCGGGGATTTGGGGGTGCTGCAGGGCTTGTGGGAGCCGCGAGGCAGGGCCCCTGCCCGCGTCAGAAGGAGCCGGCTGGAGGGTGTTTTTCCCCAGAACCTGTTTTCCAGATCCCCTGGCATCCTTCCACGGCTCTCGCCGCCTGCGTCATCCTTTTACGAGGCTGCCTGGTTCCCCGGGAGCCCCTTCCCCTCCCCTTCCCTCTCCGCGCTGAGATTTTATTTATTTGTTTATAACACTTCTCCTGTCCCCAGGACGCCTTTCATCCTGCAAACGCGGAGCCCTTTCGGTGACAGGAGGGAGGGGACAGCCTGGGGACACCGGGAATTGCTGTCACTCCTTGACGTCCCTTGGGGATGCTCCAGAGGTTGATCCCGGTGGGACCGAGCTCGGCAGGAGCAGGGACAGCGACCAAGGCCACAGAGCCCCCGGCCCGGCCACCCTCGCACTGTGGGTGTTGCCTCCAGACACCGACTGCGGCTTTGGCTCCTCTTTAAAGGGATTTTTGGTCACGGATGGAGCAATAATGTGGGGAGGTCCCGCTGCTCTTGATGCTTTGGGAGGGGGCCATGGGCAGGGGATGCCACCCTTTATCCCAGGCTGGTCCAAACCCCGCCCAGCCTGGCCTGGAACACTTCCAGGATTGGGGCAGCCACAAGAATGGCACAGAAAAGCCCAGGTGAAGCTGCCGAGGAGGGCCGGAGGAGCCCGGGTGCGGCTGTCACCGCCGAGGTGACAGGGTCGGACTTCACACTGCACTTCCAGGGGAGTGTCCAGCACCCAGCGCGGGCTAGGGGCAGCCGAACCTGCCAGCCTGGCGAGTGTCAACAGCAATTAGCGGCTCACACCCGGCCCGAGAGGGGATAAACACCGCCGAGGCCGCCGGCGGTGCCGGGGAGGGGTGCCAGACAGGGAGGAGGGGAGCCCGCGGGACAATGCCTGCGGGTGCCACCGCGAATTTCCCCTTTTTATTTTGGGCAGAGGAAGTTCGCGGCTTGGTGGGACGGGTGCTCCCCCATCCCAGACATTTTCCTGTCTCCCCCGCGCTGCTTTGGGCTGGGGGGGGGGGGGGCCCAGGCGTTGGCGTTTGGTGCCCGGCAGAGCCTCGGAGGGGAGGGCGTGTGGAGGGAGCGTGGCTAAACCGAAGGACAGGGATTGCGGAATCGCAGCGCTGATAAGGGCGGAAAAGACCTTTCTGATCACCAGGTCCAGCCATTCACCAGCGCTAAACCCCATCAGGCGGAGGTGGGCTGGTGCCTTGTGCAGAAAACACCATCGCTTTCCCACGCCGTTCCCACGTGGAACAGGTAGAGCTGCGGCAGCCCGAGAGGAGCTGAACGCACACCTTGTCACTGAGCCCATTTCCCGTCCTCCTTCTCAGGGAGCTGACGTAGATTTGGCCTTCAGAGTTCTCCTGTTCCTCCTGACAGTGCCCAGGAACCGTGGCTGGCTCGCTCTTGTTTGGCACTTGCTGGTGAAAAAGCAAAATAAATAGGTGCTGAGCACGGGGGGAGGTGGGATTGAGGATTCCACAGCGTTTTTCCTGCTGGAGCCCCACGGCGGGCTGAGAAAGCAGCACTAAGGAGCTGCCACCACACCAGGCCTGGAATTAAATATTAAACCTCTCTTCCCTGCAGGCTCCACAGTGGCACTGCTAATGACATTTCCTGCTAGCACTGACGGATCCGAGCCCTGCTGTGCCAGATGCTGCCGCGGGAGCGAGGCCCTGCCATCCAGCTGGACAGGCTGGGCAGCGAAATGAAGATTGATTCCTTCTTCCAGCACCGAGGGGCAGAGGCCCAGCAAAACTGAGATGATGATGTGTCTGCCTGAGCGAGCAGATCTCTCAGGAGGAGAGGGTCTGGCCGATTCCATCCCAGTGCAGTCTCAGGGAAGGCTGGAGCAGGCTGCTTTCCTCCCCAGCAGGATGCAAGGGCTGCCCCAACTCAGCTCCTGCCTCCGGGCTGGGCTCTGGGCCGAGCAGAGAGAGGCTCCAGGCACTGGAGCTGTGCTGTGCCAGCCCCAGCTCAGCTGAAATGTCCCTCCCTGAACGTCCCTTTGGCCACCAGCCCTGCCCTGGCTCCTGGAGCCCGAGGCAGCACTGCCCCTCCTCTCCCCCAGCCCTGAGCTGCTCGGGGCTGCACCAGCACGGCACAAAGGGCCTTTGTGGGCATGAGGAGAAGGCAGGCGGGCTCTTCAGGAGCCTGGCAGTCCCGCCTGCCCTGCTTCCCATCCCTGCCTTGCCCTTCTCCCTTGGCTCCCTATCCCTGCTCCCCAAACCTCCTCCCCTCCCCTGTCTCCCCAGCCCTGTCTGCCCTCCTCCCCTGGCTCCCCACGCCTCCCTGCCTTTCTCACTTGGCTCCCAATCCCTTCTTGGCCTCCTGCCCTCCTCCCCTGGTCCCCAAACCTCCTGCCCTGCTCCCCATCCCTTCCTGCCCTCCTCCCTTTCTCCCCAAACCTCCTCCCCTGGTTTTCCCCCTCTGCCCAGCGCTGCCCACCCCCTGCACTGCTGCTGCTGCTGCTGCTGCATCCCCCAAAAGTGGCATCCCTCCAAAGCCCGGCAGCTCCCGGGGAGCCGCTCATCCCACCCCGGGCAGCTCCCGGGGACGGGAAGGAGCATCCGGAGCATCCTCGCTGACCGCCCGGGGCTGGCACTGCCGGGGCTGGCACTGCCCGGGGCTGGCACTGCCGGGGCTGGCACTGCCCGGGGCTGGCACTGCCGGGGCTGGCACTGCCCGGGGCTGGCACTGCCGGGGCTGGCACTGCCGGGGCCTCCCCGGGAGTGACAAACAGCAGGCCGGCTCCCCGGCAGATGCGTTCCCGGCAGCTCAGGGCCGTTCCCCCGCAGTCACATGGATCCCATTAGCGCCGCGCTTAACATGAACCAGAAGCAGCCCCAGCCAGCAGCGCCGCCCCGGCACAGACACAAATCTCGGGATGAAATCAGGCCAGAGCTCTGCTGTGCCTGGCTCCAGGGCCCTGGGAGCCGCGAGGGCACGCAAGGGCCGCCTGGAAAATTTTTCCTCGGGAAGGGGGAATCCGCCCGGGGCAGCTCGCTGGTGTCAAGTGGTTGTTTTTTTGAGTTGAGGGATGGGAACTCCCTGTGCCCTGTAATTCCATGGGTTTCACGTTCTGGATGGGAACTCCCCGTGCTCCACACGTCCTTGTTATTTACCCTATGGAGGGGAACAACCACGCTCCACAATCCTTGTTTTCCACTTTACTCCCGAGCTCCATCCATCCCCAGCCCCGAGTGAGCCCCCGGGGGTCCCGGGCAGGCACCACTCGCTGATGGCTTTGCAAACTTCCGAGGGCGTTCAAAGAAAGCCACCAAGTGGCTTTTTCTCTCCCTCTCCACCCCTCTATTCGTGCAAATCCACACGAGCACAAAACCCTCCGAGCTCCCGCGATTGCAACACCCGCGAGGTTGGGCAAGAGTCCGGCGAGCAGAGACAGGCGCGGGGCACCCTCCTGCCGGGGCACTTGGGGATGGTGACAGGTCTGACACAATCCGCCCCTCGGGGGTGGCCCTGGCACAGCCCCGCCGAGCGGCCGGAGCTCCGGGTGATTAACTGCAGTGTCAGGCAATTAACTTTTTCACACTTGCAGCCTCTAAAGTCGCCCATAACTCAGAGGCGACAGACTCGGTGTTTATTTTCTGCTTGGAGAGGAGTCGGGTGCAGCTTCCCGAGGAAAACAAGCTCTTCCCAGATTTCCAGCCGGGCTCGCAGGACGGAGGAGGATGAGGGCTTGCAGAGCTGGAGGCCGGGTCTCTGCCTGCAGAAAGTGGCGCTGAGGAAGCGATTCCATCAGCACAGAGCTGGGCCAGGCTTTGGATGAGTCACCGTTCCCTGAGTCACCGTCCCCACGGCGCAGCAGGAGCCGGTGACACCGATGGTGACACCGATGGTGACACCGATGGTGACACCGATGGTGACACCAGTGAGAACGTGGCAGGCTCGGGGCACGGGGGAAGCCAGGCTGGGTCTGGCTGTGCCCTGGAGCCCCCTGACGAGGCGCAGCCGCTCACCTGCCAGGGATTTTATTTCCTTTTGAAGCGTTTGGGGGCAGGGGTCTGAACGTGTCCTGCGGGAATCCTGCATCCCTGCTCAGGGCTCTGGGTTTTGGCAGAGATGGGAAGTGGGGGTGTCCCGCTGCCCCCAGCCCCAGGACAGCACCAGCCTGTCCCCCTGCCTCTTGTGCGGATGCACACAGCTCCGCACAGCTTCCCTGCCGTGGCACAGCGTGCCAGGCTGACGGGCCATGGATCTGGACAGGAACATTCCCAGTGGGAAGCTCTGCTCCTGCCTGGCTGTGCGTCTGGGTGAGGAGGAGGAGGAGGAGGAGGAGGACTGGGGCCGGCTTTGCAGCAGGTGTTGCTCAGCTTTGCCACCCTCTGTTTATTTCCCCAAGCTGGAGACGTTTCGAGTGCTGCAGCAGGCGAGGGGCTGCACAAAACCGGAGCTTGGGGACAGCCTGGGTTTGCAGCACCAGGGGCTAGAAATCTGGAACCAGAACTGGGCCTGGCTCGTGGCTGAGGGTCCTGATGCTGCCAGACGAGCCAAGGAATTTGCTGAGAACATCCATATTTTGGTTGGAAGCAGGAGCACCTTCCCAGTCTGCTGTAAGCACTCCAGTTGCTACACAGGGGTTGTTTTTTATAGCAACATCTCCAAGGCCTCAGCCTCGTTATCCCCATTTTTAGAAATGGAGAAGTAAGCAAAGGGAGGTGCTGCTGCTCTCAGAAGGTCTCCTGAGGCGCATCCCAGCTTCCCTGGAAGCCCCAGCCCCGTGGCCAGCCAGTGCTGGGATCATCCTGGGAGCAGCTGACAGCTCCCAGCTCCCACAGCCATCCCCTGCCCCACAGCTGCTGCTGCAGGCTGACAGGAAAGCCCGGCTGCTCTGAAGGTTAAAAATGCTGCCCGTGGGGAGAGCAAAGTCTGCCAGTGCCTGCAGCAAGCTTCTCGCCTGCAGTTATTGCCTGGGGATTAGCAAAGGTCAGGGTTTAGTGCTCCAGCCCTTCCCAGTCTCTTCCTTTACTGCAGGTTGGGAGATTTTGTTGATTTAGCCTGATCCATGAGTGCATGGAAAAATCCCACCCAGCCTGGGGGAGCAGAATTCCTGCAGCAGATGTCATGGTGCTGGCAGAGGGACAATACCCCACCCTTGGCTGCTGGAGCCTGGCTGGGAATTCACGGGATCCTGGTGGGCAGAAAGCTCCTTATCAGCCCGGGCTGTGCCCTCCTGTCCCTGGCACCCTCCCCCTGGAAAAGCTGCATCCTGCTGCACCCTCTGCTCCTCCCGCTCCTGCCTTTTCAGTCTTTTCATCTCTCTTCTCCCTCCCTCCCTCCCATGCTCACTTTGCCCTGACAACTTTTCCTTCTGCCGTGCAGGATGTGGGAGGGCTGGGAGCTGCAGATAATGAACGGCCCCGGCGCTGCTCAGCTCTGCCTTCCTGGGAGAGCTCCGAGGTTCCTCCCTCCTCCTCTGCCTCCCCCTGCAACGCTCTCAGCCCAGTCATGTGCTGTCTGTTCCCAGAGCCTGAGGAGTCGCAGCTGGCAGCTCCTGCTCTCAAATCCTCCACTTTTATGGCTTTGGATCCGGTTTGAGCTCAGCAGCTCCTCTGGAAAGGGGTCACTGCAGTTTACCCCCGGGAGCTCCAGTCTGCAGCTCCTTGCTGTGGGTCTGGGAGGGCTTTGCTGAGACCTTGGGTGGGGGAGACCTCCCAGCTCCCCGAGGAGAGGAGGAATTGCTTCTCCTGCCTCTGTCCCTGCTGTGCTGTCCCTTCCAGCAGCTCTGCAGGTGGATCCGGCTCAGGGCAGGGCTCCTGATCTCTCCTTTGTGCTGCCTCCGCTTTCCCTGCCAACAGAAGCACTTGGCTTGGGAAAAGAAATGATCCAGAAAAGCCAGCTCAGGGCCTGGACAAAGTGGAGGCCTGGGCCAGAAAGAGATGAGTGCTGCTGCAGGAACTACCTGAGCAAACAGCAGGAAGGCACGGGGAGAGGCCGAGGAGAAGCTGCTGCTGAACTCTGATCCCTTCCCAGGGCTCCCGAGGGGATGAGTCCCACGCTGGATCCCTCCTGGAGGAGCAGCAGCCAGGCAGGGGCTGAACTCTCTCTGTCAGCCCAGTTCTGCAGCTGCCTGGCCACCGGGAACCTCTCCCAGCCTGCAGAGCCCTGGGGAGCATTCCCAGGGCTGCCCCGTGCTGTGGGTGCCACCCGCAGCTGCAGGGAGGCTGTGGTGCTCACCCGGCTGTGCAGCTCACCCAGCTGTGCAGCTCACCCAGCTGTGCAGCTCACCCAGCTGTGCAGCTCTCCATCATTCCCAGGGCTGCCAGATCCGCTGAGCCAGCCGTGCTGCAGAGCTCTGGTGGTACCCAGGTGAACGTTCCCTGGACAGAAAGGAGCCTCTGGTGTCCCTGCAGTGGGGGGGATGCTGGGGAAGGGCCCCCTGTGCTTCAGAAACCCAAAATTGGATCCAGCAGCTGGAAAATGAGCAGCCCCTCACCCGGGCTTAGCCCTCTGCAGGGTCTGGGTTTGGGATTGGGCTCTGGGGCTGCTTCCCTCGGCACATCCCATCTCCCCAGCTGGCTTCTCCCAGGACATTCAGCCTTTCATCCCAGTTCCCAGCTGTGGAGCTGGGGGTGGACACCTCTCTCCACTCCAGATGTTCACACTGTTTCATTTTGCGTGCTTCCCTGGCTCTCTGTTCCCTTTCCCCTTCCCATCCCAGGAACTGGCACCCTGAGGCTTTTTTTCCCATTTGTGGCTGACTCTAATCCCTGTCCCAGTGTTCTGTCCCTGCCTGGTGCAGGAATTGAGCATTCCAGCACTTTTTCCATCTGCCCCCCAAACCAATATTGACCCAAGACCCCTTGGAGGTGAGGGAGAGGAGGCTGCTCCTCAGAGGGGACCATCCCAGTGGGATTTTGTGTCCCACAGCCCCAGGACACTTTTCCTCCCGCCCTGAGGGATGCTGCGAGAAGATCCAGTGGTTCCTTCTCCCCATCCAGCGCTGTTCCCTGCTGGGCTGGGTCCTTCCAGAACAGGAGCAGATTTCCACCTCCCAATTACGTTCAATTAAGGAGCGCTAATGGGGCTGGGCTTGGCCCAAGCACTGAGGCAGCGGGGTCAGTGCCCCACAATGTCCTGTTGACAGCACTCCTGAGGGGCAGTTCCAGAGGGGAAGGGGCCTTGCCGAGCTGCTCCTCGGCACAAAAACCTCACAGAGGGCCGTGGCCTCTCCTCCTGCCTCCCCTGGCTCCATTATCCAGCGTCCTTAAGGAAAAGGTGGAGAGGGAAGAGTGGCCCTTTTCCCTCTGGCTCATCCCAGAAATCCTCGCAGGGAGGGGGCCGGGGGTTTGGATAACCTGCCTCATTAGTGGCTGTATGACATCATTATCTCACATTAGCCACACTCTTCCAGAGGTAATTGGGAAGCCTCTGGAATGGCCCTGTGACCTTTAATTAATGCAGCGGGGCCTTTTCCTTGTGCGGTTCCTCACTCTGCCTCGAGCAGCTGCTTCTTGTTAAGATGCCAGAGCAGGGGAGCCTTGGTCCCATGCCGGGAGTTTCTGAGCCTCTCTCCCCCGGGGGAGGAATAAAAAAGGTGCAGGAACAGCCTCAGCTGCTGCCTGCCTCGCTCCAGCCCCTTTCCAGCAGCCCCTCGCTGGCTGCAGGCACTGCCTGGCCAATTACCCAGCAGCTGATTAGCCCAGCCAGGGCTGCTGCCCTGCCCACGCTGCCAGGAGGGCTCTGGGAAAAGTGGGGCTGTGGAACCAACAGAGAAACACGGGACTGTGGCTCGGAAAAGGAAGAATTTGGGGAGAAATTTTGGGTGGGGAGGCTCTGGCACAGTTGTGCCCCATTCCTGGCAGTGTCCAAGGCCAGGTTGGAGGGGCTTGGACCAGCCTGGGACAGTGGAAGTTGTCTCTACCCATGGCAGGGGGTGGGACTGAGCTTTTTTTCCAGCCCAAACCATTCCAGGATTCCAGGATTTGTCCCAGCTCTGGGTTTTTCCCTTTGCTGCTCTGCCCTGGCTGCTGGGAGCCCCTGAGGCACTGGAGTGAACAATCCAGACTCATTCCACCCGCTCTTATCCTAACTCTGCCTCAGAAACCTCTGTAAAAACCTCCAACCTGAGGAGATCAGGGCTGGCTGGGACTCTCTGTGGGGTTTGTGTTCAAAAACGTGGGAACAAATGAAAGGAAGCTCTGCTCAGACCGGAGCTGCTCATTCCCGGGTGAGCGAAGGCGGCGGATTTCAGGATCAGGGGAGCGGCGTCCTCAGGTCCTTGGGAGCCGTCAGCTGGCAGAGAGCTTGAGCTTTAGTGACAGTGGCATTTGGGCTCCTCAGGCCTTGGGGCTGAGCCTGGTGCTGCTCCTGGCACAGCTCCCTCCTGCACAGCTGGCGCGGTGTCACCGTCCCTCGCTGCTGGCACATCCACGGGGGGCTTGGAAACCCTTCCCGTGGGCAGCTCCCCAAGCATTTGGGAATTGCTGCTTTGGAGCCTCGGAACTGAGAGGGTTAATGAATGCCCTCTGTGAGAAATGGATTTGTAAAGAATTCTTGAAATTTGATGGGAAGTTTATACAGGCTAAAAAACATCTATAAGGTATTGTAACCAGGAAATAGAGTAGCTTCTGATAAAACGACTTTTACATCTCTTCTGTCTCTCTCTTCATCGAGACTAGCAACAGAATAAAACCTTTTAAAACGCCTCTCAGTTACCCGGCCTCTACAAAAGCTGATAAAACCGGCAGTCCTGGGCTCTGCTTTAATCCAAGGCGGGCTGGGGCAGCCCTGGAGCCGGGACGTGCCCGGGGCGAGGGGCCGGGAGGGAGCGGGGCTGGGCGAGCCGCGCGTGCGGAGCTGCCGGGGCTCCGCTGTGTTTGCAACCTGACCTGGCCTCCGCTCTTTGAAGCTGCTGGCAGTGGGTGGGCCGGGATCAGCGCCGGGATCAGCGCGGGGAGCGAGGGATGTGCGGAGTTACAACAACACAGCCGCCGCGCCCGGGCGTTGGAGCTGCTGGGAAGGGGGTGGGCAGCGCCGGGGTGAGGAGCTCGGGACCTTGCGGGCTGACAGGGCCCCGCAGATGTGGAACAGCTTGTGTTTGGGGCTGGGCTGCGAGGAGAGGCCCTTTCAACCCAAAACATCGTTAATCAGCGCTCGGACAGCGAGCGGAGCTGGGGCTGCTGCTCCTGCTACCGTTCCCTTTCCAGGCCCGCAGCCAGGGCAGGGAGGGGAGAGCTTGGACACTCCGGGAGAAGTCTCAGGTCCTCCTCCCTTTCTCTGTCTTGTTCCCTCCAGTGCTCCATCCCAAAGCAGCCGCTCTCCCTCGCCTGGTTCTGGCTGCAGGGGAGAGAGGACACACAGAGGTGGCCCAGGAGTCCAGCTCGTGGTCCCGGGACCCCTCACTGCAGCTTCCTCAGGAGGGGCAGGTGCTGCTCTGGAGACCAGGAGCAGGACCCAGGCAAAGGCTGGAGCTGTGCCAGGGGAGGGTCAGGTTGGATTTTTGGGCAGGGTTTCCCCCCCCCCCCGTGGCTGCTGAGCCACTCCCCAGGGAATGGTGACATTCCCAAGGCTGCCAGAGCTCCAGGAGCGCTTGGACAACACTGCCAGGGATGCCCAGGGTGACACTGGTGACCCCCGTGTGCATCAGTGAGCATTTACCTTCCAGGGCAGGGGTTCCCAAGGTGCCCCAGGCAGTGTCAGCACAGCCCCTGCCCTCCCGGCCTTGTGGAACTGGGATTTTCCCTCCTCCCACAGCAGCTGGATGGATGCTCAGGAGATCCCCCCAACCCCTCCCCTCCCCCGGCCGCTCCGGTACCAGCACAGCCCCCCGTTCTGCACACCCCACACCCTGTTTTTTGGATTCCCACAGGCTCGCTCCACAGCGTTTGAGCCGCCGGAGGGGAGGTGAAAAATCCCAGGAAAGCGCTGACTTCGTGGCTGTAAGTGACATCTAGTGGAAACGGCAGGAAAAGGAGTGCCCAGGTAAAACGCTGATCCTGCCGGGTTCGGGGGGAAAACGGATTCCTGCGAGCTGGAACTTCAGCCCAGAGGCCTCTTTTCAGGACTTAAAAAAAAAATACAGAATAAATAGAATAATAGTGGAGTAATAATATGGATTAATAATAGAAGAGAATAAAGAGAAGAAAGAGAATGGCTCTCTCTGCCTGGGTAGGAAGTCAGTGGACAGCATGGAAAGGGAGGTGGCTGGGACATGGCAGAGGTCACCTGGCCCTACAGCTGCTGTCCCCAAGGCAGGAGCACCACAGCCACCCAGGCCATGGTGTCACGGTGCTACCCAGAGTCACGGAATCACGGCATGGTTTGGGTTGGAAGAACTTCAAAGCTCATGCAGTGCCACCCACGCCACAGCAGGGACACCTTCCCCTGTCCCAGGCTGCTCCAAGCCCTGTCCAGCCTGGCCTGGGACATTCTCGTGGGCAGCCACAGCCTCTCTGACCGACTCCTCTCATCCTGCTGGGATCTGTGCCCGGGGACAGCTCTGGGACAGGGGACAGTGTCCCACAGCCTGGCCAGGCACAGCTGGGGACTCGCAGACGCTGTCCCCCGGGGACAGTGCCGCCCTGCTCCTGCATCCTGAGCACATCCTGCTGCCTCTGAGGATCGCCCTGCTCCGTTTTCCCTCTCCTCGGAGGTGGCTGGCGCTGCCACCCCGGCCCCTGGCGCTGCCACCCCCTGCCCCGGCGGGACGGTGCAGCCCGGGGCTGCTCTTGGGCGAGCAAAGCCGAAATTTGCGCAGAAATCTGAAACCCGGCGGGACTTGGATTAGCAACCCGAAACTCCGGCCAGGAGCTGAGCTTTGGGAAGAGCCTGGCAGAGTTTCAGGCGAGTGCGGGCTGGGTTTCAAGTGAGCCGAGTGTGACCTTTGCATGAGCCCGCTGCCGGCGGCTCGGGGAGCATGGGCTGGAATTTTAACAGAGCCCGGGGAGTGAGTTTCAGGCAAAAAAAAACCAAAAACCCGAAAACCCCCCAAAACCAAAAAAAGTTAAAGGGTTTGGGCAAAAACAATGCGGAGCTGGGGTGGTTTGGGGGTGATAATTGCTGCTCACCTGCCCCCAAACCAGCAAAACCAGCCGGGTGGTTGCGGCTTTGCTGCACTCCGAGTTTCACTGCAGGGTTAACCCTTTCCTCAGCACGCAGCTCTTCCTCCCAGGCTTTCCCTGGGGTGGATCCCCATTGCTGTTTTTCCCAGGGAGGTCTCCTGGCCGTGAGCAGCTGAGCTGTCCCTCTGGCAGGTTGGACCCCGCGGGAATTTATGGAAAGGAAGGAATGGCTCAGATCAGGGGCAGATCAGGAGATGGAAGGGCAGGGCAGAGCACGGGATGGGTGTCCGGGAAGCAGCCAGACGTGGACACACAAGGCCACTGCTCTGAGTGCCTGAGGCTCAGGGATCATCCAGCTAAACTGCAGGAGGAATGAGAAAATAATCACAAATAAACCTCTCTGTCCCGGGCAAGCAGCATGGGCCAAGGTTGTCTGGCTCCTGAAGCTGTGGACAGATTTCTTTTTCCATTCTGCTTTATTTTTTTCCCACTGCTTTTCCTGCAATCTCTCCCTTCCTGCCCTGACGCACAGCATGTGATGGGTGTAGATCAGGGCAGGGAGGATCTTCCTAATCAAACCCACATTTCTCTGCATTGTCTGGGCTGTCTCACGGGGAATTCAGCCAAGCCCCCACACTCGTGATGCTTCAGGGCTGGTTTGAAAAGCTGCACAAAGGTAGAATGTTCCCAAATGGAGTTTCTTGGGTAGGAAGGGAATTATTCCATATTGTGAATGTTCCAATTATTCCATATTGAGAATATTCCAATTATTCCACTCCTGAGAGCTCCTTTCCCAGGCACTGAGGTTCCTTTACAGTGGGAGTGGTGAAGGCTGAGCCTGGAGGTGTCTCTATCCCAAAGGAAGTGCCCCCCACAGCATTCCCAGTTTTCTTGCCCTTTCCCTGCCCTTGACCCTGGCTGCGTCTCCCACGCTGTGCCCAGCAGGCACAGAGGGGCCACATCTGCTGCTTTATTTTGGGCCCTTCTCTCATGACAGGCTGACACTGGTTATTTATATCATGTCCTTAATCCCACAGTGTCCGTCCTGGAGGTGCTGGGTGCCATCCACAGGACGGGGCTGGAGCAGCCCTGCAGCATCCCAGAATCATCCCAGCACCATCCCATCACCATCCCATCATCCCAGAATCATCCCAGCACCATCCCATCACCATCCCAGCATCCCAGAATCATCCCAGCACCATGCCAGCATCCCAGCACCATCCATGTGCCGCTGGCTGCCGGCCCCGGCTGCTGCCTCTGCCCCTTCCCTGCTCCCTGCTGCTTTGCAGGCCGAGTTTAAAGGTTTCCGAGTTTAAAGGTTTCCCCGGCTCAAAGGGAAGGAAGTCGGCTGAGCCAAGAAAAGGAAACCGCTTGGTTTCCCCTCCGGTCTGCGAGGCGTGTGAGGGGAGCGGGGCGTGGGCAGATCGGGAGATGGGCTGGGAAGGAGCAGCTCTTCCTTCCAGATGTTCTCGGCAGACGAGGGAAGCGTGTCCTGGGCAATATTTCCTCCGGCTGCTGCTGGGCTGGGCTCTGCTGGGTCCCTCCTGGCCGTGCAGTGCGGGACAGCAGCCACCACGGGGAGCTTCCGTGCCGCGCCAGCAGGGCAGGACAGGGGCCCCGCTGTCCCCTGCCTGTGGGGACAGAGCCCGGAGCTGTCCCCCGGCTCCCTGGGGTGGCCAGGGGGGGCATGGCCAGCATCTGGCCCTGGGCAGGACCCTCGAGGCGGGTGCAGAGCCCAGCGGTCCCAGCCCTTGTGGGACCCCCAGGGGGGTGCAGAGCCCAGGGGTCCCTCTCAGCTCCCACAGTGTCCCCAGCCCTGGCCACGGCCATGTCCAGCTGCGGTGTCCTGGTGGCCGAGGGGGTGGCTGGAGCCTCGGGGCAGTGCTGGGGGCAGCAGGGCTGGGCTGGGGCTCGCTTTCCCAGCCCCTGTCCTGCAGGCAGCTCCTTCAGGGCAGCTATTTCTGACCCTGGGATGGGGAGGGGGAGGAAGGTGGGAGGAAGGCCAGGGGCTCGTGGGAGCCGAGGGTTATTTCTGGCTTGGCTTCGTGACCTGCCAGGCCACCCTTGGCCACTCTGTCACTCCCCCGTGCCAGGCTCCCCCCGAGGCTGCTGCCCAAGGCTGCCCACAGCACGTGGCCCGGGTGGCCCTGGGTGCCATGGGACAGCTGCCACAGGGCCAGCGAGGTTTGTCACAAGACCCTGGTTCTGACCGTGACCTCCTGATGTCACCCTGCAGCAGGCTGGCAGTCAATGCTCTGGGAGTGCCCTAAATAGGTGAACCCTGCCCCTGAGGTGATTTTGTGTCACCCTGGAGAGGGTGACTAAGGCAAAGAAGTGGCTCTGTGGGAAAAAGGACAGTCACTGCCACCCACATGTGCCAAAGGCTGGGCGCTCCATGGCCTGTCCCCTTTCCCCGTGGAGTGACCCCAGAAGGGAGCAGGGGGCACCAGGAGTGGTCCCGGTGCCCCCAGGCGTGGCTGTGGCACAGTCACACGTTGGCTGTCACCCTGGCATGTCCCCCACCAGTTCTATATATGGGCCTGCCCTCTCCGGGCCGGTGGCACTGGGATCTCAAGTGACACCGGGGAGGGAGGGGGGGTCTATTTTTAGCCCTTGAATGGATCTGAGCTGGAGCCGGGCTCTCTGCCCCCGGCGAGGGGACGGCATCATGTTGTGCTGGGAGGGCTCTCCTGCGTGGCTCCTCGAATGGCTCCATCCCCGCCCGGGGCTGGGGGACAGGTAGGACGGCCTTTGTCACCTCCCCGGCCTTTGTCACCTCCCCGCTGGTCCTGCTGCCGCATCCCCCCGGGCTGTGCTGCCCAGGGCCCCGGGCAGAGCGGGGCTGCTGCCGTGGCTGTGCGGGAATGCCCTGGGTGCTCTGGGCTTCGGGAACGCTCGGGAAAACCCGTGCCGGGTTTAAGGTGGCTTGTAGGCAAAACGGGCAGGAAAGGGGGGTGTGGGGTGTGATGCTGCTGTGGAGAGAATCCCAAAGCCCCTGTGCAGCTCTGGGGAGCATCCCAAAGCCCCGGTGCTGCCGTGCTGGGGAGCAGAGGCAGCGGGGACAGAGAGGGGGTGGCAGTGGCGTCTCCCACTGCTGGCTGGCTTGTGGTCCAGCACGGCCATCCCCATCCTGCTGAGGTTGCCAGGGGCTGGAATTTCCAGCTGGGTCTCGGCTGGAAGCGGGTGAAGATGAGCAGATGGAAGGGAGGAACTGGGAGAAAGGGTTGGGGGCACACACCTGGCCTCCGTGTGCCCACAGCGGTGCCACCCCCTCCCGCCTGACGTGTCGCCGCTCCCCTGCTGCAGGCATGGATAACTTCGAGTACAGCATCCAGCTGAACGACCGGGAATGGGCTGAGTTCCTCCAGGCTTCCGAGGAGTGCAGCCTGGCGCCGGCCTCGCTGGCCACGGCCGAGGAGCAGTGCCTCAGTGACATTGAGCAAGGGGACGCCTCGGGACGGGACTGTCCCCGCGGCACCGCCGGGGTGACCGCAGCCCGGCCGGGCAGCGAGCCAGCGCCTGGCACGGCCAGCGCTGTCCCACGTGGGGTGGCCGGTGACACCGCCCTGCGCCGGCCGGAGCGTGGGCACCTCTCCGTGCCGGAGCTGCTGTCGGGCAGCGAGGACGAAGCGGAGCTGGGCTCTGTGGGCAGGTTCCTGTGCGACAGCGACAAGCCCAGGTGCCTGGCAGCCGCTGCCATGCCCAGTGCCCAGAGGAGGCAGCCGCCGCGGCCACCCGCGGCCACCCCGGCCGGTGGCACAGCCCAGGGCGGCCCCGGGCAGGACACGGCGGTGGCAGCGGCCGGGGGCAGCCGGGCCATGGAGCCCCCCGGACCCCCCGAGCAGGGCGGGGACGCAGCAGGGGGACAAGCCCTGCCCGCACAGCCGGGAGCGGTGGCACAGCCGGAGCTGGTGGCACAGCCAGAGGCTCCAGCAGCCTCTGCCTCGGCGGAGGGATCGGCCGAGAAAAGCGCTGTCCCCGCGGAGCCCGGGCTGCGGGGACCCGCGGGGAACCCCCCGAGCCCGTCCCTGGGGACGGGGCCCAGGATGGCACCGGAGGAGGAGAAGGCGGGCACGGAGCCGAGCTCCCCGGGCGGATCCCCCAGCGTGGTGAGGCCCAAGGTGCCGGCGCAGCCGAGGAAGAGCCGCAAGCAGCGCGGAGCCAGCGCCACCGAGGGGGACAGGGACCCTGCGGCGACTGCGGCACCGGGAGCGACCGGGGCCGGGAAGGCACCTCCGGGCTCCCCGATGTCCCCTCGGAAGGGCAGAGGGAAGGACAAGGCGGCCAAGGGAGCGCTGGTGAGGCTGGGCAGCGACGAGGCTGCGGAGAACAAGCGGGCGGTGCCCGGCCCCGGCGTGGATGGCGGCGATGTCGGGACCGCTCCCCCAAAGCCCCGGGGGAAGGAGCCGGGGGCGCAGTCCCCAGGGAAGACAAAGGCCACCAAGCCGCCAAAGGCAGGGCAGGCCGGTGGCTTGGGCGTACGTGACAGTGTCCCAGTGGTCCCTGACGATGGAGCCTCGGCTCCTCCAGGAGAGGCGAGCCAGGAGATGCCAGGGAAGCCTCTCCAGCCCGGGAACGCGGCAGCGTTTGGAGGGAATGCTGCTGAAGGGGCTGGGGGGGAGCCTGCAGCTGAGATACCTGGAGTTCCTGCAGCTGAGATCCCTGGAATTCCTGCTGCTGAGATCCCTGGAATTCCTGCAACGGAGACCTCCAGGAAGTCCTCAGAGATCCCTGGAATTCCTGCTGCTGAGATCCCTGGAATTCCTGCTGCTGAGATCCCCAGGAAGTCTGCAGCTGAGATTCCCAGGAAGCCCTCAGAGATCCCTGAGGTTCCTGCAGCTGGGATCCCTTGGGAGCCTACAGCTGCGATTCCCAGGAAACCTGTACCTGAAATCCCTCGGGAGCCTGCAGCTGGGATCCCCAGGAGTCCTACAGTGGGGATCCCCATGGAGCCTGCAACAGGGATCCCCAGGAGTCCTGCCATTGAGATCCCCAGGATCCCTGCAGCTGAGATCCCCAGGATTCCTGCAGCTGGGATCCCCAGGATCCCTGCCATTGAGATCCCCAGGATCCCTGCAGCTGAGTTCCCCAGGATCCCTGCCATTGAGATCCCGTGTGAGCCTGCAGCCAGGATCCCCACGATTCCTGCGGCTGGGATCCCTTGGGAAGCTGCAGCTGAGCTCCCCAGGGCTGTGAGCCCCCTGTTCTTTGCTGACGGGGTCTCTGGCAAGCCCAGCTCCCTGGATGTGACCTGGCCCGAGATGTACGAGTACCTGTTCTGTGATTCCCAGGAGGAGGAGGAGCTGGGCAGCTCCCTGGAGGGGCGCAAATCCCCCTTGCAGAGGGAGATCTCCTGGCCCGAACTGTACGAGTATTTTTTCACTGAGCCAGAAGGAAGCAGGAAAAAAGGCAAAGCTAAAGACAGGAAAAGAAAGAAGTTCAGAGGCTTGGAGCGCCCTGGGCTGCGCAAGGAGGCTCCCAGCTCTGCTCCAGGCAAGGACACCGTGGTTTTCTCAGTCCCTGAAGTGTATGAACACTTCCTCCCAGAGACAGCCCCCAACAGGATGGGCTGGAGAGGGATTTTCTCCACGGCTCCGGCCTCCGAGGTGAAGAAAGCTGTGAGAGCTTTGAGGTCCCTGCTGCAGAGGCAGATCCAGCTGGGAGGAGGCCAAGCCCCAACCTCCCAGGCCCTGGTGCCCAGAAGATCCGGAGAGGAGCTCGCTCTGGTCCCGCTGGGAGGAGCCCAGGTGTGGCCAGAAGATGCAGACAGGGCCCTGGCACTGAGAGGTAAATCCTGTTGTCCCCTGCAGGGGCATGTCCCAGGCTGTGTCACCCTGGCTGTCCTTTGGGATGCTCCCTTTGTCCCCTGGGGTTCTCCCTTGGAATGTTCCTCTCTCTGTCCCCGTGCCAAGCCAGTGCTCCTGGCCAAGGTCCCCCAGCATGGACAGGGAATGTGGGACTGTAAAACCCACCCTGAGCAGAAAAACACCTTCCAGATACCTCAGAGGTGACCTGAACATTGCCTGTTCCTGGGGGCAGGTGAGAGAAATGGGAATAAAGGGGAGGTTTGATCCACCAGGACAGGCAGGGGTTTGTCTTTGAGCTTAAATGATGCTCAGAGCCTCAGAGTTAATATTAAACCCAAACAATGAGGGAGCCATCCCAAAGGGAGCCTCAGCATCAAGCTTCCAGTCTGTTTGCACGGAGAAAAACCCCTTTGAGGTGTTCACAGCTAATTAATAAGCCAGCTTTAATTAAAAGCCTGATCAAATAAATAGGAGCTAAAAGAACCTGATCTCCAGCTGTTCCAGGCTGGAACAGGGAACGCAGAGCACTCAGGGGTGTCTTCATCCCTGGAGGAGGCAGGAGAGGGGTGGGATGCCCGGAGGGATGCTGACCACTCTCAGATGCTGTCCTAGAGCTGGGTGTGCCTGGGGACACTGGTGACAGGAAGGGGACCTTGCCTGTGTCCCCAGGAATTGCTCTGTCCCAAATCTGCTCCCCAGACCCAATTCCAGCCACCACAGAGAGCTGGGGAGATCTGCAGGGAGGGGGTGAGGCAGCCTGGGGTGGCTTTAAGAAACATTTCCTTGGGGTTTTTAACAAAGTGTAGGACTGAGGGGGGTGACAAAAGTGCCACTGTCCTTTGGGAATGCACAGAGCCCTACACAGACCCCTCTGACGTCACCCCTGGTGCCAAAGCACCTTCAGGGACGATTTCACCGGGGATTTGGTGTCACAGAGGGAGGGGAGGGGTGTAGTGGAGGAGGTGGCACAGAGCCCCCAGACCTCGTGCTCCTCTCGTGGCAGGAGCAGCAGAGGACCCCCGGGTGCTGAGCCACAAGGACATGTGCCTCGTCTTCTGCGCCTTCGCCTCCTGGGCGGTGAAGACATCTGACCTGCAGGCTCCGGATGCCTGGAAGACCAGTACGTACAGTGCCCGCCTGGAGAGGGGTGGGAAGGGCTCTGGGGGACACTTGGCAGGGAGGAAAACCAGGATATTTATACCTGCAGCTGCCTGTGGGGAAGTGCAGCCTCTTCCAGGTGTTCCAAAGCCGTTTCCGTGCCTTCTCTCTCCTCTGATGCCGATTCCTGCTCATGACTTTTGTGCTTTCCCTACAAAGCAGCTGCTGGCTGGAGCTGAGCCTTGGTCCTGCTCCATCCAGCCCCTGGCAGGGCTCAGTTTGTCAGGACTTCCTTAGGACCTGCTGTGAGCAGGTTTAGATTCCCTCATCCCAATAGAGACAAAATTCCCAACAAAATTGGCCTCACAGCAAGGCCAAGCGTGCCTGGGATTTTTTTGTCCACGGCCAAAGTTGAGATTAAACCTTCATCCAGCACCAAAATTCCCGTGTTTTTCTGATGTGCTTGGAAGGTTTAATCTTCTCCCCCAAGAGGAGGCATCATCCTCCTGCACCGAGTCCTGCAATTCTCTGGAGATCTGTGGGATTCTCTCCACTCCAACCCCAGCACTTGGAAGCTGGTGGGGAAAGAGGAAGCTGAGGAAACAGAAATTCACAGAATTCCACGAGAGTGGGGGTGGCTGGATGAGCAGGGAATGGCTCAGGGAGAGCAGCATTCCCCATTCCTGCCCTGGATGCAGCCTGGAGGACCCTTCCAGAGCAGCATTCCCCATTCCTGCCCTGCAGAGCCCCTTCCATGGGAAGAAATGCCAGGATCAAGGCTTCCTGCTGCTCTTCCAGGCGAGGAATGTTCCCTGCTAAGGTCACCAGGAAGCTGACACCGCGGGCTGGGAATAGCTCCTGAGCTAAGGCTGCTCGCTGCCATCATCACCAGCAGCTCTTGGCCTGCTCCCCTTCCTGCTGGGATATTGGGATGGAGGAGGTGGCCCCGGGAGAGGTGTGGAAAGGGGGATACGCTCCTTGTGCCCCAGGATGGGAATAACCTGGAGAGGAGGGAGGCAGGAGCGGCTCCACAGCCCAGAGCAGCCGTTCTCTCTGGGCTTTTGGGCTTCTAACAAGCTGAGATTATATTCTTCTAGCACATGAATCAAAACCCAGTCTGAATTTAAAGTGCGGGGTCCAAAACCACGGCTTGGATTCCTGGTTTTGCTTGGGAATCAAGGGAACTTAATGTCCCTTATAAACCAAATCAAAAACACTGGATACAAGTGCAGAGCAGAGCTTGGTTTGTGTTTTACCCCCATTAGTTCTTTATTGTGTCCCTACATTTTTTGATTCGGGGTTTTGGATATTTTCTGCTTTTGGCTGGGGCTAGAAAATCCCCAGAAAATCCACAAAGTGGGATTTTTCTTGGTGTCCTCCTGGCTCAAACAGAAGCAGGAAATGAAGGTGCTGTCCTGAAGCCCTGGTGGGATTTTCCTTGTGTGTCTCTCACCCAAGACCAAACCTCCAAATCTGTGACTCCAACCAATCCATGAAATCCCCATCTGGATCTGGGTATCCACCCCATCCATTAATCTCCCTCTGGATCTCTGTATCCATCCACTGCACACCACCAACGGGGCCTGTTGAGCATTTCCCTTAAACCAGCCCTTTTTTATGGAATGCTGGCGTCTCCATGCACCCAAACCCTGGGACTGGATGTGGCCAGTCAGGCTGTGGGCAGCTGGGAACGCGCTGGGAGCAAATTCCGTGTGGTGGGAATGCCAACCAGGGGCAGGAGGGCACTGGGGTGGGGCGGGCAGTGACCCCCCCATGTCCCACAGGGCAGACTGGGACCCCCACGGCTGGGAGAAACACCTGGCGTGACAGTGGGAATGTGCTGGGCTCTTTTCCAGTGTTCCTGGCAAGCTTTGGCACCCTCTCGGCCATCCGCTACTTCCGAAGGCAGGTCAGGGAAGGGCACCCCCGGACTTAACCCCGGCCACGCCGGAGCCGCTGCCCGGGGCCGGGACTTTGTTCTGGACAGTGGGAGAAGCCTGGAGCCAGCACCAAGAGCTTCCCCAGCGGGACAGGATGGCACAGGGAGCGGGACCCTCCTGGCGACGGGAACTGACGGTAGGACAGGACAGGGGCTGGCTCTGCCCTGCCCTGGCAATGCCCGCTGGCTGCTCCGCTGGTCCCTCCTCCCCGCTGGAGTCACCTGGTGGCACAGGAGGGAGGCACTGAGGAAGCAGGGAAGTGCTTCATCCGCACGAAAGAGCCGGGATGGCTGTGAAGGAGCTCTGGGAAGAGCTGGGCTGAGCCTGGGCTGGGCAGCAGCTCCAGGGGGGGAAGCAGGGGCCGCTGCCTTGGCAGAGCCCAGCGCTCCCATGACGGCTTTGATCACTCCAGGAGGGCTCATCCTCTTGGATTTCACTCCAAGAAGGCCCAGCTCGGTGCCAGCAGCTCGGGGATAAGGTTTCTGTCGCACGTGGCCACCGCAGCCCTGCATGGGTCTGTCCCTGGGGACAGCTGCTGCAGGGACACGTCCCCATCCCTGGACAGCAGGAGGGGACGGGCAGGGGTCACACGGGGGAAGGGGCAGCCGGGGAGGGTCCCACAGGGTGGGAAGGGCAGCAGGGAAAGGGGCTGAGCTCAGGGAAGTCTCAGGAAAGAGGATGTTGGAGAGGAGGGAGAAGGATGTGGGCAGGTTTGGCTGTGCCAATCAGCAGGGAAATATTTGACTGAATATTTGATTTATTTCCTTTTGTGCCTCCCGTCCTAGAGAGGCAAAACTGCCTGGGGGAGACGTGGGGTGAGGGGAGCGTGGAAGCTGTGGGGCTGGGGAGTGGAATGGGATGGGATGGTTCAGTTTCCCCCTCTCCCCAGTGCCTCCCTCCCCACTCCAGGGCATTACTCAGGAGGAATTTCCTCCCCTCACCAGCCTGGTGACAGCACCAGTGCGGGATTGAGATCCATGGGGGCTCTGCCCTGTGTTTGTGTGGTGACAGCAGAGAGGGGAGGTTCCTTTCCTTGTGCTGAGAGTGCCAGGAGGCTCTAAGGGGTGCAGGGGTGGGCTGGAGGCCATGGGTTACTGCTGAGAGGAGGGAGCAGCGAGATCTGGGACTGGGAGTTGGAGCTGGACAGGCTCTGCATGGCCTGGAGCAGCTGGACACCCACTGAGAGGGCTTCTGTGGAGGAGGAGAGCAGATGGAATGTGCTGGAAGCTTCTAATAAAGTTCTATCTCATTTACTACTTCTGTGTCCATCCCTCTGTCTGTGGGGAGCCGTTAAGGGAGCCCTGGGCTTTGCAGGAGGATAAATCACTGCCCTGTGTGGGTGTGTGGAGCCAGAGCTGCAGGAGCCGATGGGTTTGGAGCCCTGGGGACAGAGCAGGCAGGGGCATGGGGCACTGTCCCCTGTGTCCCTGTTCCTGCCCCTCTGAGGCACAGCCTGGCTGTCACACGGCACCAGCAGCCCCATCCACAGATCCCTCCTGGCTCAGGAGCTCTGGGCAGCTCCTCTGAACCGATCAGGGGGCAGCAGGCACTGCCCAGCAGCACAGCTCCATCCCCTTCCTGCTCTGCATCCAGGAGCTCCTGGAGCTGCATCCTCAGCTGGGCTGGAAACCACTGGCTTCAACCCTGGCCCGAGTGATTTCTGGCTGTCCCAGGGATTGAGGATTTCACTGGACCTGGGAGCGTTTCTGGCCAAAACCCTTCACTGAAAACACTTCTGGTGCACGGCCTGCTCCAGGGACAGGAGCGGGACAGGGCTATGGGCTGGGACCTGGATCCGTCCCAAGCCATCCCCTGGCTCTGGGCACCTGCCCTGCTCCAGAGGGGACAGTGGGGACAGTGGCTCCTGGCTGTCCCTGAGCTGCTCCAGCAGGGAAAGGCTCGGTGCCCCCGAATTTTCCCCATCCAAAGGGGGAAAATCCCACTGTCTCCATGCCTCTAGCCCAGTGCTACTCCCAGGAGAGCTGAGTGCTCTGGGGGTGACAGGAGGTGCCTGTCACCCTTTGCTGTCTGAGATATTTGGTGTGTGACCCTTCAGAGCTCGGCCCGGGAGATGCCAGCAGGACTTGGCACCCAGAGAGGTGCCAGCAGACCCCGCAGGTCACAGGTGCACTCCACACTGCTTTGATCACCCTGGAAGGAGAGGATGGCATGAATATTTCAGGAGCTGGAGGCTCTCAGCTGGCTGCAGGAGTGAAAGGAATTACTGAAAGGTCCTGCTGGTCCCAGGGGATCTGGGAGCCTCTGCCCCGCTCTGCCAGGGAGCAGAGCAGCCTGAAATTTTAATGCTTGGTTTATTCTCTGACCTTTCCAGCTCTCTCCTCTGCCTCACAGCAAGGCCAAGCATGCCTGGGATTTTTGTCCACGGCCAAAATGGAGATTAAACCTCGCAAATTCAATATACCCAAGGATTTCTCCTGGACAAAAGCGGCCAGGACCGAGGGGTCTTGCCCTCCTGCGGGCAGCCAGGACCTCGCACCTTGCCCGGCACAATCGCGGCGACCTTTCCGTGCATCCTGCGTGCCCCGAGGCTGCTGCCCGGCCGTGGGAGCGGTGCCATCCCTCCCTCGCTGTCCCCGCACGTAGCTCCCTCATCTGACACCTCCGCAGTGCCAGGCACATGAAAAAGTCAGGCAGGTGCGGCCCGAGGAGCTGCCCCGTATTTCATCCCGCCCGGACACGCAGGGATGCCTCTCCCCCTTTTCCCGCAGCAGCTCCTTCACTCTGAATTTTCCTTCCCTCGGATTTTTTCTTCCCTCGGATTTTTCCTTCACTCTGATTTTTCCTTCCCTCTGATTTTTTCTTCACTCACATTTTTCCTTCACTCACATTTTTCCTTTTCTCTGATTTTTTCTTCACTCACATTTTTCCTTCACTCTGACTTTTCCTTCACTCTGATTTTTCCTTCCCTCGGATTTTTCTTCACTCGCATTTTTCCTTCACTCTGAATTTTCCTTCCCTCTGATTTTTTCTTCACTCGCATTTTTCCTTCCCTCGGATTTTTCTTCACTCTGATTTTTTCTTCACTCTGATTTTTCCTTTCCTCGGATTTTTCTTCACTCTGATTTTTTCTTCACTCTGATTTTTTCTTCACTCTGATTTTTCCTTTCCTCGGATTTTTCTTCACTCGCATTTTTCCTCCACTCTGACCTTCCCTTCACCTCTCGCTGCTGAAACCAGAGCAGAGCTTCCCATGGGAATCTCTGCGGGATTTTCGCCGCCCTCCAGAAGGGTTTTGGGGGGTTGGTGCTGTGCCAGCCGCGGCAGAGCGGAGGCAGAAGTGGCAGAAGCTCCAGTCGCTCCGGGCCTTGCATGTTTTGGTGGATTCTCCCACCCACAGGGCACTCGGGGAGTTGCTCATCAGAGCCCGGAGCAGATCCAGAACATCCTCAAACTTCGGCTGTCAAATGTCTTCGTAAAGATAATAAAAACACAGCAACAGACTGATTTTTTGCTACACCCTGTGTTGTCTCACAGAGAATTTCTCCCAGCTCCCCAGGCCAAAGGAGCAGGTTACAAGCTTCACTTTCTAATAATCTTTTTCCCTAAATTTTGCTGTTTATTCTTTGAGAGGAAAAAAATAAAGTTTGGAATTGTGGCTTAAAAGTCAGAGAGCAGAGAGAAATCCAAGATTCCTGCTGCAGCCAGGGGAAGGATGGGCTCAGTGGTCGGGGTTGAAGAGGTTCTTGTGTGTTTGCAGGTACTGATTTCCATCTCAGTGCAACCCAGACAGGTGTGGTGCTGCTCTAAATAAACCAGTTTTTAAATCCGCAGTCTGCTGACAAATGTGTTGGAGGAAAAGCAAGAGCAGGGGGAGTTTTTACAGCCACAAACTCACCTGGACCAGCATCCAAATAGGGAAAACCCAAACTCAGGTCCTGTCAAACCCTGGGGAGACTTTGGCCAAAGATGAAGGGATAACAGGGGCCTGACCCGAGGTGGACACAGTCAGGAGCCTGGAAATCCTCCTGGACACACTCAGGAGCCTGGAAATCCTCCTGGACACACTCAGGAGCCTGGAAATCCTCCTGGACACAATCAGGAGCCTGGAAATCCTCCTGGACACACTCAGGACCCTGGAAATCCTCCTGGATACGGGCCCCAGAGCCCCCAGGGCAGCAGTGATGGGCAAAGATTCACCTCCATCAAAGCAGAGGATGGCAAAGAGAGGGAAATGATCCCAGGGGATGCACATTGGGATTGTCCAATCTCACAGAGATCCACAGGGAACTTTAATATCAACAGGAAGGGGATCTCCCCCTTTGATCATTGCAGGCATTGTTGTTGCAAGTCAATTAAAATATGCTGGTGACCCTCAACGTGTTCATTCCCAGTACATTTGGAATGTCCCCTAGCACGGTTTAGCTCAGAATAAATCAATCTTTTGGGTGTTATCAGATAAAAATCATCCCCAAAACAGAGCAATCCTGAGAGAAAACAGCAATAGCTCCAAGACCTGAAGCCACAAAGTCCTGAAGGTGTTTTACAGAACTGAACACCAGCCACAGCTAGAAAATTAAACTGCTCTTCAACTCAGCCACATTTACATTTAAATACACAGAACCCACTCAGCCTTTACATGTAAACTTTGTTGGGTACCTCCCGAAAAAACCCGAAATTACAACCAGAGATATTAAAGTACAAATGGTTGTGGCTGCACCAGAGAAAGAACCAAAGCAGAGGTTTTGTTGCTGTGTTTGACTTGCAGCCTCTGCAGGGAACAAAGGTTAAGAATTCAGAGCCTCAGGTGAAAACATTTGGATTTGCTGCTAACCTTCCAAAGGATCTGGCCTAAGAGGCTGGAAAAGAACAATCCCGAGACTCTGTCCTTTGTCTGTGTCCTGTCCTGGCTCTGGAGGGGCCCAGAGGGACATCGGGGACACCCCAGCCCCCTGGCACTGCTCTGGTCACTTTATGTCCTGGAGTTTCTCCTGGGGGGATTTTCTCCCCTCCTTGCCTGGACAACCACAGGCAGTATTTGGGGTGAGCCCAGGCATGGGCAGGGCTGGGAAAGGAGGGATCCCCTGATTTGGGGGGATTTGGGGTTTCCTTGGCAGGGAAGACCTGAGAGCACAGATCACCTGGCATTTTTGCTGGCGCCAGGCTTGGAGCCAGCACTGGCAGGAAGGAACTTTTCTGGCATGAAGTGGAAAGAAAACCCCACTGTGCTCAGCCCTGGTTGGGGTTTTTCCCCCTCCATCTCCTGTCTGATCTCGCAGGAGGACAATGCTGTGAGCTGCCAGGATGGGGGATGCCCTGTGCATCCCGGCAGCCTCCAGAGCTCGCTCTGCCTGTTCCCAGGGGATCCCCACAGGGGCCAGCTGAGGGTTCTGCTGCAAAGCAATCCAACTAATCCAGGATCCTTTTTGGTTCTCCCTCTGAACACCGAGTCCCCTTCACCCGAGGGAGCCTGACCCTTTTTGCTCCGGGATTTTCAGGGGGCAGAGCTGGTTTGTTTTTTTGGTTTTTTGGGTTTTTTTTGAGCAGCCTCCTGGGCACGGCTGCTCCTCCAGCCCCACCGAGGCCGGGGCTGCTCTGCTCAGCCCCACGCTGGGATCTGGGGCAGGGACTGAGCCCTGCACCTGCCCATGGAGAGCAGAGCTCAGGGCTCCTCCCGGCGGGAGAAGAGCCCGGGGCTTTTCTGTGCCGGGAGCAGCCTCACACCTGGAACACCTGCGGGGGCCGCCGGGGGCTGCCCGGCTCCTTCTCCTCCGCTTCCCACAGGTTGTCGTAGCTGAGGTCGCTCTGGAAGCTCTGGAGCTCGGCGTAGTCGTGGTAGGACGTGGAGTCCAGGCAGGGGCAGGAGCCATCTGCCAGGTCATAGGAGCCGTCTGCAGGAAAACGGAATTGTATATTTACAATTGTGGTGTATTTATATATAATATAATATAATATAATATAATATAATATAATATAATATAATATAATATAATATAATTAATATAATATAATATAATATCATGATATAAATATATAATTCATACTATTATGAATATATATATTTATAAGTAATATATAATATATACACATTTAAAAAAATATATATTATTATTGTGGTAGGACATGGAGTCCTGGCAGGGGCAGGTGCCATCTGCAGGGAAACAGGGAGGAATGTTTATGTTTCTATTTTTAATATATATTAAAATAATATTTATATATTTTAGAGGTATAATATTTATATAT
Source organism: Anomalospiza imberbis (assembly GCF_031753505.1). Taxonomy (NCBI): domain Eukaryota; kingdom Metazoa; phylum Chordata; class Aves; order Passeriformes; family Viduidae; genus Anomalospiza; species Anomalospiza imberbis. The sequence goes on from NC_089703.1 coordinate 6,985,397, forward strand.
GTTATGCATATAAATATATAATTATATAACATAAAATATTATATATACTAATTTTATAATTTATATCTAATAAATTTATAGGAGTCAGTGTCTTTTAACAGAGGAAGTCCAAAATTCTCATTAACCAAGGTGCCAGGTGAGGCAGGACAGGGCACAGGGGACAGGGCACAGGGGACAGGGGACAGAGCAGGGCCCAGCAGGATGGGGGCACAGCCCAGCTCTGCTGGGGCAGCCCGGGGGCCTCACCTGGGGGACGCAGCTCAGGGCCCAGGTGTTCCTGTGGCAGGGAGCAGATCTGGGGACAGAGGGACAGCCTGCTGAGGGTGGCACGGCTGTGCCAGCCTGGGACGCTGCCCCGCGGGCATCGGCCCCATCCCTGCTGAGCAGAGGGCACAGAGCCCTGCAGGGACCACCCCGGGCAAGACGGGACCCCAGCTTTGTTCCCCTGCACCCCCTGAGTGTCTCCAACACCCTCTGAGTGTCCCCCCGCATCCCTTGCACCCCCTGAGTGTCCCCTGCACCCCCTGAGTGTCCCCTGCATCCCCAAGTGTCCCCTGCACCCCCTGAGTGTCCCCCTGCATCCCCTGAGTGTCCCCTGCACCCCCTGAGTGTCCCCAGCACCCCCTGAGTGTCCCCCTGCATCCCCAAGTGTCCCCTGCACCCCCTGAGTGTCCCCTGCATCCCCAAGTGTCCCCTGCACCCCCTGAGTGTCCCCTGCACCCCCTGAGTGTCCCCCTGCATCCCCAAGTGTCCCCTGCACCCCCTGAGTGTCCCCTGCATCCCCAAGTGTCCCCTGCACCCCCTGAGTGTCCCCTGCACCCCCTGAGTGTCCCCCTGCATCCCCAAGTGTCCCCTGCACCCCCTGAGTGTCCCCCTGCATCCCCAAGTGTCCCCTGCATCTCCTGAGTGTCCCCAGCACCCTCTGAGTGTCCCCCTGCACCCCCTGAGTGTCCCCAGCACCCCTCGAGTATCCCCAGCATCCCTAAGTGTCCCCTGTACCCCCTGAGTGTCCCCTGCACCCCGCAGGCGAGTTCCCAGCCTCACCTCCCCCAGGTAGGAGTCCTGGGCCTGTGCCCGCAGCTGGAGCCGGCGTGAGGTGCCTGGGGTGCTGTAGATGGGGACCGTGGGCACCTCCCTGAGGTGCCCTGGCAGGGGCTGGCAGTGCCACTGCTCCAGGGACAGCTGCTGGGGACCTGGCACAGTCCCCTGGGGTGGTCCTGTCTGCCCGTGGCACTGCAGGAACTGCAACAAAACCGGCTCCAGGTTGGACCCTGGCTGTGCAGAGCTGGGAAGTGCCCACCTGGTGCTGCCCACCTGGTGCTGTCCACCCCAAATCCAGCCCCAGGTTGGACCCTGGCTGTGCAGAGCTGGGAAATGCCCACCTGGTGCTGCCCACCTGGTGCTGCCCACCCCAAATCCAGCCCCAGGTTGGACCCTGGCTGTGCAGAGCTGGGAAATGCCCACCTGGTGCTGCCCACCTGGTGCTGCCCACCCCAAATCCAGCCCCAGGTTGGAGCCCAGCTGTGCAGAGCTGGGAAGTGCCCACCTGGTGCTGCCCACCTGGTGCTGCCCACCCCAAATCCAGCCCTGCTGGCAGCACATTCAGGCCAAGGATTGCTGGTTCTGCCCTCCCCACCAGTTCTGCTCAGGTGGGACTCAGAGGCCAGGGCTCATCCCCCGTGAGGCACAGCCGTGCTGGGAGCTGGCCAGAGGTGAAGGCAGGAGGATGAAAGCAGCTCAAGGGCTGCAGAAGGCCAGGGACGAGCCTGGAGGGAAGGGGGTCACCCCAGGGTGGGGATGACTCAGGAAGCCTTTCCCTATCAGATTCTCACAGGCACAAATGTGGCCTTTACCAGGCACTCCCTTATCACAGCTGGGATTTTTTGGGGTGGCCAGAGCGGGCTCTGGCTCTGACTCATCTCCATTTTCGGGAGCCTGGCTCACGTCTCGCTCCCTGCCTTTGTCTGGTGGTTCCTGCCTCCTCCCGGGGTGGTTGTGATGTGCACCCGGTGATCAGACAGGGGGAACCTGTTCCCCTCTGCCCTGCCCCGGCCGGAGGGAACAGGGAACTCTGCTGGGCCCTGCCCCACCCTAAAGTGCAGCTCTGGAGTTTCCATCCCTCCTCAGATGGCAGGGAAGGAAATAGCCCCGGGCACAACTCCTGGAGGCAGGAGCCTGGCTGCTGAGTCAGGGCCAGCTGGAAGCAGCAGGAGCTCCTGCAGGAGGCCCCACTGGGAGCACTGGGGAAACTGGGAGTGTAGGGATCAGTGCAAAGGGGGAGCAGCTGGGCGCTGCTGAGGGCTGAATTCCCACCCAGCTCTGTCTGTTCAACCCCAAGGCAGGATGGAAACAGGGACAGGGCACTCGCAGCTCATCCCCAGGAGGGGCTGGAGTGGGGAATGGCCCTGCAAATAAAGTCCCAAATGCTGCTCATCCATGGGGGGTGATGGGGCTGACTCCTGTCTGGGCCAAGGAGGGGAATTCCTTAAGGAACAGTCACCACGGGGTTGGGAAAGTGGCATCACATTAAAACACTGATGGAGACATGCTGGAAAACCCTTGGAAGAGGAGGCTCTGTCCCATGAGGCAATAACCTCCTACTCATGGGTTGCCTCAGGAGCTGGTGCCCAAATCCCAGGGCTCTGGGAGGCATTGCTCCATCTGCCATGTGCAACCTCCCTCCCACAGCCCCTTTTCCCATGGCAATGCTTTTACACCTGCTCTGAAGCACCTGCCAGGCCCCTGTCCCTGCCAGCAGCACCAGCAGGGAAAGGTGAACCTTGCTTTTCCCAGGCAGGAGGATCCATCCCCATCCCACACCCATGCATCCAGCCTCATCCTACATCCATCCTGATCCTAAATCCATCCTGATCCCACATCCAGCCCCATCCCACACCCATCCTCATCCCACCTCCATCCCCATCCTACATCCATCCTGATCCTAAATCCATCCTGATCCCACCTCCATTTCCACCCCACACCCATCCCACATCCATCCCCATCCCACATCCATCCTGATCCCGTGCCCACCCATGCCTTACCCTGCCCAGCTCCAGCTGTGCCAGGGGGTGCTGCTGGGAGCCGTGTGCTGAGTAGGGCTCGTGGTACACCGGGGACTGCGTCTCTCCCTTGGGGTTTTCAGGGATGAGGCTGCAGAGGCTCCTCTCCGGCTCCTGGGGCAGCTGCTGCCCGCTGCTCTTGCCCTTGGATTTCCTGGCGCTGTTCCCCCTGCGCAGCTCCTGCGTGGGCAGCCCTGAGCTGGGCCAGCTGGGCTGTGCCAGGCTCTGCAAGGAGAGGACAGACCCTGGAGCTGGCTCTTCTCGGGCTGGGAATGCACATGGGCATCACTCCGGGCTCGGGAATTGCCAAGGTCCTGTCCTGGGCCCTGCCCCACAGCTCTGCCATCCCTGGGTGTGTGATTCCTGCCCTGGGGCAGAGCAAAATCCCTGCCTGGCCATCACCTCCACCCCCCTGCAGCTTTTATCCTGGGATTTCCCAGCCTTTGAACATCCTGTTTGCCCTTTTGTTATCTTTTGTAATACCCAAAAGCTCTAGTACAGGGCAGAGGACTGGGATGAGACTGGAACTGGAACTGAAACTGGGATGGGGCTGTAAATGGGACTGGGATAGGATGAGGACAGGAATGGGACTGGAACTAGGACTGGAACTGGGATCCCTCAGCAGCCTTCCCCCTGACCAAGCTGAGCCAGGACAAGCCCAGGCTGCAGGCCAGGATTTGCTCCAACCCCACAGCAAACGCTGCCAGCAGCAAAGGCAGCGTCCAGCCCCTGCCCAGGGGCTCCCCACAGGCATCCCAGGCTGCTTTTGGGGTTCACTCACATGGAGAGGCTGGGAGTAGCCAGGGGAGAGGGGCTCCTCGAGCAGCCGGCCCTCGGGGGTCAGCAGGAAGGAGTGGCCGTCGGGCAGGGAGCCGCTGGTCTGGGACAGCTGGGTCAGCGTGGTCACTCTCCCTCCGGACGCCCAGGAGTTTGTGCGGCCATCAGAGCTGAGGGATCCTCTCCCGCTGCTGGTGAACTGCACGGGGACAAGGACATCACTGGGACACAGCCCTCGAGTCCCCGGGCTCTGGACTGTGTCCCCATGGCCAGCAGCAGCCCGGTGGCTGTGCCTGGGGTGTGGGATGTGCTGGTTTTGGGATGAGAGAGGGGAATGAGGGGGTGGCCAGCAGGAAAAGGGTGCCAGGCAGCCAGCCCCATCCCAGATGGCAGATGTGTCTCTCGTTCCTGGCAGGAATCAGAGAATGTCCCAACTTGGAAGGGACCCACAGGGATCATGGAGTCCAAAACCCATCCCGTCCTTGTGCCAGTGCCTCACTGCCCAGCTCTGTCACAGGCCGTGTCCAGCCTCTGCTTTTGAAGGAATTTAATGTCATTTTTTTCCTGTACAATGCCCTGTATTAATAATTTTAATATTTAAAAAATAACAAATAATTATTTAAATAATCCCCAGGGATCAGCAGCCTTCTGGCAGCTTCGAGCAGAGCCTGCTGTGTCACCGGAGCGTCACACAGATGGGGCAACCATGGGTTCCCACGCAAAGCTCCAGCATCCCGTACCTGGCTGGGGTGTGGCGGCTTTGAGCCCACAGAGAAGCTCTCGGAGCCCGAGAGGGAGGAGTCAGCGTTTCGGAACTGGGCGGTTTTGAGGCAGTAGAGCCACTCCTGGTAGTCCTGGTAGCTGGGACAGGTCACCCGGATGGAGTTTATCAGTCGGCCTGGAAAAACATCCCCAACTGCTGATCCCGGGCTGGACCCCTCGGGAATGCCCCTGCTCCATCCCGCCCCGCATTCCACGGGATCTGGAGGTGCTGGTGCAGGGAATGCTCTGCCCTTGGTGCTGCTCTCCTGCCAGGACACAGAGCATCCCAAATTTCCCCACCGGGAGGGTGCCCCCGCAGCAACCCTGAGCCCCCCGTGGCTGTGCCAGGTCCTCCCCCCCGCCCCGTGCCGGACACCCACCTTCGATTAAAAAGGAGGTTTTGTCATTCTCCTCAAAAAGCACCTGGATGGCGTTGAGGGGGAGCTCTCCCTGCGGAGAGAGGGGCAGGGTTGGGATCACGGAGCCAGCAGAGCTCCTGTCTGTGCCATGGGGCACAGCTCTGGGGTGCAGCCTCTGCGGGCACTTGGGCAGCCAAAGTCTGCTCCTGCAGGGGGAATCCCAGCGGGATTGCTGCCTCCTGCACATCCCAGTGGGATTCCTGCTGCCTCCTGCACATCCCAGTGGGATTCCTGCTGCCTCCTGCACATCCCAATGAGACTCCTGCTGCCTCCTGCACATCTCAGCAGGATTCCTGCTGCCTCCTGCACATCCCAGTGAGATTCCTGCTGCCTCCTGCACATCCCAGCAGGATTCCTGCCCCCAGGATGGTGCTCCATCCTCCCCTTCACAGAGACACCCTCTGGATAAAGTCCCACCTCGGGAAGCTCACCAACATCCCACAGATAGCTCCAGCCCCCCCAGCAGCTCCCCCTTGCTGGTTTCCACCTCGCCCAGGGCCTTTTCCCACTGGAGGATTGGGGTGAGCCCCATGCCAGCCCCTTCCCTGCCCCACACCCTTGGCAGGGGCAGCTCCTGTGGTTGCTGTGAAGCTGCAGAACAGAACAGAACTGCGGGCAAGGGAAGAGCAGCAGCCCCGGAGGAGGCTCCCGTGCCCTGACACGCCTGTGGAAGAGCAGGTTCCTGTCACAGGCTGGTGAATCAGCCCCGGGAGCGCGGCTCCGGCACCGTGGGAAGGGAGCATCGCCTGGGAAGGGAACATCGCACGGGGCAGGTTTAGGGTTTCAAAAGAGATGAGCTCATGGGAGAGCCCAGCCCAGGCCCCTTTGCGTGGTGCCCCATTCCCAGGAGCTGCAAACAGCACATTCCCGAAACCAGGCTGTGCCTGGGGCGTGTCCCAGCTGCTGGAAAACGCCGTCCAGAGCTGCTCTGGGATGGGGAGAGCTCTGCCTGCTCATGGCCCTCCTCCCGGGAAGGAGCCTCCCGGGAGATGCTCTTCCCAGGGATAACAATAAAAGCTTTCTGCAGGATGTGGAGCCGCGTGGAGCAGGGCCCCGGAGGGTTCACGGTGCATTTCACAGCCCTGCAGCTCCGCAGGGTTGTTTGTCCCTGGCTCGGTGACTCAGGGATGCAGCAGAGCAGCAGCTCCGGGGTCACAGACAGGTCACCGCTCCTTTTGGCACATTTGTTCCAGCACAGGAGGAGCAGAGAGCTCTGAGTGAGCCATCAAACGATGCTCGAGATCACAGAATCACAGGAAGGGAAGGGCATAGAGGCCCTCGAGCACCACCGAGCCCAGCCATTAACCAGCACAGCCGTGCTCCCACGCAGCTGTGTCCCCGAGTGCCACCGGGGATGTCACTGGTTGATTTTAGGGCCATTCTGACTGCTCAGTGCCACTGCCTGCCCGTGCTGAGGCTCCAGCACTGCTCCCACAGGCAGACACAGCAAAGAAGCTGCTCTGGCATCCCTCGGGATGCTCCCTGTCCCTGCTGTCCCTTCTGCTCCCGCAGAGGGAGAATGCTGCCAGCGCTGCACCAGCAGCAGCCTCCCCTTCCCTCCTCCTCCTCCCTCCCCTCCCCTCCCGTGCCCTTCCCCACAGCAGCAGCTGCGCTGCCAGGCTGCTCCCAGCTCCAAAGTGGTCCCGTGGCACAGAGCCTGGGGGGCAAAGCCCCCTGAGGGGCACTCTGGGGCCGTGCCAGCTCCTGTCTGCAGCAGGAGGGCCGGGCTCCCTGCCAGCACAGCCTCCCTCCTCCTCCTCCTCCTCCTCCTCCTCCCAGAGACTCCTTGGCAGGCAGCTCCTTCCCCCTGGGCTGCTGGAGGAGGGTAAGGTGTTTCTCATGGGAAGGGATCTTGCACCATCCCTGAGCCTGCTCCCTGCCAGCTGGCACGGGAGGGACACCAGGAGCATGGGGAATGCAGGTGGAGAGCAGCAGGATGCTCCGAGAGGAACTCACCTTGAAACAGAGGCCACTGGGCTCCTCGGACACGATCACCAGCGTGGAGGGGTAGAGCACCAGGAGCCGGTCGTGCTGCTCCTTGGGAAGCAGACAGGGAGAGCGTTGGATCCCTGGGAACAGCCAGGGCTCAGAGCTGGAGAGCCCTGGGTTTTGTCCTGCTGACAGCAGCCTGGGGCAAGGGCTCTGGGAAGAGCTGAGCTGAGCTGTTCCCTGTGCTCAGAGATGGATTTGGGAAGGGCCAGGCTGCTTCCCTGTGTGGGAAATGGCTTTGGGAAGGGCCAGGCTGCTTCCCTGTGCTGCGAGATGGAGCCTGCACCAGTGACTCCATCCATCCATGGATCCATCCATCATCCATCCCTCCATCCATCCATCCATCCATCCATCCATCCATCCATCCATCCATCCATCCCTCCATCCCTCCATCCCTCCATCCCTCCCCAGAGCCGTGTCCTACCTGGAAGGGCAGGTGCTGGAGCTTCACCTTGGACACGCAGAGGATTTCTCCCAGGGATTCCCGCTGGGTCCCTCTCCAGTCCTGCACGGGCAGGTTCTGCACGGACCAGCGCAGCTCCTCCTTGCCCCCGGCGCTCTGCGTCCAGCCGCTCTAGGGACAGCACACACTGACCACCCAGCCTCCCCTGCCTTCAGCCACGGCCTGCCCCACCTGGGGACACGTTTTTGGTGTGACAGGAGCAGGAAAGAATAGATAAATCTGGGCAGGAGGCAGTTTTTCAGCTGGGAATGGATTGTCATTCTCCACACCGAGCATCACCTGGAAATGCCTTTCCAAGGGGGATATTTCTCTTTGACAAGTGGGGAGGGAATTAAAACACCCTCAGAGACTGGGAGAGACAATTTCTCTCTGTTTTCTAGGCTTCAGCCTCCTCCTCCCAATGTTTTGCAAGCTCTGGGTGGTTGCACAAGCACCCAAAAGCGTGAGAGCTTCTCTGAGGCAGCCCCAAGCTCTGACCCCATGGAGGTTGTGCTGCTGGTGGCACCCGTGGGTGGCAGCTCTTCCTTCCAGCACATCCCCCCTGCCAGTGGCTCTCAGACCCCTCTTGCAAGCTTTTTTTGCACCCTTTTTTCCCATCAAAGCCCCACTAAGGAAATCCACCCGTGTCTCAGCTGGGAGCCAGCAGTGGGACACAGCCGTGGGACACCCACCTGGGACAGCAAGGGCAAGGCCAGGCTCCCTCCACAGAGCTGGATCTGCTTCTCCAGGTGGTACAGCCACTGCTTCAGCTCGGCCTCGGATGGGCAGAACACCACCAGGGGGTTCAGCAGGGGCCCTGGGGGTGGGAGAGCCGGGGTGAGCGGAGCAGAGCTGGGCAGGGATGCCAGCATCCATCGGGGGTCAGCCCGCAGAGAGGCCACTCTGCACAGCCCTCCTCGGGGTGTGGGGACACCAGAGATCTGCTGCCACCTCCCTCGAGTCCTCATGGCAGAACTGCCACCCTGCACAGCCCTCCTCGGGGTGTGGGGACACCCCTGCCCCGCTGCCACCCCCCTCCAGCCCTCCCTGCCCCACTTTTGTCACACCAGCCTTCCCAGACTGCTCCAGCCCCTTCTCAGACACACCAAGCCCTGACCACCAGGCACTTTTTAACCCCGAACTGGGCCAAGAACAAATCCCAAAGTCAGCCCAAAAGCCAAGCCTGACCTCCAGAGGTGGATTTCAGCTTTCAAACCCCCCCAGCAGTTCGTAGGAAGCCTCTCTGTGGGCAGGGACTGTCCCAAGGTGCTGCTCCCTCAGCAGAAAGCCCCGTGTTATCTCCCAGTTGCAGCTTGGCTCTCCAGATGGAGAACACCAGTAGCTTTCTGACACTGCTTATTTATTGCCTCACCAAATCTAACCCGTGCCAGCCAAGCTGAGGATGACTCCAGACATCCCCTCAGAGGGAGGGACAGCCCTGCAGCTTGTTGATTTTAGAGTTTCCAGCTCTCAGTAGTCTCAGGGCATGAGCACAGCCTCCCACACCCTCTGCTACCTGCTCCCAACACAGCCTGCTGAGGGCAATAACCATTCCTGGAAGGATGCAGAGTGGATGTTGTGATTAATAATTTACCACTCGGCCCATATTAAACCCTGCTTGCTGCAGGCTCAGAAGGATCTGCCTCCGTGGGACTTGGAGGTACCCAGATAAGCCCACACAGGACTTTGACCTTCTGTGGTACCTTTAGTGCCCTAATTCCTGCATTATTTGTAAACAACGTTTCACTGAGCCTTTGAAGTGTGTCTGTCTTGCAGGAAATGCAGGGTAAACAAAGCTGAGGTGGGGAGCCAGGGCAGAGACTCCTGAGTGACTCCAAACCCATGACAGCAATTTGGTGTCATGCATTTTCTGGGCATCCACGTGTCTGTGGCTCTGGAGCTCTCCTGTTTCCTCTTCCCTCGGTTTCCCAGTGTGATGCTGCTCTCGGGGCATTCCCTGGGCATCCACACCAATTATAAATGCAAATTAAAGCCAGCAGGAATCGTGCTGCCAGGGCACGACCCTCACCCCTGGGCACACCCCGAGGGCATCACCCATTGCCACATCCAAACAGGGCCCAGAAGGAAGAGAAAATGAGGAAAGGAACTCCCAGCACACGCCTGGGACTGCGGCAGGAGCTCTGGGGGTGCTCCCCGGGGCTGGGATGGGGAGCAGACCCATCCCAGTCTCCCTCCCCCGGCTCCCTGAGCCCAGCAGCCCCACAGACCCACCTGAGATGTGGAAAGCGTGGTCCTGCTGCCCGGGGCTCTGCCCAGCCCCCAGCTCACGCACCTCCAGCTCCTTCAGAGGCAGCAGCCCCTGGGGAAGGAGAGCAGGGGTTACTTTGGGCTCCATCCTGCAGCAGGCCTCTGCCACGCTGAGGAGTATCTTTATATTCCACAGGGTTTTTTCTCTTTCCGTTTCAAGAGAAACCTCAGCAAAATAATGGGGATTTAACAGGAGAAAGGCAGAAAATGGGACTGGCCCTAAAGGAAAATTGAGCTGTCCAGTTCCCAGACTCTGCATGCTCGGATTCCCACTCTGCCAAAGCCCAGGCACAGGTGACAACTTCGTCCTCCCTCTTCTGGGCTCCCTAAACAACCTCCATAAAAGATGCTAATGGCTCTAATGCCTTTGGGCACATTAATTCCTTGTTAATTCCTCCACAATTAATAAACTCAGGAGCTGTTTCTAAAGGAGTCAGGAGAGTTGAGATGTTGTTTGTCTCCTGACATGGGAATTTTCAGTTGAAGGCTGCCTTGGGGGTGACTGGAGACATTTTCCTGATGTTTTACATCAACCTCAAGTCACCTAAAGGCTAATTAATAATTTCTAAGAGGAACTAATTTTACAATCACCTCCCAAACATGCTCAGTTTTAGTTCCTCAGTTGTGTGGAGGAAGAGAACATTCAGGGCTTGTTGTTTCACAGCTGTGGCTGTTTGGCTGTGGTGCAGAACAGTTCATTCATTATTTGCAACTCCCCAGCACCACCAGGTTAAAAGATTCATGAGTGGTTTGCCAGCAGAGCTCCCCGAGGCTCAGCTTTCTCTTCCCGCCTTCTCCCACAGAATAATTAATGCTGGGAAAGCCCATCCTGCAGATGGAGAACTCCCCCTAGACCCCCATGGGCACCAAGGCCGGGGGGATTTGGGCTTTCCCAAGGCTCGGCCCCCCATGCCTGCTGCTCAGCACAAAGGTGGCTCCAGGTCACCTCCCACCTGCTCCTGCCTGTCCCTGGGCACCTTCACCCCTGGCCCAGGTGACCCTGAGCTGCTCTGGGGACAGGCTTTGGGACAAAACACCCTTTTGTAGTTTGGCATTCCTGGGAAGGGACTTGGGGACATCTGCCGGAGTTTGCCTGCCCGGTGCCCCCAGCGTGGCCACAGTGCCCAAAGCCCAGCTTGCCCAGGGGAGGCCCTACCTGGTAGGTGAGGCCGTTGGGACCCGTGGACTGGAAGTACAGGTAGGACTGGAACAGCTCCAGGAAGCAGCTGTTGACCTCCTGCAGAAGGCAGCATTTGGGTTATCTCAGGACATCTTTGGGGTTATCTCAGGACACCTCCCAGCCTCCCTCTGCATCCCAGGCATGGAAAAGCTTTTCCAGGGGCCACATCTGTGCTGATGGAAGTGTCCCAGGTGCCCACAGGGATGGGAGCAGGTGGGCATCACGTGGCAGTGCCCAGAGCAGCCCAGGGAATTCTCCATGATCCCATTTCCCAGAATTACTCTTCCCTTCCCAATTACTCCACGTCCCTGGGCACAGAAACCCCCACAAAGAGGTGCCTCAGGTTTACCTGGCAGTGCTGGAACTTAAACTTGACCTTGGAGTAATAAATCATTTTGCCCAAATTCCTGACAACCGTTTTCCTTCGGCCCTTCTTGAACAGGCTGGGGAACCTCTGGTCCAAGTTTTCCTTCTGATTTTCCTGCTTCTGGATAATCTGTACCGAGGGAAAAGCAGATCAGAGCTGGAGGAGGAGACATTCCCAGAACATCTTCCCAGCAGGGATTCCTGGGAAAGGCGCCCTGGGCAGGTGCCCAGGATGGGCTGTTTGTTGTTGGGTCTCCTTGCCAACGTGGGGCTGGGGCTCGGTTGCTGCTGGGAGCCTGTGAGGAGATCCTAACCTAAAGCTGGGGCTCCTGGGCTGGAAAAGGGGGGGCAGAAGCACATTTCACTTTCAGGGTGCCCCAGCTCCACAGAAAAACCATCCCAGTACGCCCTGAGCATACCTTCCATGGAGGGGAGTGGAAAGGTTTCCTCTGCCCTGGTTCCACCTGGATCCCTCAGCTCTCCCAGCTCGGGTCCCACTCAGATCCCTCGCTTTCTCTGGGTTCTGGCTGGCAGACAGTTTTGGGGCAGAGCCACAAAAGCAGCTGCAAGGCAGATTTTTCCTGCAAAAAGCCTGGAAAAGCTACAGGAAGCACCACAGGAGAGCCAGGGCTGAGGAGAGGAGGCAGCACTTGGGGCTGGGGGCTTCCCTGATTTCCTGGTTCTATGGGAATTCTTCCTTCCGTGCAGGAGCATAACCTCACACCCCTCACTTCTCCCCACCCGGGGGATAAAGGTCTTCCTGCTGTTTTTCTGGGAAGAACCCTTGGGTTCCTGGGGGCTGGCTGGTGACCTTGGGAGGAGGGAAGGGCACTGAGCCCTGATCCCCTCAGCTCCACACCCGCCTGCACCTGAGCTTGGTTGGGCACATCCAGGCTCTGGGAATTCATTCCAAGCCAAAACTGGCTGGGCCAGGGGAGGTTTGCAGTGGTTCCCTGGGGTTCAGCAGGGCTGGTGACACTCTCAGCATGTCCCCATTCCTGCTGTGCCCGTTCCTGACCCCATTCCCGATCCTGTTCCCGCTGGGCTGTGCCAGGACAGCTGCGTGTGCCCGTGATGGATGAGGATGAGGACCCGCTCCACGGACACCCAGCTCTGTCCTGCGGGGCCCCTCTGTGACTCAGCCCTCTGGCATGGGGTCAGCCTGCTCCAGACAGCCCAGGAAACTGGGAATGGGGCTGGGAATGGAGCTGGGGAATGGGAATGGGAATGGAGCTGGGGAACTGGGAATGAAGGGGGAATGGAGCTGGGAATGAAAATGGGAATGGAGCTGGGGAACTGGGAATGGAGCCAAAAGTGGTCAGGACCCTTTCACCTGCAGAGCACAGGGCTCCTTCCAGGGCCTCGCTGAATTTGGAGTGTTGTTTTTAAGACATGAGTTTCCTGCTGAAATCCTCCCTCCAATTTCCCAGCTATGGAACAGAATTTAGGGAACACACTGCATGCCCAGTAAATGTCTCACTGGGGCAGCTCAGCGTAGGAAAAATGGTATTTGTGTCACAAATGCAGAGCAAAGAGCAGCTGGTCACAGGTACAGCAATAACAAAACACAGGATAAGGGCACCAGCAGCACCTGGGAGTGGGGAGAGGGTGAAGTGATAAAATCATGGGCTTGGAGATAAGGAACAGCACCAGCCACCAGCTGCCAGGGCACTGCTGCTGCAGCCAAATTTCCCAGGAATGAACAAGGCACTGAGAAGAAAAAGCAGTCTGGGAGCTGGGAATGCAGCAGCAGCGTTGGGAAAGAGCTTCCAGAGGGATCCTCCCGCGGGCAGGAGGGAGAGGGAGAGGGAGAGCTTCCACAGCCACTCGTGTGGCAAGGAACAAATGGAATATTTCCCTCACCCAAGCAAGCCTGGGAGGGGTGGCAGTGAGCTTGAGGAGATGGATGTAATGGCTGAGCACAGGAGCAGCTCCAAGGCCGTGGAAAAACGGGATCACACCCCTGCAATCTGCTGCCCTTCCAGCTCCCACACCATGGGGATGCCAAAGCTAAAGGGGTCTGGCGTTTTCCTCCCCTCCGGAATCCTCCCCAGCCTGGGCTGTGCGCCCTCTTCCAGCCCCATCCCGGCCATTCCCGTTATCCCAGCGCTCCCGCTGGCTCCCAGGCACCGCCGATCCTTGCAAACCCGGTTCCTCCCGAGGTGCAAGTGCCCTGACATGTTCTCATCCTACAGGTAGAACGGGTTACTCATTAACTGCTCGGCCCCTGCAGCCCCCGAGCCCCGCGGTGAATCAGCAGCAGGAAGAGCTCAGCTCGCAGCGGGAGCCCCGGGGCTCCGGGAGCTGCTGTTTCATGGGAAAAACACCAAATGAGCGGCTCTTGGGGCACATCCTCCCCCCGGCTGTCACTGGGAGCTGTGGGAATCAGGGCAGGGGCTGCTGGGGGTGCCAGACGGTGCAGGGATGTCACCTGCCCCGGTCCCAGGTGGCCTGTCATGGTCCGGAGTGGGCGATGCCATCTCCTCTGAGGTTGCCCTGTGCTGGCAGCTCGGCTCTGAGCCAGCCCTGCAGCTGCTGCTGCTGCCAAAAACGCAGCAGGGAGAGAGGGGCAAAGCCCAGGCTTCCTCCAGGCCACACAGGGAGCTTGTGGCTGAGCCCGGAGTTTGCATCCCCTCTGTCCCAGGCGAGGGTAAAGGCTGAAAACCTGCTCCACCCTCCTTCCTTCCATCCCTGGAGAGATCCGGCACTCCCTGGGGTTCCCAGATGAGCATCTCCCAGTGACCTCTGCCAGGATTCCTTCCCCAGGACCCACTGACTCTGACAGCTCATCCTGCTTCCCCAGGGAAGAATCCAGGATCCAGCTGGGGCCTGGTTTTTGCTGCCTGATCCTTTTGGATCCAGCTGATTCCCACAGGGAGCCTTCCCTGCAATTCCCTCTGCCTAGCACTGAGGCTGTGCCTCAGTTTCCCCTTCCCCACGTGCACACAGCCGGGATTGATGAACGTCCAGCACAGCCCAAATGCTCCCAAAATTCCACCCACACCCTTGGCCCACCCAGTGGGACCCACCAAACCCTCGGGGGCTGCTGGCTCCCCTCTGCTTTCCCCAGCAGCGCTGGAACGGGGCCATGAGGCCACAAGGCTGGGCCGTGCCCGGGGCAGCCCTGCCCTTCCTGATTCCCTTCCCAGGCTCCTGGCTAATCCGCTCCTGCTCCGTCTCACTGAGGCGTGGGAATGAATCATCCCACCTGCCAAAGCTCGCTCGGGTTTTCCCTTCCCTCACAGGCCAACCAGAAACAAAAGAACCGAGAGGAAAGGTGTGGGGGACATGTCCCCATGTCCCCATGTCCCTGCTGGGCTCCCAGCAGCACCCTCCACCAGGGTCCCCTCCACACCTGTGCAGGGACCCAGCTGCTGGGAGGGGCTCATCCCTTCCTGGGATCTCCTCGGGACAGGGCTGCTGCTGCTGCCCCCAGACCCAAACACAACGTCCCTCCCAAATGCTGTGCTCGGGGTGGGTGGGAATAAAACCCCTGGAGCAGTGGGGAGGGGGTTGGAGGTGTTGGACTTGCCTTGGCTGGAATATACTGCAGGATTTTGTCCGTGGTCGTGTCTCTCTCCTGGCCTCCATCTATCCCAAAGAAGCTGGGCAGCTTTTTCTTGCCATTTTGTCTACAGAGGGAAGGGGGAAAAAATCCCAAAAGACACATGGAAACACAGATCCAGGCTGAGGCATGGTGAATCCTGCCCAGAAATAAGGAAGCCACGACACCAAGAAAGCAATTTGTCACAAGCTTTCGAGTCATCCCAGCCCAGCCAGGGCTGACAAAGACTGGGAGAACTGGAATGGGATTTTGCTGCATTTGTTGGGGTTTTTCTGCTTTTTTACAGCTCTTTGCTCAGCCAAATGATCATCTTTGCTCATCTGTGCCCCCAAATGAGCACAGGGCCCGAATGTTCCATGGCAGAACACAAAAACCAAACCCAGCTCCTGCAGAGCCCCTGGAGTGGAGATGGATCCACACAGATCCACAGACAGATATTCACAGGGAGGGCTCATTTCTGCCTTGGTGGCTTCCCTCTCCCTTCCCTCCCACTCCCAGTTTCTCCCTGGGTGCACACCAGTCCCAGGCAGCCACTGGTGCTGCTGGGAAGTGCTGGGACTTCCTCAGATTGCAGCAGAAAACCAGGATAATCCCCACGGAGCATGGGAAGCTGGGAGTCAGTGGGACAGGAGGAGCTCTGGGGCTTGGCTGCTCCACCACAGCACCCTGATGTGAGATCCCCAGAGCCCAAATACCCCAAGGGATCCCCTCTCCTTTACCCCAAACTCCTGAGGGATCCCCTTTTACCCCAGACACCCCAAGGGATCCCCTCTCTTTAACCCCAAACTCCTGAGGGATCCCCTCTCTTTTACCCCAAACACCCCAAGGGATCCCCTCTCTTTTACCCCACAGGAACTCCTCAGGCTCCTACAGGTTTGTTCCTGATTTCTGGCAGCACAGGACACCAAGGGGCAGTTCAGGGTCTCCTTTCAATCAGAAACCCCTCAGCCTGGCAGAGTCTTGGGGGTTTTTGGCACAGCCCTGACACTGAACCCAACACAGACAGGTTAATGAGGAATCACCTGGTTCCCTCCAGAGCTCTTTTCCAGCTTTGGCCGTGCTGATGGGAGCAGTGGGAAAGCTGGGAAGCTGCAGTGCATTCCCTGGCTGTCCCTATTTTGGGACAGCCACCCATGGCCATGGTACCTGAGCTCTGCCCTGGCCAGCCCAGCACCCAAATCCCCAAAGGATTTCACGGAGATTTTCTGCTGCTCCTCCTTTGGGTTTACAAACACAACTCCTACGGCGGGGTGCTGGGATTTGGGGCTTTTTCCCTAAAGCCTGAGGAGTGGGAATGCTGTTTTCTCACAACAGTACCACAACTGTGAATAAGAACACTCACAAGTGAAAACAGGGAATATCAGGTGTTCTGCACCCTGTCCCGCCGGGGGAAGCTTAATTACCCAAACAAAAATTAACTCAGCGGCTCTTCTCCCGAGGGCTGGCGTTCCCTGCCGGCTGAGAATTCCATCCCAGGCACTCGGGGCGAGCTGGTCCCGGGGTCCGGCAGTGCCCAGCACCCCCAAAACCTCCGGGAAATAGGAAATCCCCGCCGGGAGAGATCCCGCAGGAGATCCAGCCCCGCTCCCGCATCCCAGAGCCGGAGGGGGTTACTCACTCCTTCTTCAGCGAGGGTTTCCTTCGGAAGGAGCTCCTGAAGCCGCCGGGAGCCTGCGGGACGCAGGCGATGTTCCCCATGCCGGGATCGCTGCGGGATCGCTCCCGGCCGCTCCTCTCCGCCCGCCGGGACTCGAGTGGGTGTGGGCAGAGCCCAAAGCCGATCCTGCCCCTCGCTCCCGCCCCGCGGGCTGGGAGGGGCGGGCCAGGTACCTGTTCCTGGGAATTCACCCCGAGCCACCGGCATTCCCGAGCCGGGAGCTGCGGCCGCCGGGAAACTCATCCTGGAGCGTTTTCCCAAATGGAATTCGTCCCAGAAACCCATCCCGCAGTGTTTTCCCAAAAGGAATTCTGCCCAGAAACCCATCCTGGAGTGTTCTCCCAAAAGGAATTCTGCCCAGAAACCCATCCCGCAGCGTTTTCCCAAATGGAATTCGACCACCACACCGGTGGAGATAAGGATGCAGTGAGATAAAGTTGGTGGTTGTTGTTTAAGCATTAACAAAAATCCCTGGGGTTGAAGGGTTCCAAAGGGTTCCCCCTTCCCAGTGGGGTTAACGATATAGAAATAAATGGGGAAAAAAAAATCAAACAGGACACTAATCAAAATCTAGGAATGGTAGGAAATGGTTCGAGCAAAGAGCAAAAGGAGATATGCATGAGCAGCAAAATATATTTGTAGAAGAAATGCTTTAAAAGGAAGCAAACTGATGATTTCTGACCGTGCTGTGAGTGCCTCACTGCATGGAAATATAAACAATAAAAATGAGAAGTTAATGACAAAAGGTAAATGCAGACTCAATATTTCTGTGCTGAAAAAAAACCCCAAAAAAACCAGGAATTACACCCATAGGAAACGAGAAACCCTTTTTATTTTCAGGTGGCTGCTAAGAAGTAAACACAAAATGAATGCTCTGGATCAAAGAATAGAGAGAATTCACGTCAGAAAGTTTGAAAGAGCTGAACACAAAGGGCTTGAGTCACTGTTGCAATTCAGTCTAGCAGGACCACGGAATTTGCAAAGAAATTGCATAATTTAACAGGGATATCAGTGTTTCCATGGGTAAAAAACCACCCCGGTAATTATGGGGTTGCCAGTTGACAGTAATTCCTGGGAAAATGATGTAACAGCTGTGAGGGAGTTGGATTAACTTTGAGAATTACAGGAGGAGAATATAATTAATACAAATCAACACGGGGCTGTGGAAATCAGATCTTGTCAAAACTAATTGAATTGATGGCATGTTTGAAAAAAATTCAGATTTAGTGAACATAAATAACAGTGATGTAAGAAACACCATAAAGGATGTGGTGTGACAAACCTACGGGTTATTTTAGGAGGTTTTTCTGGAGAATCTGTTGGAATCAAGCTGGGGTTGGTAGACACACAGGGTGTGTTGCACTGTTCCCGTTTGTGGTGGTTTTACCCTTGCAGTAACAAAATACTCCCCAAAAAGAGATTGCACAGTCAGGCCACACTCGCCAGGAGAGAGCAGCTGAGAATGGATATGCCATAAAATTTCTCTCCATTTCTGACCTTTAAAAGCAGCTCCCTTATCCCCCTCCCCTTTGCGTCCAGAATCCATTAACCCTTCTTGGCCCAGCACAGCACCAGGACACCCCTCCGGAGGGCCCCCACCACAAATTCCGTGATTTTCATGGCAGGGGCTGCTCTCTGCTCTCTGCACAGCTGGGAAACAGCACAGCAACAGCCCAGCACCTCCTGGCCGAGATCAGACACTGCAGCAAACAGCCCCAGCTGTGTTTTGTGCAGAAAAGTGTGGTTCCTCCTCGGATCCGTGGCTAACACGGTCAGGCCGTGACCACAAACGTGCTGTTCCTCCAGTTTGTTCTAAATAAAACCTCCCGGCTCAGAGCAGGGACACAAGTGCTGCTGCTGCAGCCCCAGCTGCTGTCACAGGTCCTGTCTGCTCACTGGGACAGCAGTGACACCAGCAGGGCTGGCAGGGCCAGGTGGCACTGGTGCCTTGAGAGGCTGACCTGGAACAGAGGCTGGGCAGAGTTAAAGGAATAAAGTGGGCTTTTAAATAAATAAAGGAAGTTAAAGGCTATACAGAGTTAAAGGAGTAAAGTGGGCGTTTATTTAAAGGCCTTCACAGGATACACCTTGGGCAGTACAAGAGCCTGGCCGTGGCTACACCCAGGATGGACTCCAAGTCATGAGTTTTTGGACTTTTATAAGTTTTGGTCCATTTCCATATTGGGGTTCATTGTCATCCTCCCACTTTACTCTCCTGTTGTTTGCACTTTTTGGGGCTGAAGCTGCAGCGGTGTCCTTGGTTCTGGGGCTGGAAAAGGATTGTTTTGTGTGACTGAGCTGTGAGGAGAACTGCTGACACTTTAGATGGAGTTCAGAGTTACAAACCAATGCAGTACAGAATGTGGAAAATCTGAAAGCTAAAACTTAAGGCATTCCACCAGTGGCTGAGGACAGGCCTGCCATGAGCGTGGGGGCACAAAGCTCTCCCAGAGGCCACAGTTCTGCTTCCAGGAGAGCCTGGACTGTTGGGAAGCAGCCCCTGGACTCCAGGAAGGCTTCCAGAGCTTTCAGTTATTTATAGGAGCCAAAGCAGGAGCAGGGGCAGCAGGAAAGGGGACACGAGGGGCTGCAGCCAGGCCAGGCATTCCAGCTCCCCCTCAGGCCTCAGGGATTGTGCCCGGCAGCTCCTGCAGGCCCTGCCCCGTGAAATGGCCTCAGCGTTCCTCTCCCGTGAAATGCCCTCAGCGTTCCTCTCCCGTGAAATGGCCTCAGCGTTCCTCTCCCGTGAAATGCCCTCAGCGTTCCTCTCCCGTGAAATGCCCTCAGCGTTCCTCTCCCGTGAAATGCCCTCAGCATTCCCCTCCTCTGAAATGCCCTCAGCGTTCCCCTCCTCTGAAATGGCCTCAGCGTTCCTCTCCCGTGAAATGCCCTCAGCATTCCCCTCCTCTGAAATGGCCTCAGCGTTCCCCTCCTCTGAAATGGCCTCAGCGTTCCCCTCCTGTGAAATGCCCTCAGCGTTCCCCTCCTGTGAAATGCCCTCAGCGTTCCTCTCCCATGAAATGCCCTCAGCGTTCCCCTGCCCCGTGAAATGCCCTCAGCGTTCCCCTCTGTGAAATGGCCTCAGCGTTCCTCTCCCGTGAAATGGCCTCAGCGTTCCCCTCCTGTGAAATGCCCTCAGCATTCCCCTCCTCTGAAATGGCCTCAGCGTTCCCCTGCCCCGTGAAATGGCCTCAGCGTTCCCCTCTGTGAAATGGCCTCAGCGTTCCTCTCCCGTGAAATGGCCTCAGCGTTCCCCTCCTTTGAAATGGCCTCAGTGTTCCCCTCCTCTGAAATGCCCTCAGCGTTTCCCTGCTCTGTGAAATGCCCTCAGTGTTCCCCTCCCATGAAATGGCCTCAGCGTTCCCCTCCCATGAAATGGCATCAGTGTTCCCCTGCTCCGTGAAATGCCCTCAGCGTTCCCCTCCTCTGAAATGGCCTCAGCGTTCCCCTCCCGGGCCAGCAGCCCGGGAAGCACGATGGGGCCAGCTCTGTGTCCCCAGCCACGGGCCCGGGCTGAGGGGGCAGCCGGAGGGGCAGCACCAGGTTCCTGGCCTGGTTCTCGTTCCTGCTGCAGGGAGAGCTGGCAGGGACTCCTGGGGAGGCCAAACTGGGCTGTGATGGTGGAAATCAGCTCTGGAGCCTCTGGGCCTGGGGCTTTTCCCAGAGGTCTCCAGCACTTTCTCTCTGGGATAAGGGGAAGGGTGACACAGTGGGGACACTCCCGGCACAAAATCCCCACTGGGAATACAAAGCCCACCACACCCACCCAGGCCCCCAACACCCTCAGCTGAGTCTGGGGTTGGGATTGGGCAAAAAGCTGCTCCTTTTAGCTCAGCTGTGCCACAACAGAGCCTTCCAAACTGGTTTGGGCCCCTCTGGCCTCCTCTACCAACACCCCCACCAACAGGGCCAGTCCCAGCTGGGCTCCAGATGGGAGTTCTGAGCAAATGCCTCAAAGCCTGCACCCAGGCAGAGAAGACCTCATAGAATCACGTCCCAAGTCACAAGGGATCCACTAGATCAGAGTCCAACCCCTGGCCCTGCCCAGACACGCCAACAATCCCACCCTGTCCCTGAGAGCTGTCCAAACGCTCCTGGAGCTCTGGCACCCCTTCCCTGGGGAGCCTGGGCAGTGCCCAACACCCTCTGGGGAAGAATCTTTCCCTGATCTCCATCCCAAACCCTCCCCTAACACAACCTGAACCTCCCCTGGCTGCTCAGGCAGATGCAGAGCAGTGCAGCCTCTGCCTGGGGATCCCTGCCCTCGCTGGCAAGCAGGGAGCAGCCTCAGGAGCCAGCCAGGGAAGGGAAGGGAGAGTGAAGGATGCACGAGGCAGGATCCGGTATCCAAGAAAATGTCTTTATTGTACACGTTGGCTTCTATTGCTTGTATCCCCTCCCCAGTCCCATGTAGTGCAAAAAATTCAGAGAAACAGAGTTCCACATAAATAAAGTCGGATAAGTTACAGAGAAATCAAAGTGACAATGCTTGGACATGGATCTGGACCAGGTGTGCCCAGCAGGGAGGCCAAGGCAGCCTCTGCCCCCAAATCGGGGCAGGGGCTTCTGCCTGGCCCTGCTGGGAAAAACCCCCAGAGCCCGGAGCCCCCTGGCTGGGGATGCTCCTCTGCTGGGAATTCAGACAAGGAACAACTTGGATGAGACACCACGGACTAAAACTGGCAGGGAAGCCACACAGAGTTGTTCTCCTCCCCTCAGACAGGGTTGCTACGCACAGACAGACAGACACAGACACGCGTCCCCTCTTCCTCCTCCTCCTCGGCAGGGGACGTGCAGCACCAGGAGCAATCCCACCCTGGCGTCTCCAGGGCAGGAGCTGACACCTCGTGTCCACACAGTGTGGGTCGGGGGGCTCGGGACCCCCAGAAGATGCTGGGGAATTGTTTTGCCCTTTCCTCCCTCCTCCCTGCGGCACAGGGGAGCAGTGAGCACCTGCATAGTTTGGGCAGCAGAGACAAGAGGCTCCCTCCTCGCTGGGCTCCCAGGGATCAGGCTCAGTGGGATATTGCTCAGGGCCCAGCCAGGGGGCACAGGAGTCACTCTGCCCCTGTCCCTGCTCCTCAGGAAGCAGGACAGCACCACACAGGATTTGCAGCGTGGCCGCTGAAGATTCCAACGGAGGCCAAGGGCACGTGGCACCAAAATTCTCCTCAGCTGCTGCATTTCTCACTTCCCTCAGGTTTTGCTCCCAAGGCACAGCTCCCTCTTCACTCTGCAGCAGCCCCAGCTGGAGCAGAAGCCGAGCCACTGCCACATCTCACTCCTTGTTTGAAACTAGCCCTGTTTCCCCCTCAGCAGCTCCGGCACTGCAGCTCCTGGCTGGGCTCCACTCTCCCTTCATTCCTGACTCCTCCTGAGCTCCTCAGCACCTCGGGCCAAGCCCAGCACCAGCCCCTTCCACCTCTCCATGGGGCTTTTGGGCTGATCCTCCTCCAAAGGGGACCCTGGAGCCAGGGACACCTTGATGTGAGCTCAGCAGGAGAGTGAAATTCCTTTGTTGGTTACAGGAATGGGATGGAAAGGGTTGAGAGCTCACTTGGGTGGAGGCACATGCACAAAACAGAGCAGATTTCACTGGTTTCATCAGTTTTTGAACAAAGCAGATTGCTCTGACCTTCCTGGGGCAGCCCACATGGACCAGGAGACAACTGCAGAGCCTGGACACTTGCAGGGGCCTCTGCAAGTCAGGGAAACGGGGGAGCTGCTGAGCTGTGACAAGCTGGGGCAGTGACAAGGGGACAAAAAGAAGATTTAGAGCTTGTTCCAAAAGCCAAAAAGGCCTCCTCAGCCTGAGAAGTTCAGACTGTCCTTGGGGAGAGGCTGGAGGGGGAAGCAGCCCTGCTTTCCAGAAGCTGCTGGCAATTCCAGATGTACAACGTGAGGCACTGTGAGTGGGCTTGTGAAGGATGCCAGTGGGCTTGGAAAACCTGCAGGCACCTGTCCAGGGGAAATCAGACTGCCAAGCAAAGGATCTGAAGCTGGGGAGTCCCTGTCTCATTTTAAACTCTTCTTTCACCCCCCATAAAGCAGAAATCTCTTGCTACTTGAAAATTCAGGCCCACAAGTACCACACAAGTGAAATCTGAGCTCTGTGACTGAGAACTGGGGAGTATGGGGAAAAAAAGGAGAAAGGAATGAGTTCCAAACAGTTGGACCATATTTCCAATGCTACATTTGAACACGACTGAGGTACCAGTGGTTGAGTCGTTCCTCTGTGGTGTGGAGAGCACCTGATCTGTGCCTCAGCTCACGGCTCACACACACAGCACACCCTGAAAACACCACGGGAGCCCTGGCTCTAGGACAGGCCTTACAGTGCTAATTTATCCAAGCTTTAGTTCATTAAAATGGTTGCTTAATTGCCAGGGAGTCCCTAATTGGAAACGGTCTCTCCCATGCTGCTTTTGGCATCTCACACATGCACACACCCCACCCATCCAGAGAGAACTTCCAGGGCACAGGAATCATCTCCTCAACAAATGAGAAAAGGAACTGCATCCCTTCTGCTGCCTCGAGAGCAGAGGGGATGGGGAATGCCAGGGCAGTGTAAAAAATAAACGGATATGAAATCATATTAGCGTTCAAATAAAAAAAGGCAAATAAAAAAATTAATACCCAAAAAAGTAATGCCAGGCAACCCTTCTCGTTCAGAAGGCTGGACTGTTCTTTTTCCAAGAGCTGATTCCTTTCCACAAACCCAGAATCTGCTTTGCAGAGGGGAACAGCAAACAGGCCAGGCCATTCCCAGAGAGTCCCAGTCCTGGAGCCTGGGCCAGCGACGGCAGCGATGCCACCAAGGTCCCTGCGGCCACCTGCCTGGCCAGAGCCACGCTCAGCTGGGATCCCAGGGGGTCAGGGGAGCACTGGAGGGGTCAGGACCCTCCCCGTCCTGCAGGGCTGTGCCTGGGCTGGGCTTCTTCTCTTGGTGTGGTTAAGGCATCAAAGAGACACCCTCGGAGCGGGGCAGCGGCCCCAGAGTCCGGAGCAGTGCACACAGGCTTGGGCTGAGTTTGGCTACAGTGACATTCAGAGGAGAGGGGGTTGCACATGGGCCGTGTCCCCCGGGGCCACCGCAGGGCTGGCAGTGCCCGGTGGCACGGCTGGAGCACGGCAATCCCAGAAGCAGCAATGGTTCGGGTTCCCCCTTGCCCAAAGGAGCTTTTCGGGGGTGCTGGATGAGTCTGGCCGGAGGGAGAGCCCCCTTTGCTCGCCCTCCAGGGAGGGGCCGGCCCTGGAAGCACATTTGGTGGCCCTCGTGACCCCGCGGGTGTCCCCAGAGCGGGGAGAGCCCCCCAGGAGGGCTGGGCTGGCATTTGTGCTCCCTGCTCAGAGCGAGCGGGTGGCACCGCTGTCCCCCGGGGCCGAGGCACGGCCAGGCTCGGTGTCAAAGGCTCGTGGAGGACACCGAGAGGGTGGGCGAGGAGGGCGGGGGGAAGTTGAGGAGCTCCAGCACGGCCACCCCCACGCTGCTGCGGCGGGTGAACATGCAGGAGGCGGCCACCCACTTGTTGGTGCGGGGGTTGTACTTCTCGATGGAGTTCAGGCTGGAGCTGCCATCGTTGCCCCCCACGGCGTAAAGCCACCCGTCCATGGCCACCAGGTCGTGGGTGCTCCTGGAAGGACCAAGCAGAGAACAGGGGGTGAGGCTGGGAGGTGTGGGGGGACTTGCCCAGAGCTCCGGCACCCCACAAACACCCCGTGGAAATGAACTGTTGGGGCACAAACAGGCAGAGAGCAGCACAGAGCCACAGATCTCCCCCTTCACTCTGACACTCTCGTCCAAACCTCATCAAATACCAAACCCTCTGAGCCCAAAATCCTCGGACTTGCAAGCTTTAATTCCTCCCACAGCCCAGCAGCATCTCCGTGGGCTCAGCCAGCTCAACCCCTGGTTCTTTATGGCCACACAAACTGCTGAGGATAAACCCCTCTGCAGAACATCCCTGCTGTGCCCTCCTGGCACGCCCTCCAATCCCTCTGGGCACAGCAGGAGTGTGGTGAGCCAGCCACAAACCCTAAAACCCCGTGATGTGCCTGTATTTTATGGTTTGCAAGGCACAGCAAGGTGAGATCCCTGCTCCTGCTGCAACAGCTGAGGCTCCAGAGGGGCACAGCCCCTTACCTGCGGATGTTCATGGGGGCCACGCTCTCCCAGGTGTTGGATTTGGGGTTGTAGCGCTCCACGGAGTTAAGGCAACTGGTGCCATCATTGCCACCAGCCACGTAGAGCATGCCCTCGAGCACGGCCACGCCCGCGCTGCTCCTGCGGCTCAGCATGTTGGCAATGGGGGTCCAGGTGTTGATCTGGGGACAGGGAACCCATCAGCCAGCCCACGGGGCATTTCTGACACATCCCTGCCAGGTCAGTTCTGTGGGGTCAGTCCTGCTCTGGCCACATAGCTCCTGGCATGAAAACCCGTTTGGGGGGACCTCACTTCTTTCCTCCCCGCTGTCCCACAGTTCCCAGGGAGGAATCTCTGCCGGCCTGGCTCAGAGAGCACAGCAGCAGCTGGCAGGAGCCATCCCAGGGGCACAGAGATCCCCGTGCCAGGCCACCAGTTGTGCCCCAGCTGAATGCCAGCCCAGCCTCGGGGGTTGAGCTGTATCTATTTCCAATCTCTGTGAGTGCAGCTGGGGCTTTGCAGCTCATGAAAAGCCTCCAGGACCTTCTCTTTGATCTTTCTGCAGTGACCGACCCTGCTGGAGCAGAGCTGTGTCCCTGGGCACAACACGTGTCCCCAGCCTGCCACACTCCCTGCTCACCACGCTGGGTGTGCAGCCAGCAGGAGCTCAGCTGGGAGCTGGGAACAGCTCAGGGCACAGACAGGATCCCTGCTTCCCACAGAACCAGGGGCAGTGGGGCCAGGGCGTGTTCTGGTGGCCAAAACCTCACAGAGAGCTCTCACAGAGCAGCTTTGGATCGCTCTACTCAGGACTGCACCCTGGATGCCCTGTCCCTGCTGATAGCCCTCCATCTCACAGCCATGCACGGTGGGTTAAGGCCTTCCTGAAGAGAGGGGAAGCAGAAGAGTCACCCAAATCTCCCACATTTACCTGGGGCTCGTACTTCTCCACCGTGGCTAAGTGTGATGAGCTGTCATAGCCCCCGACTGCATAGAGGTTGCCTTCTGCAAAGACAGAGGCACAGGCATGAGCTAAAGACACGTCCCTGTCCCAGCACAACCCCCACGACATCACAGGTGCCACCCTGGAGGTGCCCACACAGGTCCAGGCTGAGCCTCCCCTGCCCCCGGGCAGCTCCTCCCATCATGGCCAGCCCGGCTCCCTCCCTTTCCAGTAGGAGTGGTGTGAAATATTCATCAGGCAGCTCCTCTGCAAAGCCTCCCAGAGGGCTCCTGCTGCTGCTGCTCCTTGACCTCCTCATTACAGTGCTCCCCGCCAGAGCCCCGGCGTATTTTTAGCAGAGGAGGCTGGAGCAGGGGAATGCCAGGATCGGCTGTGGCAGGCTCTGAAGGAGCTGGGGATAGAGGGGAGGGGAGCTCTGAGTCAGCAGCGAGAGCTGAAAGCAGAGAGCAGGGCAGGGGACAGGCACGGGGACACTGGGCCAGGTGGGAAGCATCCCCAGGGAGATCCAGCTCCTGCTGGGGTGAGAGTGGGGCTGGGATCATCGCTAAAAGGATTGTCCTGCTTCCACAGTGAAGGACTAATCATGCTGTCCCTTCCTCTCCAGGGACAGGGGATCATCCACAGGCAGCCCCTTGCTCCAAACTAGAAGGGAACAATTTGTGGATCCCCTCAGGAGCTGCCTCCGGAGTGTGATGAATCCCCAGTTAGAGAGGCTGAGAAGGGCAGAGGCAGGGAGCACACCAGGATGTGGCAGAGGGGGCAGGAACTGGAGCAGAGCAGCAGAAGGAACCCTCAGCAGTGCAGGAGAGCCTGCCCAGGACCCCCCAGCCCCCGTGGCAGCACCCACCTAGCGTGGCCACGCGGACGTAGCGTCTCCGGGTGCTCATGGCAGCGATGGAGGTCCAGGTGCCCGTCAGGGGGTCGTACCTCTCTGCACTGCAGGGACACAGGGACAAAAGGTGGGACACTGGAAAAGCCCAGGTCAAAGCTCTTGGACATGGGGCGGCTCCCATAGAGTTGGGGATAGACAGGGGAAATGAAGGAACTGACACAGGCTGGGTTCTGCTCGGGCAGAGGGCTACACAGTGGGGTTTTTTTCCACTGGAAGGACGAGCTGAGTTGCAAAACATCTACTCAAGGGTCAGGAGCAGGGCTCCCAGCTCAAGGACAGTGCATGCAAGAGCAGGGAGGGCTGGAGCAAGGCAATCCCTACCTGTTGAGGCACGAGGCCCCATCGTACCCCCCGGCAGCGTAGAGGAGCCCATGGAGGGCTGCCACACCCAGGCAGCTCCTCCTGGTGCCCATGGAGACCTCGGGCTGCCAGGAATTGGTGACAGGGTCGTAGGACTCCACCGTGGCCAGGTCAGACGTGCCATCGTAGCTGCAGGGACAGAAGGGAAGAAGAGGCTGCTCAGAAAAGCTGTGGCTGCCCCTGGATCCCCGGAAGTGTCCAAGCTGGACGGGGTTTGGAGCAAACTGAGATGGTGGAAGGTGTGATGGGTGGGATGAGATGAGCTTTAAGGCTCCAACCCTATTCAGTCAGGCATTCTAAGGGAAATGGAAGAGCAATGCCCCAGTTCAGGAGGGGGCATTGCCCACGGGGCATTTCCTACACATCCCTGCCAGGTCAGTTCTGTGGGGTCAGTCCTGCTCTGGCCATGCAGCGCCTGGCATGAAAACCCTTTTGGGGGGACCTCATTCCTTTCCTCCTCGCTCTCCCACAGTTCCCAGGGAGGAATCTCTGCTGGCCTGGCTCAGAGAGCACAGCGGCAGCTGGCAGGAGCCATCCCAGGGGCACAGAGGTCCCCGTGCGCAGGGAAGGGGCTTTTCCATGGCTGCCCCAGAGATCCCGGACCACGCAGCCCATCCGTGCTCCCAGAGCAGCCCCGTGCCACCCTGCCCGTGCCCCCTTACCCGCCCACGGCGTAGAGCTTGTTCCCGATGGCCGCGACGCCCACGCGGGCCCGGCGCGTGGACATGGAGGCCACCATGTGCCAGCGGTCCGTGCGCGTGTCGTACGCCTCGCAGTCGCCGTGGATGGCAAACAGGCTCCCTCCACCTGCTCGGGGAGGGCGAGGGTGATAGTAAAAGGGTTTTAAAATCACGGGGATCTGGGGAGTTAGAAGGAAAGTTAGGCTTGGTAGGCCTGGGAAAATACCCTGGGAAATTCTAGGCCTTGTGCTTGCTAGAGCTGTGTTACTACAGGCTATTGTAAAGGTAAAAAAGGCACGTTTATTTTTCTGACTCTAGCATTTATAGTTTTCTAAAAGTAACAGTAGATTGGAGGGTGAAAGTGCCACCTCTCCAATGACACCAAAGAAACTATCAGTCCATCAAATTTCTCCACCTCTATAAAGGAATGCAAAACAATAAGTTATTTACAAAAAGTGTGTAAGAAAGTTTGTTACAAAATGTAAACTCATTTTTGTTTTCTTTGTAAACAAAACTTCAGAAAATCTTAAAAAATCAAAGCAACAGAACTGCACCTGCGTAACCAGTATATGATAAATGATATAATCGTTAGATGTGATGATTGTTTAGTAATTAAATATAATTACTGTTTAATCGTAAGAATAATCATGAGAAACTGTGGTCAGGGGACTTGAGAAAGATCACATGAAATTCATGCTTGAATGGGATCAATGTATACGACAGAACAATATAAGTCTAATAATTAATATGGAAGTTCTATAACGATAGAACATAAAATACGTTCAGCTCGAAAGCCGTGTGGGAGTCAGATTTGGGTCTGTACCCCTGATTCCCAGAGCTCTGCAAGAAAAGCACCTGCATAGAATCATATCCTGTGATTCTGTGTGCTCCTGAAGGCTAACAAGGGGAGCAAACCCAGCCCAGAACCCCCCGGGACGGGGCGGGGGGCGGCAGGGCCTTACCCACAGCGAAGAGCACGGTGCTGGCCCCCTCGCAGCGCCGCGGCCGCGTCCGGCTGTTGCCCAGCACCCCTCTCTGCTCGGGCATCAGGTGGTACTTGAGGGCCTCGATGAGCAGGTCCTTGCACTCCGAGTGGTGCCGCACCAGCAGCTCCGTGTCCACGTTGCTCATGAGGAAGTCCCGGCTCAGCAGAGGCAGCCGCACGCACTTCATGAGCTGGGGGGGACGGCAGAGCAGGCCTTGGGACACGGGCAGGGGACAGGGCAGGGGCACAGGGGGAACTGAAAGGGGACAGGCTGAGATCAGGGAGAAACTCTTTACTCAGAGCGTGGCACAGGTTGCCCTGGGGCTGCCCCATCCCTGGAAGTGTTCAAGGCCAGGTTGGAGCAGCCTGGGCTAGTGGAAGGTGTCCCTGACCATGGCAGGGGGTGGAATGAGATGGGACTTAAGATCCCTTCCAATCTGGACTGGAAGTGGTAGGACAGGGACCTGCTGCTCCTGCCCTGTCCTGCAGCTTCCTCCAGCCACGTGCCCACCCAGCCCAGGCACTCGGAGATGGTGGGCAGAACCAGCCCCCTTCCCAGCACTCCCACCTCTTTCCCAGAACCCTCTCAGCCCCTTCCCAGCACACTCACCCTGGGCACGTGCTGTCTCCTGCTGTCCACGTCGTGTTTGACCCAGCTGAGCACAGCCCTGTACACCTCCTCCTCCGAGGGCACGTTGAGGCTGTCGCTGGAAATGAGGTCCAGCACCTGCAGGGCGGGGTGGGGAGGGCAGTGCTGCTTGGTGTGGACTGGGAGGAAAGGAGACGTTCCCAGATCCCAGCACGTGGCCCAGTGGAACAGCAGTGCCAGAGGCAGAGCTCTGCCTCCTAGACATGCTGGGGGTTCCAAACAGCAGCCGGGTGCCCCAAAAGCAGCAGGTGCAGCTTTGTGGGGACATTTCTGACCACCCTCCCTGGCTCTTCCCCCCCGCTGTGGCTGAGGCCACTGCAATGCCTGACAATTCTCCCTGATGTCACTGTCAGTGGCATCAGGGAGATGACTCCGCTGGCATTTGTCCCTTCCATATTTCCTGGGACAGACCCAGCAGGCCTGTCTGCTCCCAGAACTGTCCCTTCACCGGCCAAGGGACCCCTGCAGAGCTGCAGCAGGGGGAGATGTGGATCCTCCCCTCACTGTCACCCTGCCACTGCCCTGGGAATGGGTGAGGGGAGGTGTCTGATCCTGCTGAGGCACCACACAGGTTGGTGATGCAGAGCAAGGACTGGGAATTGCTCCTGCCCTTGGAGATGAGCCAGGGCCACACTGGCACCACATGATGACCAGTAAGAAACATTAGCTGAGCTGATTTAAACATCCCAGCCACGTTTCCAGGGCAGCCAGGACCCATTCCTGGGGCTGTGCTCTCAGAGCCAGGGCGGTGTGCTCAGAGCTCACGTGGCAAGCACCAGTGACCAAAATGAGCTCCTGTCCTACCCTCCTATCCTTATTTCCCATGGGATTCAGCCTGCTGACAGAGCTCTTCCCACAGCCTGAACAGAGTGGGACCAAAGCCCAGAACCTGGCTACACCCCCCTGCCCAACCCCATCGCCCCAGAGGCTTTCCCCTCACGGACAGAGCAGGACAAGCTTTGCTGCACCCAGACCTGCACGCTGCCAGCGGGGCCTCACCTGTTTAAGGGGCAGCAACATGAACTCCTCTGTCTTGGACACCTCCACGAAGTGCTGGAGGACGTACTTGTGGGCAGACTTGAGGAGGTCGCTGCAGGAGTGGGTGTCAGCAAAGCCCCGGATGCCCAGGCAGTTGGAGGGGTCGAGCTGGCTGAGCAGGAACTTGCAGCAGGCGTCCCGCACACCATTGAGCTGAAGCAGGCTGGCAGCAGGAAGAAGGGTCTGGCACAGTGGAAAAGAATGGGGGAAAAGGGAGATTCCAGGGCAAGGAAACAATTTTCACCCTCGTCCCACTGCGAGGCACGAGCAGAGCAGGTTTAGTGAGCACCTCCAGGCGCAGAAGCACAGAAAGGACAGAGCACTCCTGGTTTCTGAGGTGAAGAACAGCTGGGAAGGACACCTGTAACACCCCCCAGGGCCAGGAGAACGGCAGGTGCTCGGGAACAGAGCTGGGAACTGCACAGAGCTTTGAGGAGCCACCTCTGGGAAGGGAAGCAGCTAAACTCCCTGACCACTGCCAAACCCAGCTGCCACCACAGGAACAGCTGGCAGTGCTGAGCAGGAGGAGAGAGGAGTCCCCAGGAGGCAAATGTGGTACAGAACAGCTTTGTGGAGAAGGGGAATTTGGGGAGCAGCTCCTACCTGCACATTGCCCTCTCCCACCACGATCTCAGCCGTGTAGGCGTACTGCACCAGCTGCTCCAGCGCCTGGGGGTCGATGTCATGCAGTGTCACATGGGTCTGGCGGCTCTCACTCATCTCATCTGGGGCAAAGGACACCAAAAATGAACAAAACCCCCCCAGCAGGGCTCTTTTCCCACAGGAGGATGCGTGGAACGAGCTGCATCCCAGCCCAGGGAGGTTTTCTGTCCAGCTCTGGGGAACAGGGACCAGGACTTGTGGAGGGACAACAGGATCCTGTGCAGGGGGGAACACCAGGATCCTGTGCAGGGGGGAACACCAGGATCCTGTGCAGGGGGGAACACCAGGATCCTGTGCAGGGAGGAACACCAGGATCCTGTGCAGGGGGGAACACCAGGATCCTGTGCAGGGAGGAACACCAGGATCCTGTGCAGGGGGGACCACCAGGATCCTGTGCAGGGAGGAACACCAGGATCCTGTGCAGGGGGGAACACCAGGATCCTGTGCAGGGAGGAACACCAGGATCCTGTGCAGGGAGGAACACCAGGATCCTGTGCAGGGGGGAAAACCAGGATCCTGTGCAGGGAGGAACACCAGGATCCTGCGCAGGGAGGAACACCAGGATCCTGTGCAGGGGGCTGAGGGCCAAGGGAGTCACGGAAGGGAATGAAATGAAGGATTTAACCATGCATGGGATGAGCTGCATCCATCTCCACACCACAGCCCAGGGAGGTTTTCTGCCCAGCTCTTAGCAAAGAGGAGCTGTAGGAATTGGGGTCAGGAGAGGAGAAAGGGCACCAGGATTCTGTGCAGGGAGCTGTGGGCAAGGGAATCAGGAAAGGGAGGGAAATGGAGAATTTAACCATGCATGGAACAAGTGGTTTGCTTTTGGAAGGTTTCCTGCCCAGCTCTAGGGATTGGGGGCCAGGTCTGCAGGATGGGGTACAGGATCCTGTGCAGGAGGGGGACACCAGGATCCTGCACAGGGGCAAAGGGACTCAGGGAAGGCAGTGAAATGAGGAATATTCCTGCTCTTGCTCACAGAAACAACACATGAAAGGGCAGGGCAGCGAGAACAGGGAGGGGGACAGAGCGGGGAAGGGATTTGGAGAGGGGAGAGCTGCCAGCCTGTCCCTGGGGAAGAGAGGACTCTACTTGCTTGTGAACATGGCGTGGAAGTAGGGGCTGCAGGACGCCAGCACCACCTTGTGGGCCTTGATCTCCTTGGTGGCCACGTGCAGGACGATGTCGCAGAGCAGCCCCCGCTGCCGCATGCGGTTCATGCACACGAAGGCGTCGTGGTAGTGGCGCTTGGAGTTGTGCGAGATGCTGTGCCCGTCGCGGTTCAGGAGCTGCACTCCCCCCTCCATGGCTGCGGCGGGCAGGGCAGGGGGGAGTCCCCTCCCACCGCCTCTGCCGGGGGAAACAAAGGGTTAACCTGGTGCCTCAAGAGGTGACCTGGAACACAGGCTGGGCAGGGTTACAGGAATAACGTGGGGGTTTATTCAAAGGCCTTCCAAGGAGTCACCTGGGGCAGTGCAAGAGCCTGGCTGAGGCTGCACCCAAGGTGGACACAAGATGGACCCAGGATAGATCCAAGACGGATCCAAGATGGATCCAAGACAGATCCAAGATGGATCCAATATGGATCCAAGATGAATCCAAGACAGATCCAACATGGACCCAAGATGGACACAAGATGGACCCAAGATGGATCCAAGATGGATCCAAGACAGATCCAAGATGGATCCAAGACAGATCCAAGACAGATCCAAGATGGACCCAAAATGGACCCAAGATGGATCCAAGATGGACCCAAGATGGACACAAGATGGACCCAAGATGGACACAAGATGGACCCAAGATGGATCCAAGAGGGACAGACCCAAGATGGATCCAAGATGGATTCAAGATGGACTCACGATGGATCCAAGATTGATCTAAGATGGACCCAAGATGGACCCAAGATGGATCCAAGACGGACCCAAGATGGACAGTAGGTCATGAGTTTTCACACTTTTACAAGTTTTGGTCCATTTCCATATTGGGGTTCATTGTCCAATTCCAGCTCCAGGTTGTGCAGTCCCATCCTCCCACTTTACTCTCCTGTTGTTTGCACTTTTTGGGGCTGAAGCTGCAGCGGTGTCCTTGGTTCTGGGGCTGGAAAAGGATTGTTTTGTGTGACTGAGCTGTGAGGAGAACTGCTGACACTTTAGATGGAGTTCAGAGTTACAAACCAATGCGGTACAGAATGTGGAAAATGTAAAAGCTAAAACTTAGGGCATCAATCCAGGCTTTAGCCCTGGGTGATCCCTGTGGGAGCCACCACAGCTCAAACACCCTGTGCTGACAGCGACCCTGACAGCTCTGACCAGGCCCTGCCAGGAAAATGTCATTTGGTTCAAACAAAGAGGGGAAATTCAGGTTCAATATGGGGAAGGAATTCTTCCCTGTGAGGGTGGGGAGGCCCTGGAATGGATTTCCCAGAGAAGCTGTGGCTGCCCCTGGATCCCAGGCCAGGCTGGATGGATCTCAGAGCACCCTGGGATAGTGAAAGGTGTCCCTGTCCACGGAACCAGATGATTTTTACACTCCCTTCCAACCCAAACCATTCTGTGCTTCTAGGAAAACAAAACCTGCCTGATCAAGGAACATTTATTCATGCAGAGACTTCCTCCCCCAGTGCTGTTTGCATCCAGGCTGCTCCAAAAGACCTTTGGCTGCCTCTGTGCCAGCAGCACCCCAGAGCTGGGGGGGCGAGGAGGGGATGAGTGAGCAGCCGGAGGTAGGACGGGGAGGCAGCAACAGGGAAAAAACAGCTTGAACCAAACCCGAGCCTGCGAGCTGCCCCCGCGTCCCTGCGGCGAGAGAATCCCCTCAGCCTCCGCTGCTCGCACACCTCCACATCAGCCCTGCTGAGCCTAAAAATAGCAACCCAGCATCCTGTGCCTGCTCAGCCACGGATGCAGCCCGCTCTTGCCTTTTTAAAGAGCAGTTGTAGCACGTACGAGAGTCTGGGGGAGGACAAAAAGATGAATAAACACATTTCCTGAGCGGGGAGAAGCCTGCAATGCCCTTTTCTATTGGCATCACGCGGGGTGCTACGAGATCCCTGCTCTCCCAGGCAGAGGCAGGGCCTGCTGGTGCCTTCCAGCAGGGACAGCAGGATGTCACCGTGCCCTCGGCAGCAGGGAAGAGCCCAGGAGTGTGGTCTTGTCCTCCCACATCCCATTTGGGAAGCTGCAGCATCCCTGGGACACCCCATCTCCTAATTCCCATCTGCTGGCTGAGATGCCCACAGAAAGGAGGTTTTTTGTTATCAACATCCCTACCTGGGCTCCAGAGGGGCAGGGTTAAGCTCCAGAGGTGCTTTCCCAGAGCTGCTTTAGGGCAGGGAGCAGACAGAGTTTCCCCACCTCTACCCCATCCCCAGCTGCAAGCCCAAGGGTTTTCCTGCTCTGCCTGGGCTGCTTTCTCTGTGTCATCCCTGCTGAGCACAGTTGTCCCCATCAGTATTTCAGTCATGTCCCTGCTCCTCGTCCCTCCAGGGGGCTGGCATGGGGGACGGAGCTTCTGGATTTGCAGCAGTGGCAGGGCTCAGAGGGGACAGGCAGGACACAGCTGGGAGAAGGTGGCATTGCTGCTCCTGGAGATTTGTGAGGAAGGGTTTGGCACCCTGGGGCAGCACCCAGAGGGCACAGCAGGCTGGGAGTGCTGCTGGAGGCTTTGTGGGGGGACTTCCAAAGAGTTGGAAGCGCTGGGCTCACTTCCAGCCCTGCCACGAGTCCTGTGTGGCCCTGGGCGAGTGACAAGGGTGACACTGGCCTGCGGGCACAGTGACCCCCACGGCCAGGAGGCAGAGCTCAGCGCCCTCTCCCTGCAGTCCCCAGGGCTGGCACAGGGCTGTGCCAGCCACCCTGAGCTGTGACACCACCACGGTGTCACCCAGCCTGTGACACGCCCCAGCAGGACAAGAGGGAGGTGCCACCCGAGCCACTGCACTGCCACTGGGCTCCACGGGTGTCCCCAAACCAGGGCACAGTCCTGGCATCCTGAGCCAGCTGTGCTTGGGGACTTTTTGGCTCCAGGCTCCCTGAGGAGCTGCTCACCCTCCCACCAGCCCCATGGGACAGTGTCACCCTCCTGGCATGGGGCTGGTTGGAGCCCTGCAGTGGGCACAGTCCCCACTGTCCCCTCCACCCCACAAGGATTTGTTCCCATCGAAGCTCTTCTGCTTTAACGGGTCAGAACAAAACCAGCGTGGGAGAAGGGGTGGAACAGCCCAGTGCTGCTCCCTGTGCCGAGCTCCCCACCTCGCTGGCAGCACTAAATATTCCTCATTTCCTTGGTAAAACTTCATTCCCAGGAAATGAGGGTCTGTGGGATGTAATTAATGGGGAACACTGCCTGCACCACAGGAGACAGTGCAGCAGTGTCCAGAGCTGCAGAGGGGGAAGAAAGCACAAGCCCACGTTTGTGGGCAGCAGCAGAACCGCACGTGTCCCCACGGGCTGGGACGGATGTGCTGCCTCCCTTGGAATAACTCTGAGGTTGTGGCACAAAAAAAAAAAAAAACCAACCAACCAAAAACAACAAAAAAAGGAGGCGTTTGTTTGGCTTCTCTGCGCCAGAGTGTGGCCATGCATAACAGCTCTGTTAATTAATGCAAATGATCCCTGCCCAAAGGGAGGCCTGTTCTCTCCGCACAAAAAACCATATTTTGCTGGGAGTGAAAAGAAGTGTGCTGAGCAATAAACAGGGAACAGAGGATCCTCCAGGGAGAAGTTCCGAGCCTGCCCTTTCCCCAGGAAGGCCCTGGAGAATAGCTTTTTGTTGACAGCCTGGATGGGGATTTTGTGTCTGGCAGGAGGGCTGGGAGGCAGCAGGGCCACATCCTGTGCAGCTGCTCAGATGGTGGGGACAGGGGATCAGGGGACAGCCCCCAGGCCCTCAGGCCTGACACGCAGTCAAGCTTCAATCCATCCCCTCCATGTGTCCCCATCCCTTTGTGCCACATCCCTGCGTGCCTCTCTGCTGGAAAATCAGCTGTTTGTGCACAGCTCTGCGGCTCGCACACGAGTGCTGCCTCTGGAGAAGGCACAAAGCCCTCACTGGCACTCAGCTCGAGCCCAGGGTGTCACAGCAGCACAAACCAGGTCTGCAAGGTGGCACCGTGGGGCCAGACCCCCTTCCAGGGCTGGAGCCAGGGCAATGCCCTCCAAAATGGCACAGCCGAATTCCTGGATCTCTGGGAAGGGAGAGGATCACAGTGGAGCAGCATTTTTTCATCAATAATCAAATGCCAGGGCTGTTTTCACAGCTACAGCTGATCTGCACTGCCCTTACCCCTCAAACTCAGATATCCCAAATTATTCCCACTTCCAGAGGGCTGATTACAAAATAAATTGCATTCCCACCTTTCCTGCTCCCTTCCCCACAATAAACACAAGCAGAGAGGATGGGAACCGTTCAGCTGTGCCTGTCCAGGAGCCAGATGCAAAGCAGGCACTAAATCCAGGCAGCTGTCCCCACCAGGATGTCACAGCAGTGCCACTGACACAGAAAATGAAACGCTCTGGGGTTCAGTCCTTTCTCAGCCTGCAGCCAGGGAGCTCCCACAGGCACTGACAGCGTGCAGCAGCTCCAGCTCACATCAGCTTCATTGTGAGCTCGGCCTGGGAGAGCTCAGCCTGGGAGAGCCAGCGCTGGCAAGGAGCAGAGGGAGGGAGCTGCTCCGGCAGCAGGGGGATGCTCTGAGCTGCAGGTCCTCAGCGCTCCCCACGGTGGAGTTTTGCACCTGTGCAGGGGTCAGGGCTGAGATTTTGGGTGGAAGTGCGGCAGCAAAGGAGCTGTCCCTCCTGGAACCAGCCCTGCCTTCGGGAGGGAGCAGGACTTGGGGAGCTGGCAGCGCCAGGGAAGCTGGAACCCCTCAGTGGGGACAGGAGAACACACAAATGGGGTGAGCAGCAGGGATCAGGAGCACGGCCCGGCCCTAAAAACCCCTCCAAACCTCCTCTCCTCCATTCCCTCTGCTGCTGCTGCTGCTCCTGCAGCTCCCTGGAATGGATCTGCTTGGAGGGAGCCTCAAGGCAGGGCAGGGCAGCGCAGGCAGCGCTGAGTCTGCAGGACTGAGAATCCCCAGCTCCCAGGAGGGCTGGGGCTTTTTTTATTTTTTATTTTTTTTAATGAATTAGGCATAACTGACACGCACTGAATCCTCCTGTCTAGACATCTGCAGAGAAGTGACAAGCTGCCAGGGAGGATGTGGAGCCTCGGCAAGGGGGTGGGGAGGACAGGGAAAAGCTGCACTCAGTTGCCAGCTCCAGGCACAGAGACAGTGCTGGCTCGGGGGCAAGAAGGGCACCCAGCACACTGACCTCGGCAGAGCCTCTCAGCCCCTCCCTGGGCTGTCATCAGTAGGCCCTGGTGCACACACCAGTCTCTCCTAATTAAAGCCTAGCTCCTCATTATTCCCTGGGGAGTTCTGTTTGGAAGCTCCAAGCCACTCTCAGTCACCCCAAAAAGTGAGAGGAGGGAGCACGAGGCACAGGCTCAATGCCCTGAGGCATTCTCATATCTCAGAGGGATGAAGGGCATCCTCATCATCCTCATCTCAGTGCCCAGAACCTCGTCCTCACCTCCCACAGGCAGCAGCTCTTCCTTCAGACACCTCCAAACTCAGCTTTTGTCTCCTGTGTTTTGCTGCTCCAAGCAGGACTCCATGCTTGAGGGATTCTGAGGCATCTGTGCCAATATTTGGGTCATTTTCAAGTAATTGGTCGTGAGGGTCAGGACTGGAGGAGGTTTGGGACTGCTGAACTCCCGGATTAGGGAGGAACAAGGAATGGAAATGGATTCTTGCCTTTGCATTCAGCAAAATGTGCAGGTCCCCAGCTGCGCTGGGGTTAGACTGCAGCTCCCGCAGTCCAGCACAAAGCACACCAAAAGCTGAAAAAAGGAGCCCTCTGGCTCTGAGAGGAGCTGGAAATGTGGGTCATGTCCTGATTCCCCTTCCCAGTGTCCCCAGCAGCCACGGCAGAGGAGCCTCTGTCGCATCCCGTGCTGCTTTATGGCACAGGCAGTGCCAACCCCGGCACGCACAGCAAGAGCCCTGCCCAGGCAGCAGTGCCAGGCCCAGCTCGGGTGCACCGCCCATCCTGTGACAGAATCTCTGTCCCCAGCTCGTTTTTCAGACAGATAAACACAAGGGGAGAGTGCTCAGGCAGCCTGAACTGGGCACAGCCACCCTCCTGGCTCCCAGACCTGCTCCCTCTCTGCAGCATCCTTGGTCCCGGGAGGGACTGTGTCCTTCACCTCCCTGCTGTGCCAGCTGCTCGGGGCTCCAGGGGACAGTGGGCCAGCTCAGAGCGGGTCATCACTGCCCAGCAGTGCCCTGGTGTCACAAGATAGGGATGAATTTGGGGAGACTCTGCAGGAGACACCACTTGGCTTCTAAAGGGAAGGATAACTCCATGACATGAGGCAGCAGCAGCAGGGGAAGCAGGAAAAAGCACTCTGATCTGCTGGCTGCAAACAGCCAGGGAGATCTTTTACAGATGGACAGGACACGAAATAATTCTGCTGCCTCTCCAAAGCAGGAGGTCACCAGTGGGCATTGCCTGGCTCAGCCCTCTCACACCACGTTCAGGGATGGTTCCCAAAGCCTCCTCTAGCCCCTCTCTGCCAACACAGACCAGCCCAGCTCTGCACCTCCTGCTCTCAACAAGCTCTGAGCTTCTGTGGAGCAGTGGGAAAGTCTTTCCAAGCCAGGAAACAAAGGATTCCCTCACATCTTCTGGCAAGGAGCAGCACAGGCCACAGCCCCAAACACTGAGCTATGAGGAGCATGTGACACCCTGGCCTTGAGATCACTGGCACAACGGGGGCCTGCCAAGGCCAGCAGGTCCCAGACCCTGGGAATTGCAGCTGGAGGAGCTCAAATTCCGGTCCCTGAGGAGCCACATCCTTTAGGGATGGTTTGCAGCAGGGCCAGGCAGAGCAGATGGAGCCTCTCAGGCCTCCCAAGCCCAGCCTGCCCCGGGCTCTGGAGGCAGGGCTCCAGCTCCTGAGGAGCTCCAGGAGGCACCACTGGGACTTGAGCAGGGCTGCTCGAGTTCTGGAGCTGCTGAGCCTGAAATGCAGCAAAGCAAGGACTCAGAGCAGGCTCCCCAGCAGACCTCCAGCCTTCAGAGGACGCCTGCTTTGATTTGCACTCCGTCTCCAGAGAGCCAGGCTGGCGCGAGGGAGCGGGGGCAGATGGCCGCAGTCTGTGCTGGCAGAACAAAGCCGTGCCATTGCCACCCCCACCGAGCTGCCCTCGGCTGGCAGGAGGCACAGGGACCATCCCAGCTCCCCGAGATGCTCAGGAGCAGCTCCGTTTGGATGCTGGGCTCCCAAGCCAAGGGAGCAGGTGCCTGTTCCGCCTGCCAGCTCCTGGTGTGCTCGGAATTAGCTGCTCTTTGCTGTGATTCATTAATCACTCAGTGCTCAGGAAGGAAACTCAGATCTCTACACCCAACATCTCCCCGAGTCTTACTCACTGCTGTGCTGAATAAAGGATTTCCAGCAGATGTTCACGGGTCAGGAGAGAAACTCGGGGTGCAGAGGGAAGGGATTGCAGAGTGGGGTTTGTTTTGGCTGCAGGGATGAAAACCAGAAGGCCACTGGACACTGAAGGGTCAGTGAGCCCCAAAACACCAGACCTGTAACAAACCAGCACCTCTTGGTGCTAAAGGCACCCAGAAACATCCACGTGTTGCTGAATCACTCCAGAATCACCTCCAGCAATGCAGAGCACCCCGGAATAACACTGTGGGACAGCAGGAAGTCACAGGAGAGCTGGCATCCTGCTCAGAGAGCCACCAAAGCAAGGCCACTGCTCCTGCGGGCTGGCACAGAAGGGACAGTGCAGGGACAGCCACCTTCTCCTTCCTTGCCGAGGTGCAGGGCTCTGTTCCCCGGAGAGGGAGGCGTTTGCTCAGCCAGCAGAACCAGCCCAGCTGCCAGCCTGGCCTGAGCTGCCGGGACCAGCTCCAGCTCCAGCAGCAGCAGCGATGCTGTGGCTCAAGGAGAGCCCTCTGTCCTGACAGCCACTGCAGAGGCCACAGAAAAGCTGCGTCCCACGGTCCCCACAAGTTTCCGGGAAAACGCTTCTCCCCGCGCCCTTCGGCTCGCCCGGCGCCGCCAGCACCGAGCCCCCGAGTGCGGCACCGAGGGCAGGGGACACGGCCGGGCCAGCCCCGCTCTGCGGCGGCTCCCGGGGCCCCGGGGCTGCGGATCTCCCCTTTTCCAACGGGATCCAGCCAGGACTTGGCAGAGGGCAGGGAAGGAGGGCACAGGGATGCTGCCGGCCCGGGGGTGATGCCGCGGTGCAGAGAGCGCGGCCACAGAGGCTGGGAAGGGCATCGGCTGTTCCAAACCTCCGCAAATATTTGGAAACGACACCAGTTGTGCCAAAACCTTTGGAAGCGGCGCCGGTGGTACCCCCGGACGTGCGGCGTGGTACCCCAAAAGCAAACTTGCTCTCCGAGGAGGGATGCGCAGGGACAGCGCCGGGAGTGATGGAGCGGCAGCTCCTCCGGGGGTCCCCCCATCATCCCCCGGTGACCCCTCCGCTGTGCCCCCATCCCCGGTGACCCCTCCGCTGTGCCCCCATCCCGTTACCCCTCCGCTCCCCCTTCTCCCGCGGGTCTGAGCGCCCCGGCCCTGCCGGGAAGAGGGACAGCGGGAGAGAGAGGAGGAAGAAGAGGAAGAGGCAGACGGAGAGGAAGAGAAGAGGAGGTGCGGGCGGCAGGGCCGTGCCCCGGCGGTACTCACGGCTCCGGGGCGGCCACGGCCCAAGCCGGGGGATGCTGCGGGTCGCCGCTACACCCGCACCGCTACGGCCGGCCCCGCGCCGGGGATTCGGGGCGGGCCGGGGGCGGGCAGGTGCGCGGCGGCGGCGGCGGCGGCTCCTGCTGGAGCCGGGGCGGCCCCGCGGCTGCGGCTTCCTCCGTCACCCGGAATAACCCCGAGGCGCGGCACGGGAGGCGCGGCCCGGCCCCGCACGTGTGTCCGTGTGCGGGCCCGGCGCACCGAACCGAGCGGCACCGGCCCCGCTGCGGGCCCGGCACCGGCACCGGCACCGGGGGCGGGGCCAGCGGGCGGGGGCGGGGCTAAACGGGAGAATGAGGCGGGGCTATGAGGACAGGCCCCGCCCCCGATGCCGCGCGCCGCACAAAGGGCGAGAGGGGCGGGGTTAATGGAGGGGCGTGGTCAGTGCCGGGTGGGCGTGGCCTGAAGGGGTGTCCCAAAATAATTTAGGCAGGGAAGAGGTTTGGGGTCATGGAAGCCAAGCTGGGGCCGATCAGCACCTTGTCACCACCCAAAGTGGCACTGAGTGCCACCTCCAGGAGCCCCTTGGGCACCTCCAGGGATGGGCGCTCCAACGCCTCGCTGTGCAGCCCCTGCCAAGGCCTAGCCACCCTTTCCACGGGGAAATTCCTCCTGATGTCCATCCTCAAACCATGCCTGGTGCACCTTAAAACTCCGTCCTCGTGTCCTGTCACTTGGGGCATGGACAAAGAGAGTGACCACCATCGTGTTACATGGACAAAGAGAGTGACCACTACCTGGCTACAGCCTCCTGTCAGGTTGGTGTGGAGGGTGAGAGGGTCCCCCCGAGCCTCCTTTTCTTCAGGCTCAGCTCCTTCAGCTGCTGCTCATAGGAGGTGTGGTGCAGAGCCTTCCCCAGCTCCATTCCCCTTCCTCGGACACACTGCAGCACCCCAGTGTCCTTCCAATGGACACACTGCACCCCAATGCCCTTCCAATGGACACACTGCACCCCAATACCCTTCCAGTGAACACACTGCAGCCCCTCAATGTCCTTCCAATGGACACACTGCACCCCAATACCCTTCCAGTGGACACACTGCAGCACCCCAGTGTCCTTCCAATGGACACACTGCACCCCAATACCCTTCCAGTGGACACACTGCAGCACCCCCAGTGTCCTTCCCGAACTGAGCGGCCCCGAAGCGGACAGGGCACTCGGGGCAGGGGCCCTGCAGGGCGGAGAACGAGGCAGTCCCTTCCCTGGGCGCGCTGGCCGCGCCAGCCCCGGCTCTGCCCGGGAATGGCCGGGACGGACGGATCGGCGCCCGGGGCGGGGCCAACGCGGCGGGGCGGAGCCAGTGCCGTTTGTGGGGCGTGGCTAAACATGAAAACAACTCAATTTACATAATTATGGGCGTTGTCTTGTCGCCCCGCCCCACCCGCGCTACACGCCGGGACCGGAAGCGGCGGCCGCGTGGCGGAGGCAACATGGCGGCCCCCGGGAGGAGGTGAGCGCCGCACCGGAGGAGATCCGGGAGGATCGCGGACACGCCGGGATGAGCCTTCCCCTCACACGCTCCTTTTCCCCCCTCAGGTGTTCCTTTTCCCCTCACACGCTCCTTTCCCCCCCTCAGGTGTTCCTTTTCCTCTCACACGTTCCTTTCCCCCCTCCCCACCTTTCTCCCCCTCACACGCTCCTTTCCCCCCCCTCTCCCCACGCTCCTTTCTCCCCTCCCACACGCTCCGTTCTCCCCTCAGGTGCTCCTGTTCCCCTCACACGCTCCTTTCTCCCCTCACACGCTCCTTTCTCCCCGCAGGAAGCTGGCGGAGCTGAGCGTGGACGAGTTCCTGGCTGCCGGCTCGGACTTGGAGCATGACGGCGGCTGGGAGGAGGAAGAGGAGGAGAAGGAGGAAGGCGGCCGGGCCCTTAACGGCGCTGCGAGGCGGAGGCGGCCGAGCGGGAAGGCGGCCCGGGGGCTGCAGGCACGGCTGGGCAGGTGAGGGGCGGCTCAGCATGGAGAAAATGAGCTTTTTTTTTGTTTCCACAACTCCCTGACGGGAGGGGACAGCCCCAGGTGGGGCTCTGCTCCTGGGGAGTGGCCTCAGTGTTACCAGGCTGTACATCAGGAGGAATTTCTCCATGGAAAGGGTGGTCAGGCGTGTCCCAGGGAGATGGTGCAGTCCCTGGAGCAGTTCTGAGGAACTGAGAAACAGATCTGTGATGGTTTTTCTAGGTGTTTTCATCTATCCCAGTGCAATCTGGCATCTTGCTATCAAGATTTCTTAATCCTTAACGAAGTGGTTTTGTCACAGCCTCAGCAGAACTTTGAGCAGTGAGTGAACAATGAATTCTCTCCCAGTAGGAAGAAGGGAAAGGCATCTGAGCACAAGGATCAGCTCTCCAGGCTGAAGGACAGAGACCCCGAGTTTTATAAGTTTCTGGAGGAGAACGATCGCAAGCTGCTGGACTTTGATGCCTCAGACAGCTCTGAGGAGGAGGAGGCTCTGCACAGACCCCCTGATACCCTCGAGGTACCTGGCTGGGATCAGTGAACTCAGTTCCACGGGCAGTGTTTGTGTTCCAGTGCCAGCCCTGAATCGTGGCATGATTTGGCTTGGAAAGGGCCTTAAAACTCACCCAGTTCCAACCCCAGGCTGCTCCAAGCCCTGTCCAGCCTGACCTTGGACACTGCCAGGGGTGGAGCAGCCCCAGCTCCCCGGTGCCACCCTCAGGGAGGAGTTTATTCCCAGTATCCCACCCTGCTTTGCACAGGGTGCTGGGAGCAGCATTAATGAATCAGCCCTGCCTGCCTCCCTCCTCATCTGTGCTCAGTAAAAGAGCTGGGGCCAGGCAGGGGTTGCAGAAACCTTTCCTCAGTCCCTCCTGCTGGTCTCTCTAGGAAGCCAGCGATGAGGATGAAGATGATGAAGACGAAGAACAAGAAAAAGTCAAAAGGAAGAAAGTTTCCTTCATCCACGTGAGCTTGAAGATGGTGGAGGAGTGGAAGAAAGCTGCCCAGGTGAGCAGGGGGTCGGAACACGCAGCACTGGAGAGTTCTCCTCCCTGCCCATAAAAGGGCCAACTTGGGATTTGTTCACCTGGCACAAGATTCATTTACTTATTTGTTCATCTGGCACAAAATTTATGTCCCAAGCCCCCAGAGCTCTTGTGCCTTCAGCATGACTTTGGGCTGCAAGATTCGAGTACTTCCATTCCATATGAGGGAGAAGCTGCAGAAATGTGGCTCAGAAGAGGCCAGAATTATCAAATTTGGATTTTTTTT
The DNA here is from genome assembly GCF_031753505.1 of Anomalospiza imberbis. Classification (NCBI taxonomy): domain Eukaryota; kingdom Metazoa; phylum Chordata; class Aves; order Passeriformes; family Viduidae; genus Anomalospiza; species Anomalospiza imberbis. The sequence goes on from NC_089703.1 coordinate 7,029,296, forward strand.
ACCCTCTGGCAGCTCCAGGAGCTTTCTTAGTCACATATTTAGTAGTGATGTGATAGCTGAGGGGGATGAAGCTCAAACTGGGAGTTGCTTGCAGCTGATTAATTCCTTCTCAAGCCTCAGCAATTAAAAGCCAGTTTTAGGGGAGGTGAAGGCCACTGAGTTTGTTAACCCTGCCCTGATGCTTGAGGCTGGAGCTCCTTTTGCCATCAAATTCCCAGTGAATTCCAGTACCCCTGTCCCAGCCAGGAGCTCCAGAGTTCCAGGAGATCCCTTGCTTCTCCTCCTCAGCAACCCCTTTTCTTCTTTCCCCAGAGGAATCTCACCCCAAAACTCTTCCATGAGATCACCCAAGCCTACAAGGCAGCTGTGGCCACCACCAGAGGTGACAGTGGTGGTGACCCCAGCAAGTTCCAGGTGACTGACACCGCAGGTGAGGGAAGGGAAATCATCTGGAGGGAGTTGAGCTGTGGGAGAGAGGGGAGATGAGCCCTGGGAGGAGTTAATTCACCCTTTCACTTCGTCAGGGAGCTTGTCTTGCTGTGCTGCTCTGGGATCTTTTCTTTCAAGGGTTCTTGGTGCTGTTTCCTTGGGGAGGTGGCCCCTGTGCCTTCCAGTCTTCAATAAAAAATTGAATATAAGGCAGACTTGGGGTGTCTAGAAGGAAATGCAGGAGCTGTGCCATGGAAATCACTGGCTCCAGTTCCTCAGGGACCTCTTTTCCCATTAGGAGAACCAGGAATACATGGAAAATCACTGACAAATGCTTTCCTGGCTTGTTTCACCCAGTGTTCAACGCCCTGGTGTCCTTCTGTATCCGGGACCTGTTCCACCACCTGCACAAGCTGCTGCTCCCCAAAGCCCCCAAGAACAAGCTCAAGTAAGTCTTGGGGGGGTTGGTTTGAGACCTTCAGGAAAGCTGCTGGGGATTTCCAGGGCTGCCTTTGGGCCTGGGAAAGGGGTGCCAGCTCTTCCCAAACACTGGGTGCCGGGTGATGCTCACAGGCTTCGTCTTTTCTTCCCCCTACTTCTGTCCCCTGCAGTATCAAACTCCAGGTGTTTGCAGAGGATGTGTGGCTTCAGGGAGGTCTGGAATTTCCTGTGCTTGCACTCAGGGGGCAGTTCAGGCACTGGGAATTCATTTTCAGAGGAAGGGACCAACCTTTCTGCAGTGTGTGACCCCAGCTCATGCTTTGCAGGCAGTTGTTGGTGCGGGGAATTGATCTCACTGCTCGTTTTGCTGCTGAAATCTGATTTATTTGGGTTTTTTTTTTTAAGCTAAACCCAACTCTTGCTCCTTTCCAGAGTGGTTCTCCCTTCCACCAGCCCCCTCTGGGGAAAGCTACGACTGGACATCAAAGTTTATCTTGGCTGTACCATACAAGTAAGAAACACCATCATTTTCTGTTTGTGGGGTCAGTCTGTGCCTTGCTGGGCTGTTCAGGATATTTTGGGGTGAGGCAGATGGGGTTTGCCCCTCTGAGATTTGTGTTCATTGTTTCCCTGTGTTGTTTTGGAATTATTTGGTCCAATTAACAATTTGGAGGTTCAGAGGATGCTTGGGTCAGAATAGGTAAGGCAGTAAAGAAGGGTTGAATTAACATTCTGGCAGCTCTCTCTGTTTTAATTTGTCTGGCAGATTAATATTTAATAGGCTTTAAAGGAGTTTGCAGTCTGTGTTCCTGCATTCTGCATCATTAATTCATTTTTTGGTGCTGTGATCTCTCCACTTGAGGCAAACACTGAGATGTTCTGTTGGTGACTTCACATGAGGCATCTCTGACTGATAAAGTTCCATCCCCTCCATGCAGAATTTCTGCTTTTTCAGAGATGATTTATGGATTATTTCTGAAGGAAACTCCTACCCCCACTTAATTTTGAGATTGCTTCGTTAGCATCCCCAGATTGGAATATTAAAACCAAACCAAAATCAATTCTGAATTCACTGATTCTTCCCTTGAGGGAAGGGGTACCAGGAGTGACAGCCCAGGAGCTGCTGTGCCTCAGCTGGGAGCTGGCACAATGACTTAGCAGAAAGAGCAATTTGATCAGGAGAGCTTTTTTTTTTTTCTCCCCTCAAGCTGTGCTGCCTGTCTCCAGCAGCAGAGCAGTGCAGACAAGGAAAAGCTGGGAATGCAGTCGCTGGGAGCAATCCCTGCTCCTGGGCTGGCTCCTGAGAGCCCTCAGTCCCAGCATTCACCACAGTGGGTTTTCTGGCACCATTTCTGAACAAAATCTTCTCCTTTTGGTGTCTGAGGGACTTGGCCAAGTCTGCTCAGTCCAGAATCCTTGCAGAACAAGGAGGACAGTGAGGAGGCAAATTAAATGTGGACAAAATGCCAGTGCTGCTTCCAGCAGCTGGGACTGCATCAGGCAGAGCCTCTCAGAGTTACCTGGAGCTCACCTTGCCTTCAGGTTGGAAACTGGGTTTGTCTGCAGTGAGCTGAGCCGGACAAGCTGCAGACTCAGAGATTTGGTTCTTCACATTTTGTCAGAGCCTTTCCTTGAGGGAGAGTTAACCCAAATACCCAAAGAATTCCAGCCTCCCACTCAGAAATCCTGGAGAGATCCAGTGTGCTGTCAGGCAGCTCAGGTGATGTTTCCTTGTGCAGGCTGAGGGTGAGTTTGACCATTTTGTTGTCCTGCACCGCAGACAAACGGAGATTTCGCAGCGTCCACGAGGGAGGTGCTGTGTGATGAGCTCGGGGCCATCAGCCATGCAGGGGCAGCAGCCTGAGTTCCCATTTCCAGGCTGAGGGACCTGCAGGGCAGCTCTTTAGCCTGCCTTGTGCCTGCTCCTCCCCTGATCAAGCTGTTGGGCTTTGTGTGAGCTCCTTCCTGACCGAGCAGGGTTTGGAAGCAGTGAAATGCAGCTGGCACAGGGAGGGTGATGAGCCCTGCCTACAAACTGGGGGTGTTTTGCTCTCCTCCACAGCTGCTGTCGTGCCTGACAGAGGCCTCAGTGGGAGCAGCAGTCCTGCAGCACGTGAACTGCACAGTCCCATATTACCTGTCCTTCCCAAAGCAGTGCCGGGCCCTGCTCAAGGTAAGGGTGTGTGCTGGGATGTGCCATTGGCATCTGAGATGCTTTTTCCCCTCCTTTCAGCTGGGCATTTATGGTGTTTGGGCTGGATCCCCTGGCAGTCATTCCCTTGTAGTGTTCCCTTGCTTTGCTGCTGTTCCTGGAGAGCATTCCTGCCTCTCTCCAGGTGCCACGAGGTGATGCCAGGCTGAGGTGAGTGTGTGGCTGGCTCTGTTTGTAGCTGCTGCTCCCCAGGGAGGTGTTTTGGGAAGCTGCTTCCTCCTCCCAGATGGAGGAATTGCTGCCAGGCCCTGGGAATGTCTGTGCTGCCTCTCCACTCGGGGAGCTGGGGGTGGAATATTTCTGTGGCAGCTCAGTCACAACTGCTGAGCGTGAGCAACAACACAGGAGGGGAGGGGAGACACTCAGGGCAGCAGGGTGGCATCTGAGTGGAAGCTGCAGCTCTGGAAGGAGGCAGGGAAGCCTTTGGTGGTGGAGATGACTGGAGTCATGCAGGGCTGGAGGCTGGCACACCTCACAGCTGCTGCAGGCATTTCTGAGAGGGCTTTTCCAGCCCTGCAGTGAGCCCTCTCTGTGCTGTGCATTTCACTGGTGCAGCTGAGCTGACTGGTTGTGGGGGGCACCAGGTGCTTCCTGCCAGGGCCAGGTGGACCTGGGGGAGCTGGAGTCACGCAGGAGAGTTCAAATGAGTGTTTAACCACACAAATAAAAGTTGTGTATTTTTTAGAGGTGCTGGTTGTGGACAGGTTCCTTTATTGATCATGGAAACATCAGCCTGAGCTGTTGTGAGGCTGTGAGGACAGAAGGGCTGCCAGTGACTGACTGACAGCACATTGTGTCACCTCTGTGTCACCTCTGTGTCACCTCTGTGTCACCTGCCTCCTTGGTGCCCTCTTGCTGGGAAGGAGGGAGGTTCAGGCCTGTCTGTGGCCAGCAAGGAGCTCCTTGTGCCTTTACTCACCTGTCTCTGTGGTTTATCCCAGCAAACCATCACTCTGTGGAGCACAGGGGAGGAGACAGTCAGGGTCCTGGCCTTCCTGGTGCTGAACAAGATCTGCAGGTACAAGAAGGAGGTTTACCTCAGCCCCCTGCTCAAGGTAAGCCTGGCTCTTGCTGAGACCTGCACCTTTTCTTCCTCGTGTTGTGTGCAAATACCTCAGAGCCTTGAGCTGCAGGGGAGCAGGTGCTGGAGGTGATGCTGGCAGCCTCCAGAAAACCAAACAGGGCAAAAATTCTGTCAGGTCAGGGTGATTCCTGCTTCCCACTGCTGCCCTTCCTGCTGGGGCCACAGAGACTGAGCAGGAGAGCTCTCTGGTGCCTGATGAATCTTCATCCCCCAGTTTCCTGAGTGCTGACATCCTCCTGAGCTGCTCTGACCTTTCAGCTGAGTCCCCAGGTGTATTTTCCTGCCACAGTGGCACCTGAGCAGGAGAGCTGTGCCCAGCCATCCCCACGTGTGGCTCAGCCCCTCCTGCAGCCTTGTCCTCTTGCTGCCAAGCAGTGGTGGGCACATCTCCAAGCTAAACACGCTCCAGTCTCCCCTGGAGAAGGAGCAGCCTGGGTTATTCTTTTCTGTGATCAAAGCAACACTTCAGCCCTGGTTTGGTGTTAAATATAAGTAAAACCTTACAGAAGAAAGGCCTTGTAAAACATAGTTTGGGCCTTAACATCTCTAGCTAAGAGAGTGAGTATTCTGATGGGAACTAAGCTAGCCTGATAAGTTTCCATAAGAATAAAATCCTATAACAGTGAAAATCTGCTTATTCTCCTGAGAAGGCATTCTAAGGCTGTAACTGTTAACAGCATTTGTAAAAACTATCCTGAATCATTAAAAGAAAAAATGCAAACAATATCTAAAAAGAGATACAAGCATGTGACCACCTCTAGTGAAGTAACCAAACAAGGTAACAACTAGTTGCCAACCAATTAGAATTAGGCACAATGCTTTCAGAAAACCCTATAAATCCAGGCTATAATCAATTCACTGCTTTATATTTATTATTTAAATTAAATAATAATATTTATATTCATATGCTAATTATTTGTAATTAATTCACTTCTTTCACTGCTTAAAGAAGAGTGTGCCTCATCAGTCTCTAAGGTGAGGTCACAGGGACAGTCTGGTCACACTGGGAGGGGCAGAGGAGTCCGAGAATGCTTTTTGCTCCGTTTTACATTGCTGCTTTCTCATCCTCTTCCCCTGGCAGCAAATGTACATTGCCTTTGTGAAGAACTCCAGGTTCACCTCTCCCAACGTGCTGCCCATGATCAACTTCATGCAGCGCACGCTGACGGAGATGCTGGCCCTGGACAGCCCCACCTCCTACCAGCACAGCTTCATCTACATCCGCCAGCTGGCCATCCACCTGCGCAGCGCCATGACCCTCAGGAAGAAGGTGGGCACCCTCCTCCTCCTCCTCAGGGGGCTCGTGGAACAGGGCTGGGTTGCAGGAGTGAAGTGGGGATCCGTTTATTTTGGACTGCTCCTTTTATAAGCTCTGATCCAGGTGCACTTGATTGGTTATTTAGTTAAAACATTTCACCTGGCTAATTAACCAGACGCCCTTCTTAAAAACAATCTTTGAGAGAAACAAGAAAGCAGAGAGCGGGAAGAACAACCCCTGCAGGGGCTGTAATAAGCTATCATTGTTTGTGGGAAGCCAGGACGTCCCTCTGGCTGCCCTGGCTGGCTCCAGACCCTGGCACCAAGTCAAAAACACCTGTGGCTTCCATTTTAGCCCGTGGAAAAAACTGCCAACTTTTTATGAGGAATTACAAGCCACAAGGGTTTGAGTAGTGTGGTAGTTGAATTAACACAGGGTGGAAAAGTGGAATTTTGGGCTTCAAGGAGACAAGATGGAGGGATTTGGGCGTGTCCTGACCTTCTTCTCCTTGCCCTCCATGTCTTGCTGTGATGGTGACACTTTTCTGTTGGTTTAAGGTAGAGACAATTGTTTATCCTCAAGTCCCTAGTCTCCCAGGCTGATTCTGGGAAAACTTACCTAGTTTTCTCACTCTCTGACCAGGCTGTCACATCCACAAGGCTCCACCCAAGATGGACTCCACGAGTTTTCACACTTTTATAAGTTTTGGTCCATTTCCATATGGGGGTTCATTGTCCAATTCCAGCTCCAGGTTGTGCAGTCCCATCCTCCCACTTTACTCTCCTGTTGTTTGCACTTTTTGGGGCTGAAGCTGCAGCGGTGTCCTTGGTTCTGGGGCTGGAAAAGGATTGTTTTGTGTGACTGAGCTGTGAGGAGAACTGCTGACACTTTAGATGGAGTTCAGGGTTACAAACCAATGCAGTACAGAATGTGGAAAATGTGAAAGCTGAATTTAAAGCATCACTCCTTAGTGGGGAAGGAGTTTTCTCCCTCCTAGGAGGAAGTGTGTGGAGAGGAGGAATTGCAGTGAGCACTTCACGCTTTGGTGGTGTCTGACCCATTCTTGGGGCTCCAGGGAGCACCTGAGATTTGTCTGTGCTGAAATTTCATCCAGGAAGGAAAAAAAAAAAAGGGAAGCTTTTGGGGTGAGCTCGTTGTGGCCTCAGAGGACCTGGAAGGAGCCTCTGAGAAAGGCTCTGTCCAGCTATTTCCAAGGGCCTGCAGTGGCAGGATGAGGGGGAATGGATTCTCACTGACTCGAGGGTTAGATTGGATACCAGGAGAAAATACTTCCTTCTCTGAGAGTGGGGAGGCCCTGGAATGGATTTCCCAGAGCAGCTGTGGCTGCCCCTGGATCCCTGGAAGTGTCCAAGGGCAGGCTGGATGGAGCTCAGAGCCTGGGATGGTGGAAGCTGTCCCTGCCTGTGGATGATCTTTGAGGTCCCTTTGAACCCAAACCCTCCTGCAGGCTGCGAGTTGCTTTTCTCTCCACACTTGCAAGAGTTTGTGCTGCACTTTCCATCTTGGACACCCTTTTCCCCTCTGAGGCTGCTGTTTGCAGCCTCTGTTACAAAACCTGCAGGTAAAGCAGCTTAGGAGCCACCCTGGGGTGTTGCAGCTCCCCAGCAGAGCCCGTGCTGTTTAAAGGACTTAACAAAGCAGCTCAGACCTCTGGGTAGCAGCCCTGCTTTCAGCCACCTCCAGTCTGACCTGGGAAATCTGAGTCAGATTGCTAATCCTGGATTTAGTACTGTTTAGCAAAACAGACCCCACAGATTAATTGTTGAGCTGCCCCCAAACAGGGCAGGGTTGGTGCCCAGCTAAATCTCCTGGCTGGTCAGACATGGGGATAAATAAGCAGAGATAAATGAAGTCTGGGCTGCAGATCCCCTAATTGGATTGCACTGGCTCCTTACACCCTCGGTGTGGCCCAGACAAGGAGTAAATCCACTTGATTTCACAGCTGGGGAGGCTCGTGGCACTTGAGATGGGCATGGCACCACCAAAATGTCCCAATGCAAGCACTAAGCCTGTCTGAATGGAGCAGTGGATGGTGGTGAGGGCGATTACCAGAGCAGATTGCTCGTCTGTTCTGTGCAGGAGAAGCTGAGAAAAGCTTCCTGGTACATCTCAGTGACCCGGGGAGGGCTGGCACAGCCCTGCCATGTCCAGCTGTGCCTTGGCTTAAGGCCCTGCTGCAAGGTTTTGGCCCAGTGGCTGCAGTTCAGGGATTCTGTGCCTGTCTCAGGACTTGTGCATCCTGCTTTTCCATGCAGGAGAGATGAGCTGGGCCTTGGAAGTCTGGAAAAAACCACAAGTGGGGGCTGAGGCACCTTGTGAGTGCAGTCTGCTGTGGTTTTGGGCAACACCTGCAGAGCTACAGAATTTTAGGGAAGGGTTTCCTTCAGGAACTCCTGCTCCAGCTGGTCTTTTATTCACTGTGGCACGAAGAGTTGGTGCAGCACCTGCCCAGAGTATTGAAAACCATGTCCTGGTCTGGTGCAAGCCTTGGGCCACTCCTGGCCATGCTGCTGAGCCAGGCTGGGTCACTGTCACTGCTGTCACCATGTCCTGCTGGCCTGCTGCAGTGGTTCTGCTGCTAAGCAGAGCTGCAGCTTTGCTCTCTGCTCTGCTGCCTGGCACTTCTGCCCTGCAGTTACAAAAAATGAAGCTGTCCTGGGTGGTGTCTTCCCCAAAAGTGCTGGGCTGATCGTTTGCCCCCGTGGTCAGCTGAGGATTCCCTGTCCCTGGCCACATCCCAGTGCCCGCTGTGAGGCTGGGAGCTCATCCTTCTCAGAGCAGCCACACTTGAGCCCAGCAGCCTGGTTTTATTCACTTTATTTCCTGCAGGCACTGACTGGTACCAGAGAACTTGCTGCCCTGGGAATGGCAGCTCCAGTGTTGTTATTCCTCCCTGGGCATTGCAGTGTCCTGGATGAAATGAGCCTGGGCAGGAAGCGGTGAGCACCTATCAAATGCCACATTTTCACTTTTCTGCCTTTATTTTTTTAACCCTTTCCTGCAGGAGAACTTCCAGTCAGTCTATAACTGGCAGTACATCCACTGCCTGTACTTCTGGTGTCGAGTTCTAAGCACCATCCACCCCAGTGAGGTCATGGAGCCCCTCATCTACCCCTTGACACAGGTCATTATTGGCTGTATCAAGTGAGTGGAATTCCTAATTCTTTTTATTTTGCAGTTCTGTGATTTGGATTTAACCATGAATGGTCTCAAAGCTGCTTTTAATTGAAATTTTCCAGCCCAAGATGTGTGTGAGCAGCTGTTTAGGGGGGTGGCAGAGTTGTGGTGTGGGTTATTCTTTCCACTTTGTACAAGAAAAGTCTCAGTCTGAATAACCTGGGCAGATTATCCTTGTAACTGCAAGGAAAATGATCTGCCTTGCTTCAGAAAATCCTCATCTGCAGCTCTGTAAATGCACTTAGAAGCTGCATTTTTGGTGCCTGTTTGTTGGGATTGGAAGAAGTGGGACACAGTTGTTACTTTCAGGATGTCTGCTGAGAATTCCCTCCTCACATCAGTTTATATGGATGAAATGTTTGCGCTCTGGGATGAAATGTTTGCGCTCTGAGGTGCCTGTTAACAAGGAGCATTGAGGGAATTTTGGGATCTCTGCTGATCTCCCAAATCCTGTTAGCTCTGTTAACCAGAATCTCAGCTTTAAAGCCCGGGTCTGGAAGAAGTCCCCAGCGGTGAGGGAGATAAGCAGATTTAAACGATCAGATAAGAGGATGCAAACATCCCTCCTGCCATCCCCCACTGCTCTGGGGATGGATCCAGACACCTTCCTACCTGTCCAGCAGACAAATCAGGGTGTGGGGCCAAGGAGAGGGGAATGGGGTGAGGCCCAGCAGGTTTTTTAGCAGCTGGGCATGAGCTGCAGGTCCTGCCTGGCGAGGCTTTGGAGATTTGGGACCCCCCCAGGTGGGTTTGGGATGACCTCACTGTGGCCTTCCAGGAGCTGAACGAGCTGCAAGAAAGATGGAGAGAGGATTTCCAAAGGATGGAGGGTCAGGACAGAGGGTGTGGCTTCAAACTGAGAGAGGGTGGCTTCAGATGAGATAGCAGGAGAAAATTCCTCCTCCTAAGGGTAGGGAGGCCCTGGAATAGATTTCCCAGAGCAGCTGTGGCTGCCCCTGGATCCCTGGAAGTGTCCAAGGCCAGGCTGGTCAGGACTTGGAGCAGCCTGGCACAGTGGAGGGTGTCCCTGCCCATGGCACTGGATGAGCTTTAAGTCCCTTCCAACACAAAGCATTCCATGATTCTGTGATTCCAGCGTTGGGAAAGTACAATCAGATCCCACCTGGATCCCCCCGAGCCAGGCTGGTGGCTGGGGTGGCAAGGAGGCAGATGGCAGGTGTGGGGATGCTGTGGCTCCGTGGGACAGGGCACTGTGTGACCTCTGCAATCCCTTCTTTGTGCTGCTGTGGGATTTCTCCCGAGGGATGGATGGGAGGAGAATCCCATTCCCTGCTGTCCCCGTGCCGGGAGGTGGCGCCTGGCTCCAGCACAAGGACAGTGTCCCCACGTCCCTGGGACCTGCTCCCTCCTCCCTGAGCTGCTTTAACCCCTGTGCCGGCCCCTGTCCACGATGATGCTTGAACAGCAGAAGCTCCTCTTCTGGTTTCCCTTTTTCCCATCAACTTTTCCTGGCCTTGTCTGCTGGGATCTGTGCCCTGCTCCCAGTCTGAGCAGCAAACATGAAGCCGTTCCCTGGTGTGTGTGGTTAAATGGGGATTTTTGGTGCCTGTGGCATTCCAGCCTCTCGGCAGGAGCAGGGAAGACAGCAGGGCCAGCCTGGGTGACCTGGAGCTGAGGAGATGGCTCTGTCCCCTCTGTCACCAGGGCTGTGATAGGATGGGCTGTGCCAAATCAAACCAAGCCTTGGGGCTGTTCCCGACCCTGGAACAGGACAGGAGCCATCCCAAGTGATGGCAAGGCACTGGGGACTCTGCTCTGAGGTGGAAAGAGTCACCTGGGAGGGAGCTGGAGCTGCCTGAGCAGAGCTGGTCCCAGCTGTGTTTGGCTTTCCTGGGGATCCAGCCCTGGGATGTGGAGCAGGCACAGCCACACGCTCTGAAATGAATGGGTTTGGCTTACAGTAAATCCATACACTTAACAGCTTTATTCCTCCATCAATTAATTCCTGACAATGGCTTTCGTCATCTCCAGAGGTGCCAGAGCAGGGGTGCAAAGTAGATTTATTTCTGTAATGGGTCCAGTGGTAATTATTTCACTATTTGGAAGGGGGATGCAGCTGATTTATGGTGCCTGGTCAAACATTTTTATTTTGTGGGCTCTCCTGGATTGCTCAGCAAGTCCTTTGGGGAGGGAGGGGTTCATTTATCAGCTTGGCTCTGTCATCTGTGAGCTGTGGTTTAAAAACATAAAATTTTTAATGCTGGAGGCTTCTGTGACTTCAGGTGCAGGTCATTGGGTGAGAGGCTTGAGAGTGGGACAGAAATGAGTTTTAGGGGTTCCTCTCCATTCTCTCCCTGCTCCTGGGGGAGCTGATTCTGATCAGTCCCAACCTGACATAGAGTGGGCTCAACTTTTGTCTTAATTACCTTAATTATTTGAAATATGGGTGCAAGTCAGTCAGGGCTCTTCTTCTCCTTTCTATGGGAATTTTATTTCCAGCTATGGGGTGGGTTCAGCAGCCCAGCCTGCTTTCCTGTGTCACTGAAGGCTGCAGGTGCAGTTCCTCTGTAAATTTGGCCTGATATTATTTGGTTTTATTTGGTTTTATTTATGTTTATTATTTTTTTTTCCTGCCCAGGCTGGTACCAACATCTCGGTTCTACCCCCTGCGCATGCACTGCATCCGTGCCCTCACCCTGCTGTCCCAGAGCACCAGGACCTTCATCCCTGTGCTGCCCTTCATCCTGGAGGTGGGTTGGTCCCTGCTGGCACCTTCTCCCGGCTAAACACACTCACTGCCCCCACCAGCAGCTCCTGGGGGTTCCCACTTTGCTCACTCCCTAAAATCCCTGGCAAACAGCACCAGGCTTGCTGAGAAAATGGGATTCAACTTCTATTATCTGTGAGCTGTACCTGAGACCAGCTGGGTGCAGAATGCATTGCCAGGGGCTTGGACTGATGCAGCTGGAGCAGGCAAAGGGCTTGCCAGGGGAATTCAGAGCTGCAGGAATTCCCCAAGCTCCATCCTGCTGCTGTGGTCATCTCTTGGTGAAGACAGAGTGGTTCCTGACTGCAGACAATGGGAAATGGAAGGAAAACAAAAACACTTCAAGAATTATAAAAACTTCTTTAGGAAGATATCTGTGAGGCCTTGAGTTTAGCATGAGGCTGGCCACTGAGGAGGAGAGACACGCTGCTGGGATAAGGGCCTGACTCAGCCAGGCTCACTCCTAATCAAGTTCTCTTGAAGCAAAGCCTTTTGTGGTTTGGGCTTGTTGTAAAGGTCCCTTGTAAACCACATCCTCAGCCTGTGGAATGTTCATAATCCTCCTGCTCCCTGGCCTGGGTGGCTTTGCCATTCCCCTGCTTCCTTCCTCTTGCTCCTGGGTGTCTGAAACCCTGCCAGCCAGATTCTGGGACAGAGGCATCTCCCCTCTGGGGTCATGGTGCCCGGGGGGAGGATTCCTTTTGCTTTTTAGTGCTGTAAGAGACAAAACTCAGAGCTTTCCCCACTCTTTGCATTCTGGCCCTGACACCTTGTCCCTAACCTGGGTGGCAGGCCCCAGCCAGGTGCTGCCATTCTGCACCCTGATCACCCTCAGGTGTTCCCACCCAGCCCCCTGATCACCCTCAGGTGTTCCCACTAAGGCACATGAGCACCCTCGGGTGTCCCCCTGATCACTCTCAGGTGTTCCCACTAAGGCACATCAACACCCTCAGGTGTCCCCCTGATCACCCTCAGGTGTTCCCACTAAAGCACATGAGCACCCTCAGGTGTCCCCCTGATCACCCTCAGGTGTTCCCACTAAGGCACATGAGCACCCTCTTTGTCCCCCTGATCACTCTCAGGTGTTCCCACTAAAGCACATGAGCACCCTCAGGTGTTCCCCTGATCACCCTCAGGTGTTCTCACTCAGCCACATGGTTGCCCTCAGGTGTTCTCACTCAGCCACATGGTTGCCCTCAGGTGTTCTCACTCAGCCACTTGGTTGCCCTCAGGTGTCCCCATCCCTGAGCTCCCTCAGCAGCTGTATTCCAGGTGTGGGAAGTGACCTGCCCTGGGTCCCCAGGTGGCTGTGGTGGTGCTGGGAGGAGGATCAGCATTCTGGTGCCCAGCCACAGTCCTTGCACGCTGAACCAACTCCCAAATTCAGCAGTGATTTCTCTGTAGACACTAATCCCATAATACACCTTGCCCGGGACCAAAATCCGTTTGGAGCCCCTTGCCCAAACCATCCCAGAGGGTGTCTGGGCAGGGTGTTGGTACGAGCAGGGCATGGTTTGGGGCTGGAGGGGGGGATGAAGGATCCCAGGACAGGGTGGGCTCCACTGCTCTGTTCCAGCTGACTCCGAGTGCAGGGAAGGAGCAGCTGTGGAGTTTGTGACCCTGTTCTGGGCAGGTTTTGGAGTGTGGGTTCCGTGGAGCTGCTGGGGGAAGGAGTGCCTGAAGCTCTGCATTTCCCTCCTGCACCAAGCAGGCTCAGCCCCGTAGCTGCTGCTCGTTCAGGAGACCCAGATGAGTGCATTCCCAGATCTGTGCATTCCCAGAGGCACAGAATTGCCCCCATGCAAGTGGAAGTGAGAGCTGCATGGGCTGAGGAGGGGTGCACAGCTGCTCTGCACTCTGGCAGTGGGAGCTGTGTGTCCCAGCTCCCTTCCTGCTCCCCACGTGGGAGCTGGGAGCTTGGGAGTGCCAAAAATCCCCAAATGCCTCTCCTTCCTGCCTGCACTGCCCTGTCCTTCCCTCTGTCTGCCCGTGGTTTTCCCCTCAGCCACACTGCTGCCTGGTGACGTTTTGTGGCCCCCTGGTCCCTCATTATCCCCTTCCCAGCCTGCCCCAAGGATTCCTAGACACCAGTGAGGCCGTGCCCCAGGCTGGCTGTCAGCCCTCGGCATGGGAACCACACTTCCTTCCTTCCCAGAGGCCCTGCCCAGCTCCCTGCCACCTCCTGGGCCCCTTCCAGAGCCTCTGGCTGCCCTTCCCTGCCTGCCTGGAGCCTGGGAGGATCCCAGGGAGCCCCGTGCCTTCAGTGTGTCTGACCTGGGGGATCAATAGCTCTGTTTGGGCCAAAGAAATAACTGTGCATAACGAGGTTTATGGCATCGATTCCCCAGGCAAGGGCTCTTTGTTTGCACAAGCCCCCACACTTGTCCCTCCGTTCCAAATAACCTGGATTGACAAATAAAATGTAAGAAATCAATAACAGCCTCCTGCTTCTGTGGCCTGGGGGCACTGCTGTGACCTGAGCAGCCTCTCCCTCCTGCTCCACTCAGCCTCCCCTGTGCTGCATCCCCACCATGGGGGCTGCTGATGGATGTGCTGCTGCTGCACGCAGGGAAGAGAAGTGATTTCCTGCTCTGGAGGGCAATCCCAAAGTGTTTGGGCACAGGGAGAGAGGAGCTGGGGCTGCTGCAGAGTGTGGGTGAGCAGGACGTGCTCCTCACCCCTCTGTGGGTGCCACCAGATGCGCAGATGTCATCAACTGGTGGCTTTTTTGTTGCTTAAATGAGATGGAAGCCTCCTTGATTGCCACATGGGATCTTCTCGTGGGATCTGCCTCAGACCCAGTGTTTTGAGCAGGTGTCCCTGGGACAGTTATTTCAGTGACAGTAGTGAATTTGGTGTGAACATCACTTAGTCTTGCTTTGAAACTCTTCTCACCTTCAGGGACAGCTCCAAAACCCGCTCCAGCTTTGGGGTACAACCTCTGACTGTGAGAAAGCTGGGGCTGAGGAGCAAACCTCAGCTTCTTATGCTCTTGCTTGTGTTGGTTTCCTCTTCTCACCACAGCACCTTGCACACCACAGTTTCAGGTGTGGTTGGAGTTTGCTCCCTCCCTGTCCCTGGCTGGGATATTTGGGAAAGCCATGGGGCAGTGATCAGGAATTAGGGTTTCTGGGTTGTCTTCTTGGCTCTGCCACCACCAGCATGCCCTTGGCTGAGTCGTGTGCTGGTTGCTGTGTGCTCTGATCACATTTACACGCATTTTGTTCTTCTCTTCCAGGTTTTCCAACAAGTGGATTTCAACAAGAAGCCAGGACGGATGAGTTCCAAGCCCATCAACTTCGCCGTGATCCTGAAGCTCTCCAATGCCAACCTGCAGGAAAAGGCCTTCAGGGTAAGTGGGACCCCAGCAGTGCCTGGGTTCCCTGTGACAAGGAATGTGCTCCATGTCCCTGTCCCCAAAGGCAGGACACGCCTTTCCCAGACTGGAAATCCACAGGGTTTAAGTGCTGTAGGAAATCTGTGGGGTTTAGGTCGTAGCCAGTCTCTTGATTTGTGTTTCTCCTGCTCAGGATGGGCTCATTGACCAGCTCTATGACCTGTTGCTGGAATATCTCCATGGCCAAGCCCACAGCATTGGCTTCCCGGAGCTGGTTCTCCCCACTGTCATCCAGGTAAGGGGGCAGGCACTTCTGGTGGTGCCATGAATGTGCACAGAGCAGGATGAAGTCATGTAAACTAGCAGTGACCTCAGGATGGCCCTCAAAATGAGGGGAGAGCCATTTACCTCTGCTTAATTTTAATTTTTATCTGTGTTTTGGGAGGAACAGAGGCATCACATCTAATTAGGCTGGAGGTAAGGGAAAGTGGCTCTGGAGTTTGCCATCTGTTGGGAGCCAAAGTGGAGCAGAGGCTGCAGAACTGCTCTGGGATGGGGTTGGAGTGGTGAACTCAGGTGAGTTCTTGGAGGATTCAGAGCTGCTGTGGGGTCTTGGACCAGAACCTGTGCTCTGAGCCCCAGCTTTTCCTTGTCCTCAGCCTCCCCGAGGCGCTCTCCACAAGATGGCAATCTTCCTTCCCAGTCTTTCCTCCCAGTCTTCCCTTCCCAATCCTCCCTTCCCCAATCTTTCTTCCCCAGTCTTCCCTCCCTTCTCAGGCTCCATCACCTGGAGCTGCAGACAGCACAACTCAGCGTGGAAGTGTTGGAAGTGTTCCCTCATTCCCAGCCCTCTGCTTTTAACTCAGGAGTGGCTGCTGTCACATCCTCTGTGGGGACACAAACTCTGCTTTGTCCTGGTGTGTGCCACGCGCCCCTGCACACCTTGGGCCGCTGAGGGGGCACTGGCTGTGCCCCCCAGGCTGTTTGGGATGTCTCTGGCTGCTGGGGCTGTGCCCCCTAGACTGTTTGGGATGTCTCTGGCTGCTGGGGCTGTGCCCCACAGGCTGTTTGGGAAGCAGAGCTCCATGTCCCTGCCAGGGGCTGGCATCTGCCAGGGGCTGGCATCTGCCAGGCACACGGCTCTTGGCTGTGTCCCCCGGGCTGGCACAGGGGCTGCCTTGGCTAACGGGAGCTGGCAGCCCCTGTGTGAGCAGGCAGAGCAGCTCCTGTGCCTGTGCCTGTCCCTGCTCCCCGCTGCTGGCAGCCAGCAGCTGAGGGAGCCGATGTTCGGCTGCACCGGGAGCTGCTGACGGCCCCGTGCCTTGCACAGGCAGGGACCAGGCTGGAGCTCTGCAGAGGATGGATGGATTCCTGCTTGGCTGCCTCTGCCCGCAGCCTCGTGGCGTCTGCCGGGCTGGGGGCTGGCCTTGGCTTCCCAAAATCTGCGTGGGGAGAGGCTTTTCTCCTGGAGAGCTTCCAGCCCACTGTGCAGATCCATCTGTGCCCAGCCTCCCTTCCCTCCCTGCTGGGCTCACGCCTCTCCCAGCGCCGGGGCAGGGCCGGCCCAGCTGCCAGGGGCTGTGTCCCTCCTCCTCCTCCTCCTCCTCCTCCTGCTTTGGTCAGCAGCTCTGGGGGAAGCTGGGCTGAGCTTCCCAGCCTCAGCTTCCCAAATTCTCTCTGCCTGGAAGGCAGGAAGCACCGGCAGATGAAAGGCAAGGAGAAGCAGTGGGGATGGGAGACACTTCAAAGCTGCTGCTGCTGCCCCAGGGCTGACCCGTGGGACTGCCCTCCATCAGGGGCTGGGAGGGTAGAGCCCCTTCCCTCCCCAGAGCCCAGGCAGGCAGCACAGAGCAGAAGTGGGAGGTTGGATGGGGAAAGCTGGCAATGAGGCAGGAGCTGGCAGGAGCCAGGCTGGGCTTGCAGCGAGCCAGAAGAGCAGGAGGTGCTGCCTTGCCTTGCCTTGCCCTGCCAGCAGCACTCCTGCTGCTGCTCCCCCTGTCCCCAGGGAATGTTCCTGGTGTGAGCAGGACTCTGGGCAGGGTTTGGCTTCCCTGCATCACTTCCAGTAAGAGGAGCTGGGGTTTTGCTCTGTGGGCTCTGCTGGGAGCAGCCTTTGGTGTTGCAGGCTGGCAGTGGGACAGAATCAACCCCAGTAATGACAGGGCTGGGATGTGAGGCCTCAATGCCATATCCACAGACACATGTTGCTGTTCTGATTGCTTTTACTCTGCTAAGATCCCATTGTTCCATTTGGCAGAGTAGGGAAAAGCACACACAGACCCTGTTTTTTTCCCCTCTCTGTCCTTTATCTTCTTTTACCTCCCTGGTTGTGTCCCTGCCTCTCCACACAGGGCTGAGCTCTCATTAGGTTTCATTAATATCTGTGGCAGCTAGGGCTGGGACTGTGAGGGGAGCAGGAATGGAGCAGGGCTGTGTGAGGGAGCACCCAGCTCCAAACTGCACTGACAGAGCCCAGGATTTTGCAGGATTTCTGGTGACACTTCTGCAAGGGAAGAAAAATGATAATGGATGTGGCAGCGGATGGAATGGATCTGGGGCTGCAGCTGTGGGGATCAAGTGAGATAAATCGAATGACAAATGCATCTCTCAGTGGAGATAAATATGCAGCACCTATAAAAAATAAATATTTTAGGAGGGGGGGGATGAGGGCAGGACAGGCTCCAGCAGCGGAAGAATTGTTGTGCTGATGGTTTCTTTGTGCTTTGGGGGAAGCAGGGAAGGTCTGGGTCTGAATTCCCATTTTTCTGAGCTGGTGCTGTGATGGCAGCTGGGATGTGCTGGAGGGAGAGGGACGAGGGAAGCCCCTGCTGCTCCTGAATGGGGAGCTCTGCAGCAAACACCCCTCAGAGAGCAGTGTCCAGCAGGGATGGGCTGGCTGGCACTGCCACCTCTGGATGGACAGTCACACCTCCCCATCTGGCGCTGACAGGAGGGACACATCTCCTTCCTTCCCCCAGCTCTGTCCCCCGAGGCAGAACCTTGGGAGCCATGGGTGGAGGAGGCACTTATGGATTTGCTGCCTGGAAACCTTTTGTCTCCCTCCTGATAGCATCTCCTGGTCCCACTGAGAGGAAGGTTCCATCGTGGTTAACCATTTCCTCCTGCCTCCTTGGGCCTCTTTCTCTAAATCGAATGTCTGTGCAGTGTTTGTGTGTTTATTTATGGCTCCAGCAAAGAGCTGGGCCTGCAGGATTCACACAGCACTGCTGGAGCTGGGGAGAGCTGTCAGCAGGCAGGGGAGCCACTGGAATTCCAGCCAGGAGCCTACCTGGACACCCCCATCTTCCTTCTGTCACCAAGAGCATCCAGGGCTGCCTCAGCTCTTGGTTTGGAGCTGTCACAGCAGGGTGCTGGTGGCTGGAGAACTCCCATTTTGTCATTTTTGGTTGGGGTTTGAGCCCTGGGAAGGTCGGGGTGCCAGCTGGAGCTGGGTTTGAGCCCTGGGAAGGTCGGGGTGCCAGCTGTTGGTCCCTGAGGGTGGGAGATGCCTTTTCACCAACGGGATGTTTATGGGAACCCTGACATGGCTTTCATTCTTCTTCTCTTCCTCCTGGCAGCTGAAATCCTTCCTGAAGGAGTGCAAGGTGGCCAACTACTGCAGGTCCATGCGGCAGCTGCTGGAGAAGCTGCAGGAGAACTCAGCCCACATCTGCAGCAGGAGGCAGCGAGTGGCCTTCGGCGTGGCCAGCACTGCAGCCGTGGTGAGCCCGGGGACATGGGACAGCCTGGGGACAGCCATGGGGACAGCCTGGGGACATGGGGCATGGGACAGCCTGGGGACAGCCATGGGGACAGCCTGGGGACATGGGGACAGCCATGGGGACATGGGACATGGGACAGCCATGGGGACAGCCTGGGGACATGGGGCATGGGACAGCCATGGGGACAGCCTGGGGACATGGGGACAGCCATGGGGACGTGGGACACAGGGACAGCCTGGGGACAGCCATGGGGACAGCCTGGGGACATGGGGCATGGGACAGCCATGGGGACAGCCTGGGGACATGGGGCATGGGACAGCCTGGGGACAGCCATGGGGACAGCCTGGGGACATGGGGACAGCCATGGGGACGTGGGACACAGGGACAGCCTGGGGACATGGGGCATGGGGACATGGGACATGGGACAGCCATGGGGACATGGGACATGGGACAGCCTGGGGACATGGGGCACCTTTGGCACCACAGGATTGCATTTTCCCGTTTCCACTTCAGCTTTTGGCTCCCTCTGTGTTCCCTGCAGTGCCCAGGCTCTGCTTGGCCTGGGGAGAATTCTCAGTCCCACCACTCCTGACTCAGCAGCTGCTTAAATAACTGAGGCTAAATTCATTTAGTCCTGCTTGCCTCTGAGCTGTGGCTGCCAATTTCTGCCCAGGAGCTGGGAAAATGTGGTTTGGGAAAGGGTCTTCACCTTGTGCCCTTGACTGCCTGTGTTTATTGGAAAAGTGCCTGGAAAACCTTGAAATTTGTACCCCTTTCTCCACAGGAGCAGTGGGAGAAGCAGGTGAAGGAGGAGGGGACACCCCTGAGCAAGTATTACACTCAGTGGAAGAAGCTGAGGGAGAAGGAGATCCAGCTGGAAATCAGTGGCAAGGAAAGGGTGAGAACCAAATCCTGAATGTGGGGACACCAGAGCCACGTCCTGGTGACAGCCAGGGTGGCGCTGGCACTTTGGCCATAAATGGGGACAGGGGCACAGCCAGGGAATGGGGACAGGGGCTGGGGGACAGGGGGACAGCCCAGAGTGGGGCCAAGCTCCTGCCCCAGACTGGCCCTGCTGCTGTGGTGAGACATTGCCCTGCTGCTGGAGCAGCTCTCTGCAGAGAGGGGCAGATTTGGGGTTTTTTCTGTACAGAGAGGCAGATTTGGGGTTTTCTCTCAGCAGAGAGAGGCAGATTTGGGGTTTGTTCTGTTCAGAGAGAAGCAGATTTGGGATTTGCAATTCAGAGAGGCAGATTTGGGGTTTTCTCTCAGCAGAGAAAGGCAGATTTGGGGTTTGTTCTGTACAGAGAGAGGCACATTTGGGGTTTGCTCTGAGCACAGAGAGGCACATTTGGGGTTTGCTGTCCTAGAGGCTGCCTGGCAGCTCTGCTGGTGAATGGGGCTGTTGTGTGGCTCGGTGGGGACTGGTGGCTTAATGATGCAGCTTTGTGAGCCCCAGCAGGAGAGGGAACACCATGAGGCCCATTAGGGCTGGGAAAATCCATGTCCCATTAGCAGTCATTGGGGGGGAAAAAAGGTAATAACAGGGGAAAAAAAGAAAGCCAGCCTGGCTGGGAGCTGCAGCTTGCCTTAGACAACAGCTCTGACCCTTTCTGCCCATTCCATTTGCTTTTCCCAATGGTTTTTAATGGGATGGGGACTAATCAGCTTGCTGAGACTCTGCAGATAGGAGCCCTCTAGCTGGGGATTAAAAGGCTGGCCCCCAAATTAGCTAATTAGTGCTTGCGTGTGATGAACACAGGGGCTGTGGGCTGTGCCAGTGCAAATCTCAGTCCTTTGGGGTCACCCCACAGCAAGTTGGGGTTTATTTTGAGGTGGCCATCCTGAGGGTCCTGTGGGGTCTCAGAAGGGTGGGGGTGGCACAGCTCATCCAGCACCAGGTCCTGTTTGATGTGCTCAGCTTGTGCTGATGTCACCCAGAGCTGCCTTTGGAGATGGGGATTTTTCCTGGGCTCTGTGGGAATGTGGAACCCCTGGTGCCAGGACAGGAGCCTGCCTTGTCCCCCAAAAATGGTGGGAATTATGGAAAATGCTTCCACCCCTCTGATCACCCCGTGGTGGGGCTGGAGCATAACCAGGCTGTGGCTGCCCCATCCCTGGGAGTGCTGCAGGCTGGAAGAGGCTCTGAGCAGTGGAAGGGGTCCCTGCCATGGAACTGGAGGAGATTTGGGGTCCTTTCCTACCCAAACCATTCTGGGACCCTATAACCAGCCTGGGATAGGTGCCAGCCATGGGGCCAGCTGAGGGCAGCAGCTTGGCAGTGCCCCTGCTGCATTTTGCTTCCCAAATCTCTTCCCTGGCACCTCTGGGCTGTTCTCTAAAGCCAGCCCTGTGCTGCTCGCCAGCACAGACAGGGAGGAGCAGAGGCCTCTCCCTCCCTGTGGCAGAAAGAGCAGTGGGAAGGTGAGGATTTAAAATGAGGCCCCTGCAAATGGTGCTGGGTGATTTGTTCCCCTCTGCCCTTCCCTGCCCATCCCAGGTGACTGCTGGGAAGTGCTCAGCTCCAGGATCGATATGGCCCAGCTGGGGAACATAACCCTGGAACAGGCTGGGAGAAATTGCTGGAATTGGCTGCAGGAGCAAACCCACAGCTCCATCTCCTGCTCCTCAGCCCCATCCTGGCTCTGTGTCTGTGCTTTCCCACTCAGGCTGTTCCTGGCTGCTGGGAGGATGGCTGTGCTCAGACAGGAGAGCGTTTTGGGGTGGTCTGAGGGGTGGCAGGGAGAGCAGATGAGTGATGAGCCCGGGCTGAGTGTTTCCAAGCAAGCCCTAATGTGTGCTAATGCCTGAGTGCTTCCCAGGAGGGGTGTGCAGCCAGGCAGGGCAGGGGCAGCTGATCTCAGAGAGCACTTGGGATTTCATTTGCATTCTGATTATCTTTGCCCTGCTGGCCTGAGCCCTTGCAAGTAAATCCTCCCCCTAATCCCCCTCCGGAGAGGTGTAAAGAGCACTGGGGTGGTGTCAATTGAGAGGCCTTTAATGGCATTGATATTGGCTGCCTGCTCCAGGGGCTCTTGGCCCATTGATCTCCATCAGGGCAGGGGATGGATGCAGACCTTGAGCATCCTCAGCACCTGAAACCCTGAAATCTGCACCCAAAACCAGGGAACTGCTGCTCCAGAGATGCCCAGCCCACCTGCAGAGCTCCCACAGGCAGCCTCCCTTGGATATCCTGCATCTTTGTGTGCTCCATTAGCAAAAGCAGTTTATCAGGGGAAGATCAATGCAGCAGCAGAGCTCTGTGTGCCTCACTCACCCCTGGGACCCTCACAAATCTGTGGCTGGCAGCAGACAGCCCCAGCTGCTCTGGGCAGGCTGGGCAAAGCCAAGTTCCTGCCTTTAAACACAGCCTTTGACATTTAAAAGCACAAATGAGGGCTGCTCTTACCCTGGGGTTTGTTTTCTTTCCAGCTTGAAGACTTGAACTTCCCAGAAATCAAACGCAGGAAGCAGGATGAGAGGAAGGAGGAGGATAAGAAGGAATTCAAGGATCTCTTTGAGCTGGACAGTGATTCTGAGGAGGAGAATGGTGGATTCTCTGTGAAAGGTACAGGGCTGGGCCTGGGCTTGCCTTCTCCTTGTCCACAGTCCCATTCTCCTTGTCCACAGTCCCATTCTCCTTGTCCACAGTCACCTTTTCCCTGTCCAGAATTCCATGTTTTGGGGGTCAGTTTGGCCCTGCCCTAAGGGAGTTTCATGTTGGGTTCAGAAGACTCCCTGATAAGGGGGGAGGAGAGCACAGGATGAAGTGGCACTGAAGGTGTTTGGGACACTTTTATCTTTCTCTCCCCCCCCCAATCCAGCTCTTTTTAAAGCCTCAGCCCTGTGTTTCTTTTCCTGGGCATGCCCCACACTCTTGGCACCTTCCTTTTTGTCACCCACGTCGTCAGAGCCCAAAAACCAGGGGATGAACAGAGCCCTGTGCAGGTTCTGTCCATGGCAGGGGCTGTCACCAGCATGGGGACCTTTGATCCTGTCCTTGCTGCACTTCTGATTATTTTATTTTATTTTTTTTAAATTTATATTATTAATTTTATCCTGACTTGATGTTCCAAGTGTTCTCAAGAAGCCCAGAAATCCCGGAGAGCAGGGGGTGATGTCACCTGGGCTGTGACCACGAGAGGGCCACAGTAAATTGTGCAGCCTGCCTGGGAAGTTCTCCACAGAGTCTGGGGCTAAATCTGGGTGTTCCTGCTGGGATTTGGAATGTTTGGGATGTCCTGGCTGTGTGCAGCAGGGAGGGAGGGGAATCTGCAGCCCCTTCTTGGTGCTGTGGATCCAGGGGAGATTCCTGCTCCTGGTGCAGGAATTCCAGCAGGATCACACCCCCAGAATCCCCCAGGGCAGCAGGAAAGGTGCTGGATTGCAGGCAATTCCATCAGATCAGGAGGAGCTTTCCCCTGGAACGGGAAATGTTTGTCAGGCAGGAAAGAATCCCGGGCTGGGGTCTCTGCAAGGGCTGAAGAGGGGAGAGGATCCAGTCTGGGAATCTCTGAGCAGGAAAGAGCCTGGAGCTGGGGAGGTTCCTGCTCTCCTGTGTTTTCCAGCTGGATTTCTGGCAGAAAGGAAAAGCCGGGAATTAGGATTGCCTCAGGAAGAGGTGCTGGGCCTCTGGAGCAAAGGGAAATGGCTTTTGAGAGGATATCAGTGAGAAATGAGGAGAAATTTCCCCTTCACTCCTGAGCTCTCTGCCCCTCGCCTGGGCTGCTGTTCATGTTCCACTCACACCCTGAAAACCCCTCCAGGGAAAGGCAGAGCCAGGCAGGCCTCAGATGACAGCTCAGAAGCCAGCAGCAAGGAGTTTGGGGAGGAGGACGATGATGAAGAAGGAAATTACGAAGTGGAGGAGGACGAGGAAGAACCGGAAGAGGACAGCGAGTCAGAGGGTGAGTGGGGAATTCCTGACAGCACCGGGGCTTTTTTGTCTTGTCAGGGTGTCAGGAGGGGCTCCACAGACCCTGGAGGGAGAGCTGGCAGCCCTGAGCTGCAGAGAGCAAAGGGTTAAGGTGTTCCCAGGCTCTCACACCCCCCCAGCCCCTTTCATCTCTTCTCAGAGCTCTCCTGCAGCCAGGCTCAGCCTGCTCAGCCCAGTGGGTTCAGGAGCCCTGCCTGGAGCACACAGACCTGCAGGTGCCACTCCCAGGGTGCCCTCACCCTTCACCTGAGCCCTGCCTGGGGCACGGTGACCCTTTCCTTGCTGGAGAGCTGCCAAGCCCTGCATCTGGGGTCTCACATGTGCCCAGACCCTGCTGGAATGGAAGCACTGCCTGGCCCGTGCCCCCAAATTTCACTTGGTGTCCCAGCCTCAGTGGGGCAGTTTGGGCTCTGTCCCACCCTCAGAGGGGCAGTTTGGGCTCTGTCCCACCCTCAGAGGGGCAGTTTGGGCTCTGTCCCAGCCTCAGAGGGGCAGTTTGGGCTCTGTCCCAGCCTCAGAGGGGCAGTTTGGGCTCTGTCCCACCCTCAGTGGGGCAGTTTGGGCTCTGTCCCACCCTCAGAGGGGCAGTTTGGGCTCTGTCCCAGCCTCAGAGGGGCAGTTTGGGCTCCTGTGCCCCCCCAGGCACCGCTGTTGTGCCCAGCCCTGCAGGGCTGTCCGGGATGAATTAATGAGCGTCTGGATTAATTAGTCAGGAGCTGCCTGAGTCCCCTCGCAGGCAGGCAGGCAGGATCACTGACAGCTCTCCCTCTCCCCCTGCAGAGGAAGGAGCCCAGGATTCCCGGGATTCCCAGGAGAGGAGGAGCTGCCCCCGGGGGCTATCCCGCTCCGACCTGGAGCAGCTGGCACGGGGCGGGGATGACGTGGTGCAGGACCTGGAGTTTTCTGATGAGGACTGAGCACCTCCAGCCCCTCTCCAGCACCTGGAGCTGCAGTCAGAGCCAGGAACACAGGTGGGACCAGCCCCAGGTGCCACCCAGGACCCGCTCAGTGACACAACTTGGACTTCTCCAGCTTTTCCTCCCAGTTCTGGTTTTGGTACCAATAAAACCCGAGGCCAAAGTCAAGGCCAGTAAGAACTGCTCAGCAGAGGGAATAAAAGCCCCTCATTAAAATCTGCTGCTTTCAATAGCACAGGGTTCACTTCCAGCTCCTGCTAAGTGAGCAGAGCAAGGGCAGGGCGAGGTTTTTGTCCAAGCTTCCTCCTCTCTGCCCCAGCAGCCACCCCAGATTTAGCTCTGGGGCCCTCACCAAACCTTCCCTGGTGCCCAGAAGGCCTGAAGGACTGCAGAGACTCTGCCAGAGCTTTGTAGCCTCCCTGGAAGCCTTGATCAGTTCAAGCTGCTCTAAGTGTGCTGCAGAAGGAAACTTTTTAATTTAAAGTTTGTTGGGTTGGGGATGTGCAGGTAGGAAACAGTGCCCAGGTGAGAACTGCACCACTTTAACTGTAAAGAAAAAGATTTTCACTTTGGATAAGACTTTAACTTACCTGTTCTTCCCAAAGAGAAAGGAATTCCCTTTTTGTCCTGGCTCTAACTTAGCTGGGCAAAGTGCTGGCTGCCTTCTGCCAGCTGGGAGCCAAGCCTGGACTGGATTCCAGGCAGGAAGGTGGCAGCTCTGCTGCACCCGGGTGGGCACCAGGAAAGGAAGGACACAGACTGCTTGGGTAAAGCCAGGTACCATTTGTAAATTAAGTGTTTTTCTTTTTTATTTAAATTGATTGCTGGAAAGCATTTTTATCGTGATGTGATGGATAATGAATTTTTTTCCCTTTTTTTTTTTTTTACAATATAAAGAAGCTAAAGTACCACCAAAGCTATTCTGTAAGAAAAACGGCAGCACGTGCAACGTTTAAACAAAAAACAAACCCAAACATAAAAGGGGGATGGGGGGGTGGAGGGGAGAGAGAGAGAGAGAGAGAGAAAAGTACCACATGTGATTGTTGCTCACAACTGTACAAGTCACAGGAGGTCACCCCCAGGAGTTCCCAGCTCATTCACAGTAGTAAAAACTCTGCCCATTGTTTCAGCCTGGGCCCCCTGCCCTGCTGCCAGGGCTGGCCCAGGGCTGTCTGTGGGGCCCAGGATGTGCAGAACATCCACCTCTGGAACAAGGCTTCAAAAACCCCCCCAGCCCAGCTGCACGGCTGAGCCTGGGCCCCCTCCTCCCCCGGAGCAAACCAAACATCCCAGGGGAAAATCCACCTCTGCAGGGCTGGAGCACGGGCACAGTCCCCTCTCCTGGGCGCTGCCAGGCCCCTGTGCCAGGGCAGGGTGGCTCTGTACCATCTGCACCAAGTAAACATGGACGGGAACTTGCCTTTTTTTTTTTTTTTTTTTTTGTCTTTTTATCCTTTTTGTCTGTCTTTGGTATTGTTTTCAAAGTTGCTAGAGATGCATAGAACACCTGAATGAGGAACTGAGCCCAGTTTGCAGGGAGGAGGAGAGGTTGGCTGGGGTGGGTGTGGATGGGTTTTTTTTTTTGCTCGAAGTACCGTTGGGAGGAACAGAGCCCCTTCCCTTCCCTGTGGAGTCCCAGCCCGGAGTTCCTGAAGGCCAAGAGCAGCCTGTCCATTATTCCCTGTGCAGGGCTCTCCAGCTCCACTGAGGAGTGTGGAAGGGAACGGGAATGCTGCCTCCATCCTCCAGCATCCTTCTCTTCACTTGGCGTCATCCCACGACAACATCTTTGGATCATTTTCCTTCCTTCCCTTTCATTCTTTTTCTTTTTTTTTTTTTTTTTTTTTGACAGTTCAGAAATCTCCGTGGTTCTTTTTTTAGTTTCCCCAAACAAACAAAAGAAAAATAAAAAAAAGCAAATGCATCCAAAAAAAAAAAAAAAAAAAAAAAAGAAGAGAAAGCCCTCCCTTCCTCCCGTGCTGCTGGGGGAGGCTGCGCTGTGCCGGGTCCCCGCTCCCGGGTCAGCACGGGGCTTTGGTGCTGTCGCTGAGCAGGGCAGGGTTCCCGTTCTCCTGCTTCGGGGAGCCGCGGCTGGCCGGGACGGCGCTGCCGAAGGGCGAGGCCACGCTGCCGGTGGAGGCCGGGCGAAGCTCGCCCGGGGCCACCTCCCGCTCCGGGGGCCGCAGCCCCGGCGGCTGCAGCGGCAGCGCCACCGGGAAGCCGGCCATGTACAGCACCCGGCCCAGCCTCTTGGCCACCTGCGGGAAAAGGGGGGGAAAAAAAACCAGCTGAGGGATGGGTGAGGGCAGGAGAGGGGGGAATGTGAGAGGAGAAGCGCCCAGGGTTTGTGCAGAATGCCGGGTTTGTGCCTGGTCCTAAGGGCTGCTGGCACAAGAGGTTCTCCCAGCCCTGGGTGTGTTCAAAGCCAGCCTGGACACAGCTTGGAGCACCTGGGATAGTGGAAGGTGTCCCTGCCCATGGCACGGGGTGGCACTGGATGGGCTAAGGTCCCATCCACCCCTAAGTGTTCTATGGAACATCACTGGAACTAAACCAACCCCTTCCCATGCACCTGAAAAGCAGAGCAGGGACGTTCCCTCCTCTCGTTTCCTCAAGGATTTTGTCCTGCAGTCCTGCTCCTGTTCCTGGGCACGGCTGGAGCCCCAGGTCTGCCCTGGATCCCCCTGTCCCAGCTCCAGGTGTGCTGGGACACCCCAGCTGAGGTGGCTGGCTCATTCCTGCCCTTTCACCCATGGACACTTGAACAGGACTCTGCTCTCCCTCTGCTGAGGGCACAGCACTGCCTGCCCACTTTGGAACAGCAGGAACTGCTCTTCAAAAGGCCAAGGCAGGGAGGGAAAATAAAACTCCTGAACCTCTCCCTCCTGCAGCAGCTCCTGCCTCCCAGCACGGGCCAAAGGCCCCACAGCCTCCCAGCACCTCCACAGCTGCTTCCCATTTGAGCTTAAACAAAACCAGGGGCTGCTGCTGGACCCGGACAAGTGGGACATTATTCAGGGAGCAGCATCAGGGCTCTGCTCCCCCCCATCCAACCCCCAGCCCTGCCTTGTTATACAGCTTTAAACACTATTGATGGAATTGAAGGAATTTTTCAAGTTCATATCTCACATTCCCCCTGCCCCAAGCTCCATCTCTGAGCTGTTCAGGGCTCTCTTGTTTTTTAAGGAACATAAGAGTTTTATTTCCTCCTGAATTGACCCACGGGGAACAATTGCCCACAGACCCTTTTTATGAGCCCCCTCATAAACAGGGAGGGCTGCAGGGAAAGCAGTAAAGCCTCTTATTGTTCCAACACAGCACGAGCAGCGTGGGCTTGGGGACCTGTGCCAGAGCTGGCACTGTCCCTGGGCCCAGGGAGGTGCAGTGACAGCCACAGCCCCTCCAGGACACAACTGCCCAGGGCACTCAGCACAGCCTGGCCTCTCCACGCGTCAGGAGGGATTTTCCCAGCACTCAGTGGGCAAGAATCCAGCAGAAATGTTCTGGGATGAGTCCCACTGAGGGGAGGAGGAATGGGACTGCTGTGGCTGGAACCAGCCCATTTTAAGAGCTTCCCACTGCATCCCTGTTATTCCCTCCCACCACTCATCCTGGACTATTTATTTCTGCCCCTGGGCACTGAATTCTGTCAGTGGTTTCTCCCTGAAACAGCTGTGACAGCTTTCAGGTGAGGATTTCTCCCTGAAACAGCTGTGACAGCTTTCAGGTGAGGCTATGGCACATTTTCAAGGAGAAAAAAATGCGTTCTTGAAACAGAATTGCAACTAAATTATTGCTTAATAAGTGATATTCCATAAACCAGTGATATTCCATAAACCATGTTTCTGGACACCCCCAGGGACAGCTTTAGATGGTGTCACCTGTTCTGAGAGAGGAGATTGTCCTACCTGTGACCTGATCTTCAGGGCAGGTCCCAGCTTGAGCCCCATGTTGTTCAGTAAGTGCTCTTCTGTCAGGAGGGGCAGGGTCTCCCCGTCGATGGCCTGCTCTCGGAATACCTGAGGGGACACACACAGGGCCAGGCTCAGGGACACACCTGAGCCACCTGTGCTGCCCTGGCACCGTGGAAAAAGAGAACTCAAAAAACCTCAGCCTGTATTTACCCACCAGGCCTGTTTCCAGTGCTGTATCCACAGCCTGGAGCCATCCCTCTGGAGCCAAGTGCATTTTTATTGCAAAGAGCTGCTGCAAAGACCCAGCACAACTCACTGCACCCATTCCCTTCCCCGCCTCTGCAGGAGCCAAAACCCTCCCTAAAAACACTCCACAAGAAACCTGGGCTTGGGGAAAGCATCCCCTGGGGTGTCCCCCAGCTCTAGGGCAGAGACAAAGCTGAACCCTGGCCAGGCCGGGGCAACTCTGAGCTGTGCGGAAGGTCCCTGGTTTGCCTGAGCCGTGGTTCTGGATGCATTCCAGGGAATTCTGCAGGGCTTTCCTGGTTCTGGAACCACAGCATTCCAGGGAATTCTGCAGGAGTCTCCTGGTTCTGGAACCACAGCATTCCAGGGAATTCTGCAGGGCTTTCCTGGTTCTGGAACCACAGCATTCCAGGGAATTCTGCAGGAGTCTCCTGGTTCTGGAACCACAGCATTCCAGGGAATTCTGCAGGGCTTTCCTGGTTCTGGAACCACAGCATTCCAGGGAATTCTGCAGGGCTCTCCTGGATGTGGAATCACAGCATTCCAGGGAATTCTGCAGGGCTTTCCTGGTTCTGGAACCACAGCATTCCAGGGAATTCTGCAGGAGTCTCCTGGTTCTGGAATCACAGCATTCCAGGGAATTCTGCAGGGCTCTCCTGGATGTGGAATCACAGCATTCCAGGGAATTCTGCAGGATTCTCCTGGTTCTGGAATCACAGCATTCCAGGGAATTCTGCAGGGCTCTCCTGGATGTGGAATCACAGCATTCCAGCCAGGCTTGCAGGACTCTCCTGGTTCTGGATGTGGACCATTCCAGGGAAGCTTGCAGGGCCCATCCCACACCTTGGCTGGCAGCAAGTTCAGCAATCCACGAGGGAAAAAACCCAGGAGGGCCCTGCAGGGCTCTGAGATGCAGCTTCCAGGAGGGAATGGGGCTCCCAGGGAATGGGGATGCTCCTCCCAGGACCTTGTGGGGCTGCTGGGATTTACCTGAGTGTACTCAGTGCAGCCAGACAAGTTGGACACGAAGCTGCAGACGTCCTCCACTGTCCATTTGCTGATGTCTTCCAGCGCCGGGCTCTCCTCCCCATCCAGAAACAGACCTCCCATGGTGCCTGGATTGTTTGGAGCCAGGGGGGTGGGAAGGAGGGGAGGAGAAAGGAACATAAATCATTAAAATCCCACACGGACAACAACCAGCCTGCAATCTGAATATTTTTCTCTAGCCACACATTCATCTTTAATGACCTGTCAATTAAAGAGCTGGGCAGGGTCAATTCATAGGCCTCTTCCTCCTGGAGGTCCCCGGCTGGGGGAGGGCAGGAAAAATCCCAGCTAATGCATTTCATGTGTTTAATGCTCTTCAGCTGCGGGGGAAGCAGGGGGAGGGGAGGCTGCAGGACTTTCTGCACACACACCACGGAGCAGGGAGCTCTGCCTGCCCCGTGGGCTCCCCGGCCAGCCCCGCTCCTGGAACGTGCCGGGAATGACAACGGCGTGCCCGGGGAGCTGGGGAGCTCCTGCTGCTGCTTCCCGGGGCTCCCTTTCCAGCCGGAGCTGCTGGGAATTGTGTTGGGAGTGTTGTGTGCTTGGAGCAGCTGTGGCAGTGCCAGCTGGGCAGCGCCCAGGCAGAAAAGGACCTGGGGCACTGGTGGACAGCCGGCTGAACAGGAGCCAGCAGTGTGCCCTGGTGGCCAAGAGGGCCAGTGGCTCCTGGCCTGGCTCAGGAATGGTGTGGCCAGCAGGAGCAGGGATGAGGTGGGGCTGGATGGAGCTGTCAGCTCCCCGGAACGCAAGAGCGGCTCGGTGCCAGCCCTGCCGCTGTCACACGGGGGGTGACAGGCTCCCAGGGCTGGGGGAGCCCCCCCGGCTCCCAGAAATCCCAGGGAGAGGCACAGGGGATGGAAATGGGGAGAGGAACACCTCAGGTAACTCGGAGCTGCTGTGGGGAAAGAGCGAGGACACAGAACAAACCAAATCCCACAGAACACACCAAATCCCACAGAACACACCAAATCCCACAGAACACCTCTTTAGGGTGGGGGGAAGCCACTATTAACCCCTGGGACTGGTGCTTGGACCAGGAGAGCACAAGGACATCTACAGGGATGAGAACACCCAGGATTCTCAGGTGGGGAAAGAGTTTATGAGGGCTATGAGCTGCTCTGCTCAGGGCATGGAGAATGGAATTGCCAGGAGAAAAATATTGCTCCCAGGAGCCTGTCATGACAAAATCATCTGTCCTGTGGGGCTTGGGGCTTTTCCCTGGCGGATTTGATGGATATAACCCTTGCTCCTGCCCACAGCAGCTGGGACAGCACATGGACTGGCAAAGGAAAAATGGATAAAACAAAACCACGGTGGGGAGCACAGGCCGAGAGGCCAGGGAGCAGCCAATTCCCTGGGGAATAGCCCAGGGCTGAGGGAACAGGCAGGGAAAGGAGCAGAGCCACACAGCAGGGCCCCACACGCTCCCTACAAAGCCTCCAGCACATCCAGGGAGTCAGGAGAAGCTCGGGATCTGCACGGGAAGTTACCGTGCCAAGGAGATGCTTTAAAGCAGCAGAGCCTGCACAGGGAGCAGGCAGAGGCTCTGCCATCATTTCCACACATTTCCCTTCCCCATCTCCTGTTCCCCTGGCTGTCCCTGCAGCTGCACCCCTCAGTTTGGGCAGGGGGCAGCTCTGGCTGCTCAGCCACAGCCACAGCTGCAGAGCCCAGGGTGATCCCTGCCACAGCAAACGCAGGAGCGGCAGCCCCAGAGCCAGGAGGGCTTGGCTGCAGCTCTCCCAGGCTCCCCACAACCCAGAGGGGCCTCTCAGGAGATCCTGGAAGAGCGGCTGGACCAGAGGAGCTCCAGTGGTCCCTCCAACCCGACCCCTCCTGGGGCTCTGTGGCGGCTGCTGCCTCTGCCAGCTCTGCCCGTGCCTCTGGAGCAGGGACGGGGCTGCTCCTCTCTCCTCACACCTTTGGGGCCCTCCTTGCCAGCGCTTTATTCCCACCCAGACCCCTCAGGACACTCACCAGACCTTTCCCAGGTCCACCCTGGGTACCTTCAGCCAGGGTTGGTGTCCAGCTGTCCCCGCTGCCCCAGCCCAGCCCTGCCACCCCTCAGTGTGCCTGGAGCAGCCCCAGCACTGCCCACCCTGAGCTCCCTGGGGCAGAGGGGCTCCTACCCTCCCTCCCGAGCCCCCTTGGGAGGACAATGCTCAGTCTGGCGTCCCCCCCTGCTCTGGCAGCCGGGACAATGAGAACAAATAGGTGCCAGGCGGCTGCAGGGCCGCACCTTCCATCCCAATAATGACATGTCAGCTCTGCGAGGAGCCACAAAGGGCAGCAGCCATTCCCTGGCAGGCCTGCTCTGGCTGCCTGGCTGATAAATGATGGTCCAGCGGGCTGCTAATGGATTAGGGAGCCTTCCACCAGCTGGGGCCCGGCGCGCGGGGCTGGAAGGAATCCATCGTCCCAGGACAGGTGTCCCCAGCACAGCCCAGGCACCAGGCACAGCCCATTCATAATCCCCCCCTCCTCCGAGACCCAGCTGCTCCAGGAGGAGAAGCCAGAGGCTGGAGGGGCCATGGAGAGCAAAGCTCCCGGCGCTGCCAGGGCTGGGCTGCGGCAGGAGCGGCTCCGCGGCGCGGGCATGGCACAGCCCGAGCTCCTGGCACCACAGGGCACAGCTCGGGTGCCAGCTGGGCACGCAGTGCCACCCCTGGCAGCCAGCCCACCTCTGGGTCTGGGTCCCATCAGTTCTGTCCCCATTCCCATGTCCAGCCCCTTCCCCATTCCCCGAGCGCCCCTCCTGCCCCCCGGGCGAGGGCTGGGGTCAGGAGCAGCACAAGGCTGCGTTAATTGCTCTCCAGACTGCAATGAATAGGAGGATTTTAGCCTCCTGCACACTCCATCCTTCACCTTTTCCAAAGGACGGGGCTGCAGAGGGCGGTGGGAGGAGGAGGAGGAGGCTGAAACCTTGAGGAGATGAGGTCATCGAGCCACAGCCCCAGAAGGCAGCTCCGGGAATGGAGCCAGCTCCGGCAGGGACAGGGCAGGGACAGGGCAGGGATGGGACAGGGACAGGGCAGGGACAGGGCAGGGAGAGAGGAGGGACAGGGCAGGGACAGCAGCTCCTCCTCCTCCTCCAACTGCCCCAAACTCAGCGTCCTTCTCACCTGGATGCTTCTCCCCTCTGCTCTCCTCCCCATCACCTGCCTTGGCTGGGTGGTTATTCCAAAATTCCAGTCTCCAGGCCAGGGTCCAACCTCCCACCCCTCCTGAGGGAGCAGTCCCTGTGTAAAAAGGGGCTGCAGGAATTGTGTGGCACGGGGGGAGAGGTGGGTGCAGCCCTGCCTGCCTGCCCTCGGGCGCTTTGTGCTCCCCCAGAGCCACAGAACACATTTTTCACTCACCCCGGGATGGCTGCAGCCCTCGGATCGATACAACCCTCAATATTTCAGCTGCTGAACTCCCCCCACAACCCCTGGCGCTGCATCCTACATGCCTCCCTGTCCTGCCGAGGCTTTGCAGGTGGGAGGATTTGCTCTGGAGCAGCACAGTGGGACCCAAACCCACGGGGAGAGCTGTGTGAAACCAGCCAGAAGCCAAAGAGCCCTCGGGAAAAGACCTCCAGCCCTGGCACAGGCTGCACAACCCGGGAGAGGAGAGCGGGGAAACCCAGCCCGGAGCCGTGCCGGGGCCTCGAGATGTGCTGGGGATATAAATCCGAAGTGATAATAATAAATGGGCTATTACAGCAACTCGCACACTGCTGGGGCAGGGAGGGAGGGGAGCCAGCCCCAGCCCAGGCCTCCCCGCAGAGCCCTCACCAGCCACGAGCACCACGGAGCTCAGCCCGTCCCTCTTTAATGGCCGGGAGGAAAAGGCTCCTGCGAGGAAGGCTGGGCAGCCCAAGGCAGCAGGAACATTTATCATCCTGGCCACCTGCCTGTCGCTGAAAAATCGCTTCCTCCTTCCTGGCTGGGAGGCAGCTCTAATGAGGGATGGGCAGCCTGCTCACAGGCAGCTCCTCGCCTGGAGAGCAGCACAGCACAGCCCCCCCTGCTCCCTCCTGTGTGCCAGGAGTCCTGCCTCCTGCTAATTGCTCTGCCAGGTAATTAGCTGGGGCAGATTTGGGTTCTTGGCTGGGTTTGAGACCCCATTTGTGCCATCCCCTGCTCCTGCAGTGAGAACAGAGAGCTGGCCGTGACCTCCCTGCCTGCCCGTCCCATCCAGCCCAGCTCTCCCAGTGCCTGCGGCACAGAAACGCACCAGCAAGAGCCCAGCTGCCCCTGCCCTGGAGCAGGGCACCTGGGAATCGGGCTGGAAAAGCCCTCCAAGGCCACCAAGTCCAACCTTTGACCAACGCCCACCTCGTCCCCAGCCCAGAGCACTGAGTGCCACGTCCATCCTCCCTTGGACACCTCCCAGGACGGTGACACCACCACCTCCCTGGGCAGCCCTTCCGACGCCTGACCACCCCCTCCATGCAGAAATTCTTCCTTTCAAAACAAGAGAACCTGACAAAGCGACCACAGCCACGAGCAGGGGGGAGAGCCCCCACTGCAGCCGTGCCAAACCCGTCCCACACCCCACCACAGCCCCCGGCGCCTCACCTGCATGGAAGTAGGGGCTCATGGTGTAGGGGAAGCCGAAGGGCAGCGGCTGGGGCGCGGGCAGGGAGGCTGGAGGGAGGTATTTCACCTCGGCCTTGCCGATGCCGGGCCCGAGCAGGTGGCTGGGGGACTCCGCGCTCGAGGAGCTGCAGGGCACGCTGGGCGCCGCGGCCGCCTCGCTCAGCTCCTTGGCCGCCTCGCACGCCTTGCCCGCGCCGTCCTTGCACTCCTTGAGCTCCGCTCCCGAGCCGCCCTCGGCCTTCGGCCCCTCGGCCTTGTCCTCGCCGGCCTCGGCGTCGCTCTCCGAGTCCTTCATCTCCTCGTCGTTACAGTCCTGGGCCCCGTCCCGCGCGCGCGGCTCCGCCGGCTCCCGCGCCTCGCCGGGGCCCTGCGTCTCCGCGCGGGGCTGCGAGGACTTGCGGCCGCCGCCGGCCCGCCGGGGCTGCTCCTTGGGCGGGGTGGCGGCGCCGGGGCCGCCGGGGGTGAGGGACAGCAGCGGGGCGTTGTTGTGCCGCAGCACCAGCATGGCGTTGCGCCGGGACAGCTCGTCCCGCAGCGCGTGGCCCTCGGGGACGTCGTGCACGCTGCGCAGCGCGGGGTGGTCCGGGGGCAGCCCCGGGTGCAGGCTCAGGGGGTCTCCGGCCAGCAGCCTCTGCCGGTGCAGGTTCTCCAGCTCCTTCTGGCGGATGAGCTCGGCCGACATCTCCAGCCTGGGTGGGGACAGGGAATTTTGGTGGGGGGTTGGGGGATCGTGCTCCCCCCTGAGCCTTGCAGGAGCCAGGTGGCGGCTCCACACCTGCACAGCCTTCCCACGGGCCCCACTCGGACCCGGCTGTGCCATCTGTGCCCAGCCCGCCCCACACCAGGACAAACGCAGCCCTTTCCACTCCTACCTGGCCAGGTTTTGCTTCCGTAGCATCTCCTGCTGCCGTGCAAACATCTCCGCCTGTGCCGGCTGGAGGAACCCGTAACCTGGGCAGGGAGAACACTGCGGGTTACTCTGTCAGCACTGACCCTCGGCTGCCTCAGGGCCAGCTCCCCAGAGGGAAAGAGGACACCTGAGTGCTGCTTTTTATTCCAGAGCTCAGCCACCCCTCACTGCCATGGCAGCGTGGCCAGAACACAGGGCCAGAAGAGCAGCCGAGGAATCTGCTCCTCTCGCTGCAGAACCAGGGGGAGGTCGGCACAGCAGTCGTGGGGAGGCACAGAAAACGCGGGTGGGCTGCTTGGCTGCAGGGCAGATTGTCACAGGCTGCACCTCTGCCCTGCCCTGCCTGCCCACAAGCGTCACCCGAGCGCTCACCTGGCGTCTGGCACAGCGCCGAAGGCACCCCGAGGAAGGGAGGTCTCAAGTGGGGCCCCAGGGCGATGTGGGGAGCGTTCTGGGGCGACAGCAGAGGCGGTGGGTGGGAAATCTCCCTGCAGGAATCACAAAATAAAGCCGTGTTGAAAACCCGGAGGCTCCAAAGGGCCCTGGCTCGGGAAGAACATCTTGGATGCAGATGAGCTGCATCCTGCCCCAGAGGCTGCTCTCTGCCTCTTCACCCTCATGCAGAGCTTCTAAAATGGAGAGAAAAAAACAAAAGCAGCAGAACCAAAAAGGGAAGAAAGCAGCCAGGACTCCACAGGTCCCACGCATTTCCCACCTTTGCTCCTGTGGCCTTTCAGCTGGGCTGTCCAAAGGATTTTCCCTGCCCGTGGCAGCTTAAAGGGGAAGGCTGAGGATGCTCGATCTGCCCCTCCCTCATCACATTTGGGTTTCTGCCTCGACTACCTCACACCTGAGAAGGAATTCTGTGCTTGGAGAGTGGGTTTGGGAAGATTTGAAGGCATCACTGGCTTGCCTTGCAAAAAAACCCTGTCCTAGCTGGGCTAAGGGATGACCTTTAATCGTGGAGAGGAAAGCTGGGAGAGAGGCAGAGAAAAATACAGGCAGGAGAGGGATGTGAGCAGGAAGGGCAATGGGGTCAGTGGGAAGGAATCCTGCTGGACAAGGGTGGGTGAAGCCAGGCAGAATGGGCAGAGCAGATGCCAGGGGCTGGGGAAACTCAGAGAGGCAGGACTGTGTGGTGGGAAGGGGACAATCCTGGAGAAGAGGCAGGGAGCACTTGCAGCAGCAGGGAAGGCAGGGGAAAAAAAAGGCAGGAAGGGAATAAGAGCCAAGGTCTCTTCCATTAGTCAAATCTGCCCTGGGAGCCTGCAAGCAAATCTGCTTTCCGGCTGCACATCTCTTAATTCCTTTTGATGGCCACTTACAACATTATTACCTTCTGCAGGGCATCCAGAGGCAGAGCCAAGTGCGGGGCCGTTTGTTTTAATTTTACAGTATCTCCCTGGAAAAATCTGCTCCGGGAGAGGCTGGAGGCCAAGGGAGAGGGAGGCAGAAGGTGCCTGTGACTTTGCAACAAACACAGCATGTGCAGAGGCATTGCAGTGGGGGGATAACAACGGGAGCATCCTGGCCATCCATGGATCAGCTCGTGGGCATGGATCAGCCCGTGGGCATGGATCAGCCCGTGGGCATGGATCAGCTCATGGCCATGGATCAGCTCATAGCCATGGATCAGCTCGTGGCCATGGATCAGCCCATGGACATGGATCAGCTCGTGGCCATGGATCAGCCCGTGGGCATGGATCAGCTCGTGGATATGGATCAGCTCGTGGCCATGGATCAGCTCGTGGCCATGGATCAGCTCGTGGCCATGGATCAGCTCGTGGCCATGGATCAGCCCATGGGCATGGATCAGCTCATGGAAAGCTAGACAAGGACTCCTGGGCATGAAGAGAGCCCTTCCCAGCACAGCTTTATCCCTGTTCTCTGCACCCACTACACAACTCTGACCCGGCTGCGCTTCCCCTTCAAAATTCCTCCTTTCGCCCAGCCCGTGCCCATCTGCCCATCCCCGCCTCCACTTCCCCGTCCGCCTGCCGTCCCCGTGGCTGTCTGCCGGCTCTCCCTCCCCTCCTCCCCGGCTGCCCTGGCTCTCCTCTAAACTAATTGCGGAGCCGGCGGTGTCTGGAGGCGCGGCGCGGATCGATCGGGGGCTGTTGAAATGTTAATGCCGCCCGTGCGCCGCGCCGCGCTCCGCTGGCAGCTCCAATTAATCTCAGGTAACGCCGCGCTCGACCTTCGGCTCCGAGCCGGGGCAGCAGCCAAGCGATGCTTATGTAATTACACCGTGAAGTGTGTAATCACCTGCCCTAATCCCCGAGGCCTCGCAATTAGCCGGGGCCGCGGTCGCCGGGCTGCCAAGT
The DNA here is from genome assembly GCF_031753505.1 of Anomalospiza imberbis. Lineage (NCBI taxonomy): Eukaryota > Metazoa > Chordata > Aves > Passeriformes > Viduidae > Anomalospiza > Anomalospiza imberbis. Next base: position 7,066,582 of record NC_089703.1, read on the forward strand.
GCTGCTGCCACCCGGGCCGGCCCCGCGGATGAATAACGGACAATTAAAGCGGCGTGACGGGGGCTCCGAGGTGTCCGCTCGATCGTAATTAGCTGTAATCATGGGGAGACGAGCCTGGCAGACGTGCTGGTCGTTTTATAAGAAGCAATTTAGGAAATCAAGTCGCTGTTAACCATCGCGTGGCCTGCCCTCCTCCCCGCCTCGGGGATGCGCGGGAAGGGATGCTGCGGGAGATCCAGGCTGCCCGCGGAGAGCCCAAAAACAAAGGAGCGCCTTGATTTATGCCAGTCTGTGCCCAGGAAGCAGAGGGTGGGATGGGATCAGGGCTGGGCGCTGGAAAAGGAAAGGTTCTCCCTTCGGTGGCAGCCTAATGCTTATCCCAGGTTGTTTTTATGCTTTAGTGCTGTGCTACCGGGCACGACTTTGATCCCTGAGGAATTCACATCTGCTCCAGACTCTGCAGCTCATTCCCTCAGAGCTTCCCTGCCTTCCTGGGTCTGCTTTGGGCCAGCCAGAGCCCTGGGGAGCCCCTCAGCTGCGTGGCCACGAGGGACAGACCCTCTGTGCCACCCCACAGAGCCACCCTGCCGGGCACAGAACCTGTTGGAGCCTGCCCTGCTCCCTGCCAGCCCCATCCTTGGCACGGGGAGCTGGCACAGGAGGGAGGCAGCAGCACCAGGTCGTGCCCTGGCACAGGGCTGGGCAGCCCTCCCAGACTTGCCAGCCAGCTGGGAAAAGAACTGGCAAGCCCAGAGCAAAAAGCCCCCGAGAGACCTTAACAAAGGCTGCTGTGCTTTCAGACAGGTGTGCAGCAAACACTGAGCCCTGCATCCTCTCCCAGGTACGTGTCAGCCTCGAATCCCCCATCAAATTCCTTCCTCCTCTTCCTCCACGGCTCAGAGTCAGAAATGCAGTGCCCTGCTCTGAGGAGGTGAATTTAGCCCCTGGCAATTACATCTGATAAGCCTTGCCCTTCCCTCGAAGAGAGCAACTCTGTCTTGCTGCACATTCCTCCCCCTGCCCCCTTTTCCCTTTCCCCCCCTAAAATGCCAGCTGGAGGCTTGTGAGCAGGGTATTAGGGGATTTGCACTGCACGCTGCTAAATTTGATATGTCCTTTAACAGGAGACAAATGGTTCACAAGGCTTAAAAAGTATCGACTTTTCTTTAACAATAAGCACTAATGGCCTTCAAATAATCAATATTTAAAGTCATTATGGGGTTACACATTATACTGTTAAAACCAAGGCTTTCACTTTAACCCCATCATATCCTCCCAAGCCTGGAGCAGAGCTCCCCCCTGGCTGAAGCCAAGCTCTGGGGGAAGGCTGGGAGCACAGGCTGTGACTGGAGATGTGAGAGGGTCAGGAAATGCAGATTGAAACCGGCAAGGCATGGAAATAAATTTAGAACGGATGGGAGAAGAGGGGAAGGGGGGGGGGGGGGGGAGAATGCATGAAAGCTCTGCTTTCTTCTGCTCTGCATTTGATAGGAAGAGACACTTTAAACCCAAGGTAACAGGCAGGAGGCACAGAGCTCCTCGCTGCTCTGCCATCCCCAGACACTGCCAGCAAGGGAGAATAAATAAAACCAAAGGCCTTGCTAAAAATGCTGTTTGGGATTTCCAGGCAGGAAAAGAACACGTGCTGGCACTGGCCTGGCCAGGGAGAGGGGCTGGCTAGTGCTGCCCCCTCAAAATCCAAACTGCTGCTGAAACCAATCTGCTTAAACCAGGGCAAGCTCTTTGGCCTTTGCTCTGCAGCACATTCAGCCAGACGGGAACCAGGGAGGAGAGAGAGATCCTGCCAGGGCACAAATCAGAACATCAGAGCCTTCAGAGAGGACAGGGGGACACAGGGCTGGGCTGGGTAAGAGCAGGAGAGAGGTGGTGCCCAGAGGGGGCAGGAGCTGTGCCCAAGGAGCCAGCAGGGAAAAGGAAAACCTCCCCAAAGCAGGGAAAAGGAAAACCTCCCCAAAGCAGGGGGAAGGAAGAACAAACCGTAGCAACAGCAGATGGGAGGAAGGGAATCCAAAAACCCAGGCTGGGTATTTTGGGTACATCTCTGCTCAGAGGAAGCCTCTGGCTGGTGCACGGTGTCTGTCAGCTCCTGCAGGGGAGGCACTGGGTGCCTCTCTCAGGCTCCCACCCCCAGCTCACTCCTGCCAAGGGGCTGGGCTTCCCAGGACCCTGGGATGGGGGTGCTGCTGGCACCTCAGGCTGGCAGCATTCCGTGTTCCTGGCACTGCTGCTGCCTCTCCAGGACCCCGGGGGATGAGCTGTGCTCCCCCTGCCTGTTCAGGCAGCACAGAGCCACAGTGCTTGTACCAACACCTGCCTCAGCACCTGCCTGGCTCTGCCTTCTCCCCTGAGAGGGGCAGGACCCCCAGACCCCACACCTCACACTGCAGGCACAAAAACCGACTGCCAGCAACTCCCAGCACAGAACTGATGCACCAAAGCCAGCCAAGGAGCTCCACCCCAGGGACCACAGAGCCCAGCAGTTCACCCAGCCCTGCCCCAGCTCCTGTCCAAGCCCTTCTGTGTGCAGGGCATGAGAGATCTGCCCTCAAGAGGAAAACTTCCCCAGGCTCCACACAGAGAGAAGCAGGGATGAGCACCTGGGGGAGGAACACGGCAGGCTGAAGGACCCCAGCAGAACACTGCCAACAAATCTTGGAGACAGCAGCCATGGAGCAGCATCCAAGCAGCTCTGCAGGGTACAGCCACCTGCCAGCTCTGCAGGAGAGGCAGCAGTGTGGAGATGGGAAGAGCTCCAGGCTGGAGTGGTTACAGTGGCACCTTTCAGTTGTACCCTCCGCTCTTCCAAGTCTTTTTATAACACTGAACTCAACCATCTTCCCAAACAGACCACCAGGCCCTGGCACGCCAGCATCCCAGCTGAATCCATCTCCAAAGGATCTAGGAAACCAAAACCACGAAACCAAATGAATTCTTCAGACTGTGGCTTGAGTCTGCTTTTGGCAAGATGTCTCAGCTTCCCTGACTCCAGGGAGCAAAGAGACGAAGGGATCATTCTGCCACTACCAGGACCTCGTCCCAAGAAAATCCATATCCGTGTGTTTGTGTGTCTCATCCCCACAAAGCCAACCTCCCAGCCTGTTTCTGAGCAGCGAAGTCACAATAATTACTTAATTAATGACACCCCTGGGTTTCTCTGGACCCCCCCATGCTCAGCCCGCCCCTCCTGCCAGCAGCACCTCCCCGTGAGCAGCCTCCACCCTTCCGTGGATGCTTTTCCAGGCAGCCCTGGGGCCGGCCTGGCTCCTCTCCAGCCCACACAGCGCTGGGGAAACGTTCCTGAGAGCGGCTGCAGGAGGCTCCTCCATCCCTGCATTCCTCCCAGGTCTGCTCAGGAGCTGGGATTTATGGGGTGGGTTAGCCAAAGTACACGCTGTGGGAGAGAGGCTTCCAGAGCTGCCCGGCCCCTCCACAGTGCAAAGGTGTTGCTGGGAGAGGAGGAAAACCAGACAGGATCTCCAAGGCTAATAAATGGGGGGCAAACTCTGGGCTCAGCACATCCATGCACACACCACAGAGCCGATAGTGCAGCCTGCTCTGCCTCCACCCCGACACAAAAGCCAAGAGAAGTGTAAATAGCAGAGCCTTTCACTGCTCATCCCGTGACATCCAAAGCCTTTGCAACCCCACATCCCCCTCCTGTCCCCTCCATCCCTGTCAGGAACGCACGCAGCTTTAATTTAATTTCCCTCTGAAGTTCTTGATTGCAGAGGGAATGGCTCGTGGCACAGAGCAAGATAAATGAGCTAGAATTTCCTGGGGGTGGGGGGATATCAGCTTTCCGGCACTCCTAGCAGGGGGAGAGGCAAGCTGAGGCTCTTTTCCTCAACAAAGAAAAAACTTCTCTTTCTGTTCCATCTCAGAGCATTTCTCCTCCCTCATTATCCGGGGATGCTGCAAAATGCAAACTTCAACACCTTAATTTGCCCTGTGCCTACAAACAGGTGAGAGTGGCACCTCCAACACAGGTTTGGGATCATTCCAGCCTGGCAGTTGCTCCCCTGGATGTGGATGCAGATCAGCACAGGCACAGATTCCCCCCCGTCCATACAGACACCCCAGAGTGGGGCAGGAGCATCCCCAGCACCTGCACAGCCCCCACAGGAGACGGTCACACCTTGCCCAGGCAAATCAGCTCTGCCCAGCGCCGGGCACTGCTGCCCTCTCCCACGGAATGACACAATCCCAAAGGTTGGAAAAGCCCTCTAAAATCACCGAGTCCAGCCATTACCCCGACACTGCCGTGCTCACCACCAAACCACGTCCCCAGTGCCACATCCACACGCTTTCTGAACCCTTCCAAGGGACGGCGACTCCCCAGCTGCCCATCCCATCCCATCCCATCCCATCCCATCCCATCCCATCCCATCCCATCCCATCCCATCCCATCCCATCCCATCCCATCCCATCCCATCCCATCCCACGCCTGACCCAGTCGCTCCCCCCTTCCCACACCCCACCCCACCCGTGCCATCCCTCCCGGCCGGTGCGAGCCCCCCGCCCCCGGGCAAACCCCGCCCCGGGGCCGTGCCCGGTACCTGTCGGGGAAGTGGCTGTCCCTGTGCTGGGGGAGGCCCTGCTTCCTGCGCTGGCTGGACGAGTTGCTGGCCGAGGGGATGTGCGCTTCCATCGCGCCCGGGGTCCGCGCCGCCGCCGCCGCCGCCACCTCCTGCCGCGCCCGGAGCAGATCTGGGGACAGCAGGGGAGCGATGAGGAGCTGGAGCTGGAGCTGCTGCCCGGCCCCGCTCCCCCAGCCCGGCCCCGCTCGGACACACGGACACACTCACGGACACACAGAGCCGGGGCTGCTCGCGGCTCCCCGCGGGCGACAGCGCTGCCCCGGGGCCGCTCCCGGCCGTGCCCGCAGCCCCCGGGCGACAGCGGCTCCGCTGTCCCCCCCTCCCCGCGGCCACCCCGCCGCTCGGGGCGGCTCTCGGGCGCCGGGGCGGCGGCGGAGCCCGGCGGGGAGCGGCGGCCCCGGCACTCACCCGGCCGAGCGGCTCCGGGCGCGATCCGCCCCCGCCGCCCAGGGAGTTTGGCAGCGGAGGAAATTGTGCAACTACGGCAGGGGGGTGGATTTGCTGTTTAATTGCCTTCCTGCCGGAGGGAGGGAGCGAGGCAAGGAGCGGAAAAAAAGGGAGGGAAGGATGGAAGGAGAGATGGATGGAAGCGAGGAGAGCAGGAGGAGAGGGAGGCATTCCCCTAACTCCCTCTCCCGGTGGGTCCCGAGCGGAGCCGCGCTGGCACCTGCCCCGCTGCCGCCGTGTCCCCTGCGGCCCCGCCGGGGTCACCGGGGCTCTCTGTGCCCGGGACCCCCGTGGGGGGCTCTGCAGGGCTGAACCTGCCCAGGACAGGGAAGGGCTGGGCCCCGGAGCAGCTGAGGATGGGGTACAGAAGGGGAACCCCCTCCCAGCCCGAGCACAGCGCTGCCTGGAGACAGCTGCAGGTGAGAAGGAAACGCAGCCCTCGTTCAGCCTGCACTGCCCTGGCACCGCGGCAGGACCTGTCCCGCCTGTGTCACCGTGCCTGTCACGCCTGTGCAGTGACACCTGCACAGCCCCTTCAGGGGTCAGGGCAGCCCACACAGTGCCCTGGGACGGACAGAGCAGGCAAGGCCAGATCCACACAAGCCCACGCCAAGGAGCCCCCGGGAGGGGCAGGTGATGCAGGTACAGCCCATGTGCCCTGGCCTGGCCTCGGGGAACAACAAGTGACACGGACACCTGTGCCAGGCACACCGAGGCTTTCTCAGGGGGCTGCTCTCTGCCAGTGGAGCATCAGGAGTCCTTCAGCCCCGGTATCTGTGTGAAATCCCCCTGCACACAGCTCACATCCCACCCCAGAGCCTCTGCTGCCGTTCACGTGGTGCACAGGAAACATCCCCGCAGAGGAAACCTCCCTCACACCATCGCCCTGCCAAAGGAGACCAAAACACAGCTGGGGAGAGGAGCAGAGGCAGATTCACCCCCCTGAGCACACCCTGGGCAGGATCACCTCGGACACTGACCCTGCAAAGCCCTCACACGCAGCAGCACACCCACCCCTTCCCACAGCTGCTTTGGAGAGCTCCTACGTTGCCGTAGGAGCATTGCACAACCCTGGCAATGCCACATTTTCCATCTCCGTGTCTCCCTTTTCCCCACCAGGCTCTGTTCCCTCGGTTCTGGAAATCCCAGCCACCCCTACTGGCACCAAGATGTGCCCAGCCCAGCCTGAGCTCCATCAATCACAGCATCAAACATTTTGCTGATGGCCAGGGCTGGAGCCCCGTGCTGGGGCGAGAACGTTCCCACAGCTGCTGTTTCTGCTGGCAGGAAGGGGGACAGCAGTGCCCAAATTTCTGGCCGCATTCCTGCCCCTGTCCCCACGCTCCCAGCCGAGGGGACAAACACCGAAACGACAATTCCGAACTGCGCAAGTACGCAAGGAACAGCCAAACGCCATCAGATCACAGAAAAAACCCAGAGAATTCACCGAGCCAGGGAGACCGTGCAACCTTGCAATGTTTATAAATTAATTATCTGAAAAACCCAGGTCACTCCTGATTGCCACGGCGGCTGTAATTTAGAAGGCTGGCGTGCAGCCAGCTCCAGGAGCCGCATTGATCCTGAGTGACCGCAACAACCCCCCGCTCACACCCCCTCTCCTCTCCCCTTCCCCCCTTCCCTGCTGCCCAGGCCCCCCCGAGGATCTGTTATTTACAATCCCGCACTCTGACAGTTGGGAAATCAGATTGATTGACAGTGGGACGCTGGCGGATGGAGGTTCCAGGCACGGAGACAGACTGAATTCAGAATGTGGGATGAATGCCACTGGGAGAACGGGGGCGGAGGAGGGGGGCTGAAAAGCAATTAAAAAAAAAAGATTTCTAAATTATTAACATTTTTTAAATTATTAATGTTATTGGTGCCTCCGTGTGAGCCCGCAGATAAACTGCGCTTTGTACTGGCACTAATAATTTATAGCCCAACCAGAGCCCTGTGGTGTGGAGACAATCCAAAAATACACCAAGTTTTGTCTTGTCAGTGTTCCCCGAGCGAGTCTGGCTGTGCAGGCTCCTTCTCCCCCCCTGCCCACCCCAAAACCCCAGCGTGACCCCCCAGCAAATGCTGATGAGGGAATTTAATCATCACCACAAAACCACGTCAGGCTCTCAAGGTAACGAGCTCCTCTCATTAATTTGGGGGCAGGGGACGATCCAGCTGTCTCCCAGCACACGGCGGTGGGATGGACACGTCCCTGTGGCCAGCAGCCACCCAGGGCCAGTGTCTGTCACAACCCTGGTCACACCCCACGCTCTGTGCCGTGTCCAAGCTCTGCCCGGCTCCAGTCATGGCTGAATATTCAGTGCCGCCCTTTTGTCACACCCTGTCCCTCCACGTGCCATCCCAGCCCTGTGGCACACGGCTCCCCAGACTGGAGCTGAGTTTGCAGGGGCTCTGCAGTGCCTGGCACAGCCCAGCACCAGCCCCAGCTGGTGCCACCTCCCCACGGGGCCGGGGCAGGTTTGTGCCCGGCCTTTGCTGATAAGCAAATCCTTCTTCCACAGCAATCCCTTCCTGCCCCCAGAGAAGCCAATCAAACCAAACAGAGTGGAAAAGAAGACAGCCTCTTCATTAACCTAACAAGGAGCCCTGGGGATTCACACTCCGGAGCAGAATCCTCCTGCAGCTCCTGCTGACGCTCTGCTGAGCACTGCTCGTGCCAGCCCTGCCCACCTCGGGCAGGGAGCAGCACAGGGCAGATCCTGGCACGGCTCTGCCCTGCACACATGCCCCAGCCCCTGAACAGCACCACCTCTGCCACGTCCCTGGCTCTGCCTGATGCAGCTGAGTTATCTCCCTCCCCTGTGGGACAGGGCACGGCTTTGCTGGGGCAAACTGGGCCAGTGCCAGCAGGCTCTGCTCAGCCGAGGGCAGGTGAGGAGCACGCACCTTGTGGAGGGATGCTCGTGATCCTGCAACCGCCTGGTGCCCCCTTTAGGCACAGCCCAGGACATGCTGGATGCAGCCAGCTCTCTCCAAAACCCTGGGAAAAGCTTCCAGCAGCCCCTCAGTCCCTGTGGGACTCATCCCGGGACTGCTGGACCTCCTGACACTGCTCCAGCCCCAGGAGGAGACAGCAACACCATCTCACCATTCCCATCCCGAAATGCCAGGGGTGGCTGGCACTGCCAACATCTCACCCCCTTTGCTCCACACCACAATCCAAATCTCTTACTCCAGAGATTCCCAATATTCAGATGGACACAAACTCCTGAAACAACAGAAGGACCCCCCTCACCTGCCCTGCAAAACACAGAGCACTGCAGCTGCTGGCCCTCTCCAGCCAGGAAAAGCACATCCCCACGGATGGCCACAGAAGGAGCCAGCATTTACAGCCAGCCACGGGCAGACTCCTCCACAAAGACGGAGAAAGGCTCTGCAGGACCCCCTTCAGCACCACCAGGGCATGACAAACACCCAGCACTGCAGCCCATCCACCCCTCAGTGCACACAGGGCTCAGTGACATCCCCCAGGCCCATCCCAAAGGAGTCCAGGGCTCGGGGACTTCTCCCAAATGAGACCAGGGCTCAGGGACCCATCCCAAAGGAGTCCAGGGCTCAGAACATCACCCAGACCCATCCCAAAGGAGTCCAGGGCTCAGGAACATCTCCTAGACCCATCCCAAATGAATCCAGCGCTCAGGAACATCTTCCAGACCCATCCCAAATGAGTCCAGGGCTCAGGGACATCTCACAAATGAGACCAGGACTCAAGGACCCATCCCAAACGAGTCCAGAGCTCAGTAACATCTCCCAAGTTTATCCCAAAGGAGTCCAGGGCTCAGAAGCATCTCCCAAACCCATCCAGGGCTCAGGAACATCTCCCACACCCATCCCAAAGGAATCCAGGGCTCAGGAACATCTCCCAGAGCCATCCAGGGCTCAGGAACATCTCCCACACCCATCCTACAGGAATCCAGAGTTCAGGAACATCTCCCACACCCGTCCCAAACAACTGCAGGGCTCGGGGCCATCCCCCAGCCCACCCCCCGTGGCAGCAGAGCCCGCCGCCCCCGTGGGCAGCCCTACCTCCATGGCTGGGCACTGCCATGCTGTTGGCCAGCTGGTAGAGGCGCTGCTGCTGCTGCTCCTCGAAGGTGCCGTGCTCGTTGAGGGCCGACATCATGCGCCTGTAGTGCTCCTCCGGGGTCATCTGCGCCACCTCCTCCAGCAGCGGCGTCTGCGACGTCTCTGGGGAGCACAGACACGTGCCTTGCTGCCATAAAGCAGGTGTGTGGATGTTCTCAGACCAGTCAGGGAGAAAAGGAGGAAGATTTCTGCCAGGCTAAGCCTGGGGAAAAGTCCGAGAGGAATGTAAACTATCGATTATCTCTCTCTCTGTTCATATTGTTCATGGATGTGCTCTGCCACCGTGTGCTAGTCACACTGCACCAATGGTGTGAGATGTTTTCACTTTGAGACCACTGGAATTAAGTCTTCACGATGTTCTCTATAAAAGAGCAGTGCATTTTGAATAAACGTTCACTCTCTGCCTTCTGAACTTGGGGTCTCGTTATTCCCGTCCCTGCCTCAACAGCAACACACGAGGGACTCGGGTTCTCCCTGCAGAAAAGCTGGGTCTTTATTCACACTTAGTTTGTGTTTATAGGGAATGTCAGAAGGGGCTGCGTTACGCTGCGCCAAGGGAAATGCAGATTGGATATTAGGGAGAAGTTTTTTATGGAAAGGGTTTTGATGAAGTTCTGGAATGTTCTGCCCAGGGAGGTGGTGGAGTCACCACCCCTGGTGTGTTTAACAAAGCCTGGATGTGGCACTGGGGGCCAGGGTTGAGTTGAGGTGCTGGGGCTGGGATGGACCCGATGGTCCTGAGGGTCTCTTCCAACCGAGGGATTCTGGGATGCTGTGCTAAACTGAACTGGTGAGCAACGCAGTGAAACCCAGCTCACTGGCTGCCAAGGGCAGTGGAGTATGTCTGTCACATCTTCTCTCTCGAGGTAAGTTCACGCATTTTCTCCACTGACTTTTATTGGACAGAATTCTTGTTTTTGCAGGTGTAGACTGCTTTTCTCTACAAGAAGAGTTTGTTGAATGTTTTTCATTCCACTAATTTTTCCTTGTAAGAACTTATAAAGCCTGTTGGGAATTCAGAATTCAGCAGAGCAAGGCCTGACAGTCCTGCCACAGCCCAGGGACAGTGCTGCCAACCATCCCGGGGACAGAGCTGCCACCCACACCGGGGACACTGCTGTAACACCCTATAGGGACACTGCTGTCACACCCTAAAGGGACAGAGCTGCCACCCACCCAGGGGACAGAGCTGCCACACCCTAAAGGGACAGTGCTGCCACACCCTAAAGGGACAGTGCTGCCACCCACCCCGGGGACAGAGCTGCCACCCACCCAGGGGACAGTGCTGTCACACCCTAAAGGGACAGAGCTGCCACCCATCCCAGGGACAGAGCTGTCACCCACCCAGGGGACACTGCTGTCACACCCCCAAGGGACAGTGCTGCCACACCCTAAAGGGACAGAGCTGTCACACCCCCAAGGGACAGTGCTGCCACACCCTAAAGGGACAGTGCTGCCACCCATCCCGGGGACAGAGCTGTCACACCCTAAAGGGACAGAGCTGCCACACCCTAAAGGGACAGAGCTTTCACACCCTAAAGGGACAGAGCTGTCACTCCCTAAAGGGAGAGAGCTGTCACACCCCCAAGGGACAGAGCTGTCACACCCTAAATGGACAGAGCTGTCACACCCTAAAGGGACAGTGCTGTCACACCCTAAATGGACAGAGCTGTCACACCCTAAATGGACAGAGCTGCCACACCCTAAAGGGACAGTGCTGCCACACCCTAAAGGGACAGAGCTGTCACACCCTAAAGGGACAGAGCTGTCACACCCTAAAGGGACAGTGCTGCCACACCCTAAATGGACAGAGCTGTCACACCCTAAAGGGACAGAGCTGTCACACCCTAAAGGGACAGTGCTGCCACACCCTAAATGGACAGAGCTGTCACACCCTAAAGGGACAGAGCTGTCACACCCTAAAGGGACAGTGCTGCCACACCCTAAATGGACAGAGCTGTCACACCCTAAATGGACAGAGCTGTCACACCCTATAGAGACAGAGCTGTCACACCCTAAAGGGACAGTGCTGTCACACCCTAAAGGGACAGTGCTGCCACACCCCCAAGGGACAGTGCTGTCACACCCTAAAGGGACAGTGCTGTCACACCCTAAAGGGACAGTGCTGTCACACCCTAAAGGGACAGTGCTGCCACACCCTAAATGGACAGAGCTGCCACACCCTAAAGGGACAGTGCTGCCACACCCTAAAGGGACAGTGCTGCCACCCACCCCAGGGACAGTGCTGTCACACCCTAAAGGGACAGTGCTGCCACACCCTAAATGGACAGAGCTGCCACACCCTAAAGGGACAGTGCTGCCACACCCTAAATGGACAGAGCTGCCACACCCTAAAGGGACAGTGCTGCCACACCCTAAAGGGACAGTGCTGCCACCCACCCCAGGGACAGTGCTGTCACACCCTAAAGGGACAGAGCTGTCACACCCTAAAGGGACAGTGCTGTCACACCCTAAATGGACAGTGCTGCCACACCCTAAATGGACAGAGCTGCCACACCCTAAAGGGACAGTGCTGTCACACCCTAAAGGGACAGTGCTGCCACACCCTAAAGGGACAGTGCTGCCACCCACCCCAGGGACAGTGCTGTCACACCCTAAAGGGACAGAGCTGTCACACCCTACATGGACAGAGCTGCCACACCCTAAAGGGACAGTGCTGCCACACCCTAAAGGGACAGAGGTGTCACACCCCCAAGGGACAGAGCTGCCACACCCTAAAGGGACAGTGCTGCCACACCCTAAAGGGACAGTGCTGCCACCCACCCCAGGGACAGAGCTGCCACCCACCTGCCCAGCCCTCAGAGGGACATCTCAGAGCAGGTCGTTTCCCCTCTGGGCCGTGCCCGAGCACCCTGGGGCCACCCAGACACCCCCCTCCCTCCCTCTGCACGCACCCCAAGGAGCGCAGGATCCCAGCCTGGCAGGGAGGGAGGGAGGGAAAGCCACAGGGGTTTGTGTTTACTGTAAGCACAGCTCTCAGTAATTACTGCTCTCCGCCTTGGCTGCTCCAACACTATTTTATCTCGGATCTTTCCCACAGGCAAAGCCTTTTCATTACTCAGAGAGGAACTCCCAGGCACAACGTGGGCAGGCACGGGGAAGGGGGGTGACAGGGCTGGCAGTCACAGGGGGTGACAGGGCCACCCTCCCGTGCGTGCCCCAATTCCTGCTGCTCCTTCAGCCTCCTCCTGTGCAGGGCAGCTGAGGCTGCTGCAGGACTGGCCCCAAAGCCACGGGGGTGGCACTTGTCACAGCACGGGCACTGAAATGCTGCTGGGGGGGCTGTGGGTGTCTGCCACAGGTGAGAGAAGGGCTCCCATCAGGAAAGGTGAGTGTGGGGCAGCCAGAAACAGCCCAGGAGACGCCAGGGCTGGGGAATGAGGCAGCTCAGGGACTGGTGCTGCCTTTGTGTGACACCCAACCCATGGGGCTCGGCCTTTGGGGGATGAAACTTTCCACTGGCTGTAGTGAAACCACCCCCTCCCCAAAATATGGGAGGGAAACATCATCACCATCATCATCTCATCATCATCCCAATAATAATAAAATATAACAATAATAAAACATAAAAATAAATAACAATGAATAATGAGTAATGATAATAACAATGATAGTAATTATACTGATTGCAACAACAATAATAGTAATAATAACGATAATGATAATGATAATAATAATAATAATAATAAAGTAAGAGAGTCTGAGCTGCACAACATTTCAACACCAAGGGCTGCATCCCTGGCTCCCCCAAGTGCAAAAGGGGAATTATTTCAGCTCAGCTCAGCCCTCCAGCACGGCGAGGGCTCTCCCTCAGCACAGCACTGAGCAGCCTCAGCTGGTGCCCCAGTGACACACATCTGCACCCTGCTGCCCCCCGGGCACATCCCAGCTTCAGAGGCTGCTCCCGGCCCCGCTGGGATGGGGGGCTGGGTTCCCGAACTGCCCTGGGTCCCCCAGCCCCAAAAACCAGACCCCAAAGGCCGGGGCTGCTCTGGGAACAGCCGTGCTCTGCCTGCACCCTCAATCCCACCCCAAACCTGCAGGGCACCCCTGGAAGCAGCAGGGGAGGGAGGAGAGGGCAGAATTCCCTTCCAGGTCTCCTTCCCACCAGGGAGGATTCCCTCCTGCTCCTCCTCCCCCAGGGATGCAGAAGCTCACTGTTTCAGTTCCCTCCTGATGCTCTTACCCAAAGGTCTCAGGAGCAAAGCCACAGACCTGATTTAGAAAAACACTGATTTTTCCCCCCCTCACAGCTGTGTCATTAGAGCAAAAAAAGGGAGGGGGGAGGGGATTTAATAACACTTAATTACCATAAACTCTATCGGATCAGCCGCAGAGCAGATTTCAGGTGCAAGGAGGGGAGGGAGAATGGGGGTGGTGAGGGGAGGCTAAGAGGAAGGAGGAATCCAGGGAAAGGCTGGATTTCCATGCTTAAAACTTGGAAGATTTCACATGACTCAGCCAGCAGTAATTCCAGCTTTGCTGGAGCTTTGCTGTCTGCTTTTGTCATTACCAGGGGTAATGCGGGAGACTGATCTCGCCAAATCTCCTGCAGCCGCCAGGTGTGAAATGGACTCTGGCACAGCCCTGGGAAGGCAGAGCCAAGCCAGGCATCTGCTGGGCCCTCTGCAGACCCAGCACATCCCCTTGAGCAGCCCAGCCCAGCCCTCCCATCTCCCACCCTCTGCCAGGGCCCTGCTGGCACAGCCACGGGAGCTCGGGCTCCTGGGCACTCAGGCTCTGCAGACCCAAGGACGTTTCACCGCTGCACGGCCTCTCCAGGACATTTTCTCAGGCTCGTCCTCCCCAGGCAATCCCAGACAAGACAGGAGCACCCAGCCTGTCCATCCTCTCCTCCTGCCCTACAACAAACCCATGACAGGCCAAGGCTCCCTTTATTCAAGCCCAATCCCAACTCAAGGACCTGCAGCAAAGCCATCTCACCCCAGACCCCAGGCCAGGGCTTGGCCAGCAGCTTCAGGGGCTTTTCTTGCCTGTGCCCACCCTTGTTCAGCAGCCTGGCTTTGGGGGACAGTGATGCTGTCAGCAAGAACGGGGCCAAAACCTCCTTTCTTCCCCTGGGATAACTGGACAGCTGCCAAAGCCACCAGCATGTGGATGTCCCCCCAAAGCAGAGGGACAGACGGACAGAGGCTGGATCTGAACTGCTCAGCTGCAGCTCAGCTCTGGTTCTGGGCTCCTCCGTTAACCAGAGCTCTTGTTTGGGTTTAAATGGTCCCCAAGAGCACGGCGAGGGGATGGCAGCAGCAGCGGCCTGTGAGCTCATCCCCACCCCAGGGGGCGAGCCCGAGAGCGTGTTTTCCAGCACTCCATCCAGCCTGCTCTCCACCCTCCCCGAGGCTCCTACCAGACGGATTTCTCAGCTGCTCCGAAGGGAACCGGAACGCTCTTCCCGATTTTCCCTCTCCCCATCCTCCAGCCGCGCTCCAGGCTCCAGGCGCTGGGGAAGGCAGGAGCTCTGCAGCCACGCAGGAGGAGGGTGTCACTGGGGAACCGTGTCCCCCGGAGTGCCCTGCCAGCACAGCCCTGGCTCCCGGGCGCTCCCGCTTCCACAGAACGTTCTGCTCCGCTTGACAGCGGCGGCGCGGGCCCGCTCCCCCGAGACAGGGCTCCCTTTTGATCTCCAGAGCGAGCTCTGCGGAGGGGGCTGGGCAGGGATGGAGGCTGCTTCCCTCTGGAAGGGTTTCCAGCCCTACAGGTGTTTTTTCGCTCAGCCAGGGAGCGGCAGTGATTTCCTTGGCCGCCTCTGCTCCCCTCGCCCCGCCAGGAGCGGCCACGGCAGCGCGAGCGGAGCCACGGGGTCACTGCTCCTCTTCCAAAGGCTTCTCTTCCAAAGGCTCCTCTTCCAAAGGCTCCTCTTCCAAAGGCTCCTCTTCCAGAGCCAGCCCAGCTGTGCTCGAGCCAGAGCTGCTCCCACGGTCAAGTCTGGGATGGAGAGGGGCAGATCCTGCCCTGGATCTTTGGGATGGAGAGGGGCAGATCCTGCCTGGAGCCCATCACCACCCCAGGGATGCAGGAGGTGCAGGAGCAGCACCTCCACGAGGCATGGGACCACCAGGCTGCAGGAAAAGGGGTCCCAGGAGACGCTGCAGCCCTGGCTCCTCCAGCAGCACACGTGGAGCTGATGGGATCCTGAATTCCAGCCAGCCCTTGCTTCCCTTCCCACTCCCAAATCCCAAAGTGCGCTCTGGGTCCCAGCCAAAGCCCCACACTGCGCAGCAGCACCCCACAGCAGCAGCTCCCAAATCCCAGGGCAGTATCCCTTAGGGCCCATCCCATTTGGGAATGGTTTGCCACGCGAGGTGGATCCTTGTTCCACAAACAGAGCTGGGAACACAGGGGCTGTGTTTTCCCCATGGCATCCACGGCACAGGGATGCTGCTGGAATCACAGCAGGATGGGAGCTCTGCCACTGCTGGGGGCTAGGACACAAACCTTGGGGGTAGCCCCTCCTGTCACCCCCTTCTCACAGCAGAAAACAGCCCCAAAGCACAGAAACCTCAGCTCCTCACTATTCCAATGGAATTCCAGCATCAGCACAGCCTGGGCTAGAATTCCTGCACAGCTCTGGAGGGAACAGGGGCTCCCCAAGGATTTCATAAAAAACGGGGAGATCAGCAAAAGCCCCAGCTCTGAATTTCCATTCTGTCTCACCTCAAAGTGGGAGTAGAAAACAAAACTTTGCTTTATTCAGGGCTTCCTGCGAACCCCTCTGTTAAAAAGCTGGGAGAATCCCTGCAACTCCAGGAGCCAAGGAGCAGGATTCAGATGCTGAGTGCTTCCTGCAAAGCCAAGGGCTCTTCACCCTGCCCTCAGCCCACAAAAAAAAAAAAAAAAAAAAAAAAAAAAGGTGGGAAGGCCAAAGGAAAGGAACAGAATGAGATCACTTGACCCCATGCCAAAAACATCCACCTGTGCCAGCTCAGGCACTTTTTTAGGATGAATCCAAAGGCAATCCCTTGGTTTCACATGGCTTGGTTAAAGTTCAGCCCATTCCCAGCCAGGCCCCACAGGTTCTGCTCCCTGTGCTCAGTTCTCAGCCACAAACTTGGAAACACGAGGGGCACAACCTCAGCAGGGACAGCAAAGGAGAAAATGTGTCCCAGGGGCCTCACGTCTGATGGAACAGATCTGTTTATGAACCTGTGGAAGCATCACCTGGAACTCACCTGACACCAGAAACATTTCAGGCATAACACAAATAGAGCAGATGGGGAAAAAAAAATCAAGAAAAGCATAAAGAGGAGCAGTTTAAAGAGTTCCCAGTAAAATCTGAGGCATTTCTGCTGTTATGAAAGAGTTAATGGGCAGGAGAGGGTTACATAAAAGAGAGGATTTAGTATATTCTATAGAGTGACACCAGCACTCAGCGTCCTCTCAGAGAATTCTGCCTTCAGAGCATCATTTGGACACCAGGAGGGAAGAAAGAGGAACATTCTGTACAATCAGGATGCAGGACAGGTCCCCACAGTGGATCTCTAGACAGCAGAATATGAAGTGTGGGTTTAAGAAGGCTCCAGCACAAACTGCTGCAAGAAGTGCCCTCTGAGATTCCCTGGATGGGTCACTGGGAATCCACCCCTGGCAGAGGCTCAGCTGGACTGCAAGCCCATGGGGCAGGATCCAGCCTCACACAGCTGCTCTGCTTTGGGTTTTCAGTGGCCAGAGAGCGCAGCTTTAGGCACAGGGATGGAGGTGGGTATTACTGACAGCTAATTAGTCTGATATTAACAACAAAGCCTTTAAGTAAACGGCCTGCAAAACCTCATTTACTCAACCTGGAGACCAACTCATTAACTGCAGGCTCCATTACCCAGCCCACTTTGCCAGTCGTAAAGAAAGTTTAAAAATCCTCTTTATAGGGAAGAACTGGAAGGAAAATCAAGAGATTAAAAAAAAAAAAAATCAACAAACCAAACCCTAAATAGAGAAACCTTCTGCAGATTCCATCTCTATAGGAACGGTGCCATAAATGCATAAGAGAAAACTCAGCAGCCCCATTCTCCCTGACAGGCTCCTTTTTTCCCTTTAAAGGAGCAGATGCCAGCACGATAAGCCCGTGTGTACCTCTCACATTAAACATGTCATCAAGACATTCTGCCTGAAAAAGTAGCAACACCCCTAAATCCACCTCGAAGGCTGCAGCCTGCTTTTTTTTAATCATCAAGCAATTACAGTAATTAAGAGGCAATCCCTCTCTCGCCCTGCAAGGCTCCCTCCGAGGAGATAAAGGAAAACCAGAGCCCTGCTCGCCTCCTCCTGCACCCCCAGTGCCAGACACAGCTCCCACCCCACAGCCCTCCCTCCTTAATTTCAATTAAGTTCCACTCAGGGGAAAGGAGAAGAAAGGGGAAGGGGATGGGGGAGGGAGAAGCAGCACTTACCCTTTGGGGACTCACTCCGGGCTTTCTTGCTCTCTAAAGGACACTCACTGCTGCTGTTGGGAGAACATACTCTTCTCTTGCCTAAAATTTCATCTGGGAGAGAGATGAGAGAGCTGAGTGTCAGAGAAGGCTGCACTTTCCTCTTTGCAGGAGCGACCAGAGAGACTTTGGTATTTTGCTGCTCTCTCTCACACACACAGACACACACACACACACTCTGATATTGCAAGCAGAGAGAGAAAAAAATGAAAGTAAGAAAAATCATCATCTTGAGAGCCTTGATCTGCTTTCCTAATCACGCAGCCCAAAAGCACATAATGACTATTCATACACTGATCAATGCAACGTTTTCCAGCCATAAATTCTGAATCCAGTTGATTTCCTTACTGAGTTTCATCATTTGCTCTGGTGCCTTTTGTCCCCCCGGTGTTTCCACTCCTTTCATGCCCTGATGCAAAGCAACTGGGGGAGAGGAAGGGGAGGAAAAAAACAACACAGGGAAAAAAAAAAAAAAGGAAAAAAAAAAAAAAAAGCAAAAGCACAACAGATCTCTGAATCTTCCTACCACAGTATCTGTCTCTCTCTCTCTCTCTGTCTCTCTCTCTCAGCCTCTCCCCCTCCCTCCCCCCTCCTCCTTCAAAACCTCAAGGTCCTCAGCAATCTTCCCCCTCTGGATTGCACGGAAACACTCAAGCCTTTTGCATTACTGCAGCCCTCCGAAGCAACACCAAATCTCTAATACACAATTACAGCGTCCCCGAGCAGATTTCGAATCAATATCCTCCCCTAATAACGCTGGGGAAACTGAAAGCATGATGGTGCATATGGGCAGGAAGGAAGAGCCTGTTTGTCACTGCAAGCATCAAATTCTCATCTATCAAGGGCTTGTTAAAGATGCAGCATCTTAAAAGAAACAAACAAAAAAAAATTAAAAATCTCACAAACAAGCAGCACATTTGAGTGAGAATGGATTGGATCTGCCTGCGAGCCCAAGCACTGCCAGGCTGCTGCAATCTGCCCGGAACGTGGGGGTTAAGGAAGGTTACAAACCCCCTCGGTCCTATTTATAACAACAACAACATTATCGCTGTTCCAGGGGACATTTCCAGCCAAGCAACTGTCCCCTGCACTCAGGATCACTCCCCATCACTTGGAATGCAGCCGAGCAGCCCAGGTTGCTGCCGTGGCAGGGATTTATCGGGGGATCAGAGCACAGGGCTGAGCAGAGCAGCCCCAGCAGGTGCCTCTGCCCAAGGAGCTCCAAGTGGCATTGCAAGGCTTTCAGGAGCACAGGCTGCCTGCAAACTCAGCTTGCCATGACCCTGTCACCAAATCCCTCGACAGAACTGGCGCCGAGGGACGATGCAGAGGCTCGTGACCGTGCAGAACCCAAAGCCAAGGAGGCACAGCAGCACAGAGGGAACCGGGAAGAGCCAGGGAAGGACAGAAGCACCACTGACAGCGCTGGAGTTCTCTCAGCACTCCACATCCCAGCTGCCGGCTCAGCCTGTCCACACAATCGGAATTTTCTCACTCCTCCTGCCTCAGTTTACCCCTCACATAACTCCTCCACAGCCACAGCTTCCCAAGCTGGGGGTGCCTGGCCGGGGAGCACACCCAGAGCCCCCAGCTCCCTCCCCCTGGAACGCTCCATCCCTCACGCTGATTTTCCTGGAAGCTTTACCCTGATACTGCGAACCCTCAGTGCTGGAGGCCAAGATCACATATCCTGCCCCTCCTCAGGACCGCTCTCAGCCAGGATTTGTGGCTTTGGAACAACTCGAGTCCCGCTGCTGCGCTCGCCCCTCCCAGCCCGGGCTGGAGGCAGAGGAGTCTCCATGGAAAAGAGCTGGTGACAGAAGCACGGGGTCCATGTGACAGCAGTTGGAATGTGAGCAGTGAAGATTCCTTGGTTTCACAGCTCTGCCAAGGCACCTCGTTCCCCCCATCCCTGCTTCCCTCCCGCTGTTCCTCTCCCACCCCCGGGCCCATCTGCCGGCAGACACTGCTCTAGGCCCTGCTATTCCCAGATATTCCCAGCCATTCCCAGACATTCCCAGATATTCCCTGCTATTCCCAGCCATTCCCTGCTATTCCCAGATATTCCCAGCCATTCCCAGATATTCCCTGCCATTTCCATATATTCCCAGTCATTCCCAGATATTCCCAGCCATTCCCAGATATTCCCTGCTATTCCTAGATATTCCCAGCCATTCCCAGATATTCCCTGCCATTTCCATATATTCCCAGTCATTCCCAGATATTCCCAGCCATTCCCAGATATTCCCTGCTATTCCTAGATATTCCCAGCCATTCCCAGATATTCCCAGATATTCCCTGCCATTTCCATATATTCCCAGTCATTCCCAGATATTCCCAGCCATTCCCAGATATTCCCTGCTATTCCTAGATATTCCCAGCCATTCCCAGATATTCCCAGCCATTCCCAGATATTCCCTGCTATTCCTAGATATTCCCAGCCATTCCCAGATATTCCCTGCCATTCCCAGATATTCCCTGCCATTTCCATATATTCCCAGCCATTTCCAGACACTCTCATACCATTCCCACACCATTCCCAGCCACTCCCAGCAGCCCCATCTCCCTCCCAGCCGGCTGCAGGGGCAGGCAGGACCAGGATCCCGCAGGAACTCTGGACTGCCCCCGGCTCCTGTGCCCCAGCAGCCCCCGGAGCCCCCGGGTGAGCAGCCAGGTGTGACACCTGGCAGGGGCACGGAGAGGGCTCCTGCAGCCCCGACTCCCTGCACAGGGATCCCACATTTATCCCCAGGGGATCCTCCCAGCCTCTCAGCTTCACCGAGCCCCACGCGCCGAGGCCGCATTTGGGCTGCTCCCCCCCCCCTGCAGTTCTTCTGTGACATCTCAGAATTTCCTCTTTTTTATTTATTTCTTCAGTTAAGGCAAAGCCCTGCAGTGTGGCGGAGACGCCTCCGGCCCCAGAAGCGTGGGGGCTAAATCAACAAGAGACACAGTGAGCAAGGAAAAGGGAATAAAGATCAGCATAAAGACCATCACAAAGACGTAACAACCAACCCCAAAGGCACTGAGCCAGGAGCAGAGCACAGGACTGAACTCCAGTTTTCTGAGTCCCAGCTCAGTGTTTCAAGGAGTCAAACCCCATCTTTGCTTCCTGAGCTGCAGAGGCAGGTCCCAGTTGCTCTAATGACTCAATTAACTGCCAGCTCCCAGGGTACAACCTCACAGCGAGGCGTTGGTGCCCCAGCACCCATCCTCTCCTCCTCACCACCTCAGCCCTGCCACCCCACCTCCACCTGCCCAGCCCCTCCACAGGACCCTGCACTCCCAATCCAGCCCTGCAGCTCCACCTGGCACCCACCCAAGCCCTCTGTGCCCTGACACAGAAAGCCAGGGCCACCGGCCATCTCCCCCTGACTTTGCAGCAGCAGCAGCAAAACCAAATATGTTTTGCAAATGAGCTGGCAGAGCAGCTCCTGGATGTCTCACCAGCCTCCCAGAGACAGGCTGTGCATTTAGTGCCTTGCTGCTCATCGACCACAAAGCCCCGAGACAGATTTTGCTCAGCCCATGCACCTACAGAAGGCAACATCCACCTGAAAGGATGGGGAGGGATGGCTGGGGTTTTGTTCCCCAAATCCCTGCTTTTGCCTCCTCTCCCCTGCCTTCTTACAAAGCACCGCAGCTGAAAGGAAGCCAAATCAGGGCAGTTTTTAATATTACAGCTGAAAATGAAAAACATTATCAGTAGAACTGTAGGGTTATGAAGCCAGGCCAGGCAATAACAGCAGGGAGGGGGGCTGGGGGAAGCCCCAGGCAAACTGAGCACCCACTGCCACCAGTTCAGCACAGCCCTGAGCACAGAACCCCTCAGCCAGGCCTCCCACACAGGTCCCCAGATCCCACATCACATCCCAGGCTCCTGCTGGCCTGCCAAGGCAGCACAGCAAGTGACCCAGAGGGAGGATTTGGAGACAAAAGTCGAACACTTCCCCCGAAGCTGCAGAAATCGGAGTGGACTTTTTTCCTCCCCTCTCTCATGGGAGGCCCAGCACTCACCTGCTGCACTCCTGCAGCGGGCAGGGAGACAGGGCTGGGCAGCAGCTGGAGCAGGACAGCCCCTCTGTGCCCTGCTCAGGGATCACCCAGGCTCTGCAGCAGCAGGAGAAAGGATGTGGGCACGGCCCCATGAGCCAGCTGGTGTGGCAGCCAGCCTGGGGGGTTATTCTGTCTCCTGCCCTGCTCTAATCCTCAGCCTCCCCGAACTCAGCAGAGCTGCCTGGCTTAAGAGTCATCCTCACCAACACATCTAAGAACCCCAAGCCTCCTGATCAGCTTTCAGGAGAGGACTTGGGAGCCTAAGTCTGGGGAGATTAGAAAACCTATCCCTAGCCTTCCCCAAAGACTTTATCCCACTCTTCACAGGGAATCTGCACCAAGGACACTCGTGGGCAGAGCTGAGCAAGGGGGGTCACCTGGAGAAGGGAAATCAAGGAGGTTTTTGCTGAAGGGGCTACAGAGGGTCTCCGTTTCGGCCCAGGGACTGCACCAAATTCCTCTGCACTGTGCTCCTGCTCCAGCACAATGGGAAGGGATCGAGACCTATCTCACGCTCCCCATCACAGCACTGGGGCTGCTCTGAAAGCTTCTTGGACCACGAAGTCCTGAGTAAACAGAGAATGGAGCCAACTTCCACGGGAAACCACCCAGGCTGGGCCAGCCAACATCCAACGAGACCAGAGCCCCTCTCCCATCTCCCTTCTCATTATTTTAAGAGAGGGAAAAACATCCTCCCTGGCTCTTAACTCCAGCCCTGAGGATGACAATCCCCACTGGGCAGTCTGAGATGCCTTGGCAGCCTCTCCCCGTGTTCCTTTGGCAGGGACAGCTCCCACCAGCGGAGCCCAGCCCGGAGCTCCATCCCAGCCACTCCTCCTGTCCCCGTGTCCAACACAGCTCTGGGGACTCCCATTCCCAGCCACGGGCTTTTGTGAGGAGCTGAGCTGGGGCTCAGCAGCCCCAGAGCTGCTCCCAACAAAAGCTGGGAGAGGGGGATCCGTGCATCAGCACCGGCCCTGGGCAGCAGGAATCCACGGAACAAAGGCAGGGGAAGCACAAGGTCATGGGAAGAAAGGGCCGTAATTTAACTGGGGGCAACAAGAACAGGGGAGAAAAATTACTGGGGAAGCTGGGGGCAGGGAAACAGTCAGCTTCTGGGATTTGGGATCCTGGAACAATACCAGAACAGGGCAGCTCCCGGGGCAGGGAGAGCTCCAGCAAGGAAGGAGGGCACAGGGAATACTGCTGGGTCTCTGCACAGGGAATGCCAAACCAGCTGCAAAATAAGGACAGCAAACCCCTGCCAGAGGTCAGTTAATGGTGCTGGGACATGGCAGGAGCAGCTCCAGCCTCAGTTACTGCCCCGGGTCATCTCCTCGTGGCCCCACACCTTTATCTGCTTGGGGATGCCATTCAGATCCAGCAGGAGCAGCCTGGCAGCAGGGCACTGCTGCCTCAGGACTGCCCCAGCACAGCCAGGCTCTCTGTGAGCCCTCCCTCAGCACCACCCTTCCAGCTCCCGGCCCCAAGAGACTCCTGGAAACAGCAAGGAAAGCAGGGAACAAAGGGGAGGGAGGGATGGGACACGGGCACGGCTCTTTGCAAAGCAAGGACGACGCACTGCTGAATGATCCGAGGGGTTTCTCCTTCTGCCTGGCTTTTGGAGGACTTTGGCTCAGCCCAGCAGCGCAGGAGGGCTGCAAGGAGAGCCAGAGACCAGCACTCTGGCCTCAGTGCATCTCACAGCAGCACCCCAAAGGCTGGCTCGGGCTCCCCGACCCCTCCCCAAAAGCCAGTTAAGCAGAGCTCACAGGAAAGAGGGGGCTGAGCAGGATTCCCAGGGGATACCACACCAAGCAGCCTTCCCTGGGCACGGGAAGCAGCCTGGATCCCCTTCCTCAGCTCCACAGGACCATCTGCCTCTCCTCCCACCATCCTCAGGATCCTGCTGCCTCCCACCCCCTCACACTCCATCTCCCCAGCTGCAGCAAAGCACCTGAAGGGAATGTCCAACATTTCAGGGGCCAAGGAGTGAAACAGAGGGAGGTGCAGGTGATGCTGGAGCCTTCCTGCTGCCTGCCTGGAACGAGGCTGTTTATTAGGGAAGGTGCTCCAGCATCCCCCTGGCTCCCAGGTTCTTACAAAATTCATTTTTACAGCGTGCACCAAAGCCACAGAAAGGTGGTAAATATTCATAGTATGAAAAACGCTCATGGAAAGGATATACTGCACTTAAGAGAGAGATCTGAATTAATTTTATATGCTGCAGAGAGGCTTTTTAGCAATCACAAACTTGTGAATCTCAACTTTCTTTTAGAAAAGATTTAAAGAACGCAGCTGGGAGAGTGGGCTGCAAGTCCAGGCCTTTTGGAGGCTCATCTTCCTGCCTGGAAAGGAGCAGGTTCCAGTGGCTACCGCAGGAGGAGAGAGAGTCTGAGAAATCAGAGACCTGGGCACAGAGAGATTGTGAATTCCCCAAGGCCAGGCTGGACAGGGCTTGGAGCAGCCCGGGGCAGTGCAAGGTGCTCCTGCCACGGCAGGGGAGGCACTGGATGGGATTTCATTCCCTTCCCATCACTCTGGGATACTGTGAGCACAAACCTCTCGGGCAAAGCTTGTTTGGCCCCATGGCCCTCAGCCCTGGGGATGTCACCTGTCACCAGGGAGGCAGGGACAGCGTCCCCGGTGGCTCAGAAGCCTGGGGTGGCCTCGGGAGCCAGCAGAGACTCCCTGGCTGCTCCTTCCAGAGCGTTTCCTCAGCACAGGCAAGGCCGAGGCCAGCGATCCCCAGCAGAGCTGCTGGTGGTGCTGGACCCCCTTAGCACCATTTAAATGTCCAATTGCACTCATTCAGCCCCTGAAAAAAAACGCTGCTCCTCCAGCCCGTGACAGCTTTGACAGCCAGACTCCTTAATTCCTTTTTCTTATTCCCTTAATCTGTCATCTTTATCAGGCTGGGGAAGTGCCAGGCAGCAAGCAGGAGCCCCGGCCCCGATCAATCTCCACATTACAGCTGACAGAATGGTGCTAATAACTTATTGATCTCATGTTTGCCAAGCCCCAGTGGGGCTGAAAGGCTCCCATTGATTGGCTTGAGGGAAGGAGCCTCTCAGCTGAGAGCAGAGCGGAAAACCTTCAAATTGTCTTCTTCCCCAGGAGCTGGGAGAGGGAGGGAGCTGGGCAAGGGAGGGCAGGGACCAGGACAAGGAATCGGGGAGGAGGAGGAATGGAAAGGAAGAAGGATGTGTGTGTGAGATGGGGATTAAGAATGGAAAAGGAAGTGGGGGGAAAAAGGGTTTGAGAAGAAAGAAATGCGAGGAGGAGGGGAAAGAGCAGGGAAGGGGAAAGAAGCAAAAGGAAGAAAAGGAATTGGGAACAAAAAGATTGTGCAGAGCTGAAAAATGAATGAAATCGGCAGCTGAGCCTCTTGTTGCTCACAGCAAATCATTAATAAAATTCTTCCCCTGCCCAGCCCTCCATCCTTAAATAACTCTTCCCAAGTCTGCTCGTGTCTGGCACAAAGCACTGCTCACTCCCTGGGCACTGTGGAACCACGAGCTTTACCTGGGGACAGGGCAGCAGCAGGACAGTCCCCACACTGACAGATCCACAATTTAACCCTGGAAAATCCCCACCCAGCTCCTCCATCTGCACTGAAGAGTCCAAGAACCACCAGGAGTCACCAGAGATGCTGAGCCCTGCCCAGGCTGGCCTCGATGATCTCAGAGGTCTTTTCCAACCTTAAATGAACTCCAACAACAGGGCCCTAAACTGCCTCAGCTCCTTCTCCTCCAGCAGTGGCCAAGCCAAGAATAAAACCTGAGCACTCACACCAGCAAAATCCCTGCACTGACCTGTGCTGGCACCGCCGAAGGAAACGCTTCCATGTTGGCTTTTCCCACTTTCCCCTCACTTCCCAAGACCTCTGCTCGTATTACAAAAGGCTGTTGGTTACATCCCACTCCTGCAAGGCTTCAGGAGATGTAAAAACAAACTTAAGTAGAGCCCAGAGAGGGGACAGTGCTCCAGCTCCAAGCCCAGGCGATGCAGAGCAGTGACAGAGCCTCGACCCTCACGTTGCCAAGGTAAACAATTGTCCTTCACGGGAAAACACGTCAACAACAGGGCCTGGGCTCCCAGCTCCTGGATGCCCATTTGGTGCTGATTTTCTGCTCAATTTAAGGCAGCAGTCCAATAAAGGCTGCTGCTTTTTTTCCCCTGTTGTTTGGCTTAGTTAAATGAAAACATGTCTGCAGCCCAGCTCATTACCCCGCGCCCCCAGAGCAGCCTGTGCTGGGATCCTGTCTCTAACCATTAGCAGCAACATCCCTGATCCCAATTCCTTTTCAGACCCAATATTAACCCCTCCTTAGCATATGAAAGCTCCGGGTCTCAGTGCAAAGGCAAACGGGGTCACTGCAAGGCCTCCGTGGCCATGGCAGGGACACAGAACCCAGGGTTAGGCCTGTGCAGTCAGCTCTGGATCCACACTGGGAGTTACAGGCACTGCCTTGTGAATAAAACCCCCGAATTCTTACATTTCAATCTCTTCACAGCCCAAAAATTCCTCCTTCTCCCTTGCTTAGTCAACAGGGCACCACATGGAAAGATGGGAGCAGAGCACAGAACAAATCCTCTCACAGAGACGGCTCAGCTCCGTGATGTTTTTGAGACATGTGGGGGAACTCTGCTCTTCCAGGGCTGCAGAAGCACCGGGAACACAGGGCCTCCAAGGGAGCAGGGCTCCTGGAGGGGCACACAGCTGTCACACTGTCCCCAGCACGTGGGATGCCCACAGGAATCGCTGCAGCTGCGCCAGACACCCCTGCTCCCACGGGGCCAAGGCTCTCAGGGCTCCTCATTCCCATCACACGGACCAAAAACCCCCTGGAAAAGCCTCTCTGGGAGCTCTGCCCCACAGGAAAGCTGCCCTGCTGCTGCTTCCCACACCACAGCCAGGGCAGCCTCAGTCCCAAATGCTTTGTGCAGAACCACAGTGAATTTCTCCCTGCGTGGGGCAGGACCTGAGGCTCTGTCTCCACTCCGTGCCCTCTCAGACCACCTCCAGCCACCACACCAAGCCCCTGAGGCACGAGGGGCAGAAGGAAGAGAGGGAAGAGCTACCCACCTTCCTCTAGCATGAGGGAGCCTGAATCCTCCACTTCTATCCATGCAAAT
The DNA here is from genome assembly GCF_031753505.1 of Anomalospiza imberbis. Classification (NCBI taxonomy): domain Eukaryota; kingdom Metazoa; phylum Chordata; class Aves; order Passeriformes; family Viduidae; genus Anomalospiza; species Anomalospiza imberbis. The sequence goes on from NC_089703.1 coordinate 7,093,415, forward strand.
AGTCCTACTGCAACTGGAAACCCATGAAATCTGGCACTGCAGAACAGAGGGTGTTTGAGGAGAGAAAGAGGAGAAATTAACAGGATTTTTTTTTTTTTTTTTTGCAGGACAGGAATGAATTAGAGCCTCGGGACCAGGACTCTGGTGCAAAACGCTGGTTCAGGCCCTAAAGCAGCGTGCAAAGCACAGCAGCACGGGGGAGGCTCTCTGAGGCTGCTCCCAAGGCTGCACAGACCCCGTTCCATGCACTTTTCCTCTCTTCCTTCCCTTCCATCCCCGGCTGCAGTTTAATTAGCACCAAGGAGAGCACTCCCCAGTGCAGAACCACCACGGGAGGAGGGCCAGGTGAGGGGGGACCAGCCGTGGTTTGTAGGGGAACTGCTCCGGGGGCTCTGGGAACCACCAAAGCTGCTTTTCCAGGGGGCTCTCCCTGCCCCCTGGGCAGGCTGGCAGTGCCAAGGGCTGGCTCACCCCTCCTCCCTGCACAACCTCACCCCCAGCCCCAGGCAGCTCTGGCCTGAGCCCTTTCCCACCTTCCTGAAGTCAGAACAGCCCCAGGACCGCACACAATTATTTTTCATTCGTTTCAGCCCCTTTCTGCATGTCAAAGATCCAGTGGTATTGCTGATTTCCCAGCCCATGCTGCTTGAAACTACAGCACTGCCTCTAATCCTGGTTGTAACAACAAGTGAAGGAATTCCCTCACAGAATTAATCACAAACCAGCCAACCCTGCCAGCTTCAGCCTTTTTGCTGCCCCCACGGGCTGGCAATAAGCAAATCTCTGCCATTTGTGCTGTCCTTGTTCCCACTGCTCTGCTGAAGCTCAGGCAGGGAGGAGCAGGCACTGCTGAGTCCTGCTCTAGCAGCACTCTGAGCTCCGTGGGGAGCACAGGAATCTCCAGAGAGCTCCTCCTGCCCATCCCTGGGACCAAACCCCACCCAAAAACCAGCACCAGGAACATTTCAGAGCAGATCCCAGCAGCCCAGGACAGCCCCTGCAGCTCCCAGCCAGGAGTGATGCAGGACTTTCTGAACCTAATGGCCCCAGCATCATTTATTCAGCATTGTTTATCTCCAGGTGCCTTCATGAGGGGGAGATTCTCATAACCCAACACACAGAGCTGTTCTACAGGGCAGAGAGCTCGGGCAAAGCTCCTCTCCCCTTCTTGTCGGATCAAAATGGTTTCAACAACAACCAGTCCTTCAGAACGAGCCAGCACCACCTGTGAAAATTCTGTAACAAATTCACATTGCCCAGCTTCCCTCCCAGCAAAACCAGCCCCAGCAGTGCTCAGCCCCAAAGCCCAGAGTGGAACTGGCCCTGGGGAGAGGTGACAAAGCCCCCTGTCCCCTCAGACACCCCCTCTGCCCATCTGGCTCCTCTCAACACCCCAAGCCTGTCGTGTCCCTGAGCTTTGTCACTGGCTTGGTGGCCTCCTGAGTGCCTGAGCCTCTTCTTTTTCACTCAGGAATATTTCACAGGATCAGTAAGGTTGGAAAAGACCTCCAAGATCACCCAGCCCAAGCATTAACCCAGCACCACCAACCCACATCCGCAGGTGACCTGAACACCTCCAGGGCTGGTGACTCCACCACTGCCCTGGGCAGCCTCTTCCAAAGCCTTCCCCCAAGAAATGGTTCCTAATATTGAACCCAAACCTCCCCTGGCACAACTTGAGGCCATTTCCTACAGTTTCTTAAGTCAAGAAACAAACCGGAGCACCTCAAAGACCAGTTAAGAAACAGGAATCAGAGCTTCTACACCTCATCTTTTCTCCTGGTGGGCACGAGAAGAACCCTTTGCATTTCTGGAATGCCACAGGTCTCACAGAATTCCAGCAATGCTGATCAAGCCCAGCAGTTTCTCTGCAAAGCAAACAATACTGAAACCCATTCTGACATCCAGGGTCAGCTGAGCCACACAGACTCCAGCAGGGTCATAGGTAAAAATGGATTTATGGCCAGTTTGGCTTTTGGAGTTGCGCAGGGAAAGGGGCTTTGGGAAATTGTCAGTGATGAGACTGGAGATTCAGCTGTGAAAGCAAAGTCTGGGAGCTGCCACGGCTGATTTACAGACACACCACAAATCCCTCCTGGGCACATCTGGGACTGAAGATGTGATTTAAGTTTTCACCCCCCAAAGACATTCCCAAAGGGAGTCAGGTGTGGGGCTCCCTCTGGATTTGGGGTTCACTCACACACTCAACAGAATGACTGACAAAATGTATGAACAACTCCACAACCAGACAGAATTTCTGAAAAGGCCTAAAATAACACACAGATCCAGCTCTGATTTGGAAGGGCAGGGATCACTCCGTATAAAAACTGGCAGAAACCCCAGTTTTCCCTCAACTTTTATTTCTAATTGAAGGATCCTGCAATCAACAAGCAGATCTTGGTTTATTTATTCCAGACTCTCACTGGTTGACTTCTGCACATTTGCCACCAGACCATCCTTCCCCACTCCTGACATGCAGGGAGTCCCAGGGCAGGGATCCCACAGGAGCATTTCTTGTTCCACACTGGGTAGAGCTGAAACCAGGGGAACAACCCAAAAATTGCTGTAGCTTTCAGAACTCCTTTCTGTAGCCCCAGAAACCCAAGCAATCCTGCTCCCAGAGGAGCTGGCAGGCCCAGCAGCAGCGTGGGGAACCTCAGATTAATGAAATTACAAATCAAATCATGCTCTCTGCAAGGCCTTTCTGCTTCACTTGGCACCAGCCCTGGGGACGTTTCAGTCCCGTGCTGCCACAAGCTCCTTTAACACAGACCACTGGAGCTGAGAACACAGGGCTGGGACCTCCAAAGGGCTCCACCACCACCATGAAATCCTCTCCACGTTTAGCCACAACACCACAAGATTCCTACAGCTGAAGTGCAGCACTGAAAAAACCAACAGGAAAATGAACGGGCTGGGGGGCAAAAGGGAGAGGAGGGGAAGGGAGAGGAGGGAAAACACAAGCCCAGGGCAGCAGGAGGTGCCCCAGCCCTCACCTGCTGCTGCCAGCCCCACGTCCAGGGGGTTCCTCTTGAACTCACAGCGGCTCTGGGTCTCTGGCATAACGAGCTGGCGGCTCTGGTGCAGGTTGGAGATGATGGTGGAGAGGTCGCTGTCGCGGCTGCGGCAGAGCACAAAAACCCCACGTTAAGGAAATCCCATCCGCTCCCCCCCCACCCAGCACTGATTTTTTTTCTGCCCCGTGTGAGCACATCTGGGAGAGGCTTTTGTGTGCTCCAGCACTTCTGGATTGCAGGAGAGGTCCCCCCTTCCCTCCCTCCCTCCCTCCCACGGGTGCCTCCGTAACCTCTCCTCGATTTTGGGGAGTGCAAAGCCCTTCCCGAGCTTCCCTCTCATTTCCCATCAAGGACCCTGCAGCTGCCAGAGCTCCTGATTCCAGCCCTGCCAGATATAACTTGCGTGGGCCAGGACTCACATCTAGGATGGAAAAACTGAAAGCGGAGGAATTGGCAGATCTGCTCCAGAATGAATAGGAAACTTGAACTGAAATAACTGATAGTTTTCTATCAGCTGCCACCCTTCTATTCTTAAAAACCTCAGTTTTTCCATTCCATCAGTGCTGGGACAAAAGGCTGTTTGATTTGATTGAGTAATAGTTTTTCTCCTCAGAGAGAAACCCACCACGAGCCCGGACAGCAGCGTTACCCAGAGCTGAGGGGACAGATTTATTTACAAAACCATTTTCAACTCCCCCTCCAACAGATCCTGAAACAATGCTCTTCCTTCTGGGAAAACAGACTGTGTTAGAGCAATTCAGCATGATTTTGCCTGTTCTCCTTGCATCACACTGCTGCTAACTAGGCTGGTTTAGTCCTATTTTTCTGATTTTTTCCCTCCTATGGAGAGGAAGAACACAACAACTAGTTTACTGCAGCAGATACTGCAGCTCAGTGGCGAATGATTTTGCTGGCAAACCACTCTCCAGTTGCAAAATATTCCTGAGCAGATGATCTACAAAAGAGTGAGGGAGAAGAACGAGGTGGAACCCATGGCAGGAGCTGGTGGTGCTGGAACATCCCCCCTTTGTTTGTTTGCAGGAGATGCTGAGCTCCCCATCCTCCCAGCACCAGGGGCTCACCCCCAGCTAAACGGGGCAGCTTTTCTTCCTGCCCTCCCTCTGAAGGGAAGATGACAGCCAGGAGAGCCAGAGACACTTGGCAAAAATGACACAAATTAGGAATACTGCCCTCCCTGCCCAGCCACAGCTCCCTCCCGTGCCAGCACAGCTCCCACCCAGGGGTGTCCTCACCTGGGCCCGGCAGGGCAGCCCGGAGGGTGCATTATCTGCAGAATTACCCAGCACTGATCTGCCTTAAATATCCCCCCAATCCCCCCAGTGCTGCTCCCCTGGCCCCGAGCAGATCCCGGTGCTCCCAGCCCAGCCCCGGGGCTGCAGCAGGGGCTAATCCGTGTCTAGCTCGCTGCTAATCAGATCAGTCCAGGACAGAAAGTCTTTAGGTACTTTCAGCGGGCGTCTGGCTGCAGATTTCCACGGGAGGCTGCAGACACAGACAGCCCCGTGATTCCCCCCGGGATGCCCCATCCCTCAGGGGGATCAGCAGGAGAAGGGATGCTGGGATCCCAAATCCTCTGAGCACCCATGGCCTCTCCCCCCTAAAGCACTTCAGAGTGCTCCTTATGCAAGCACGAGGCTCATTACTTAAGCAAGCCCACAGGTGAGTGGGAAGCCCATTTCTCCTGTGCCAAGCAGTTTTGGGTCTTATCCTCTTTTAGCTGCCACCTTTAAGATGCATTATGCAAATATTTTGGTGTCTTAAGTCATTTATGGGATTAATGTGAAGTGATTATCAGTTCTTTTTAATCATGCCAATCAATAAGTGGCTGTCAGGGACAGAGGACAAATGCAGATAAACGCTGCCATCAGCACAAGGCCCGGAAAGGGCGGAGGAGAGGAGCCAGGAGAGCAGGGAGTGGGAAGAGAAAAATGGGATAATTACATCTTTGCATTTGCAGTGCCTCACATCCCAATCGAGCCCAGAGCAGCGCTGGTGTGTAAACACGTGCAGCTACTGGGAGGGATTGGTTGATCCACCAGGAAAATGCAACCCTCTCTCCCTGGAGCAGCTCCTCAAAACCCAGAGAGGGCAGAACACCGGGACAGATCCAGCGAAAACAGAACCCAGGAGAAGAAATCATCCCCACACCAGCAGTGGTGCTCTCCCTCCCCCAGAATCTCCTGCTTTCAGGAGATTTTCCATGGGTTTAAAATAAAAACCATTGTGGTGTGCAAAGGTGCATCAGCAAATCCACGCTCAGGGAGCCACAGGAACACTCCAGGCTCTGAACTCGCCTCAGTTTACCCATGGAGTCAGGCAGAATCCGGTCCCCACTCTCCATCCCAGCCCTTTCTGAGCCAGCACACTGGGATGCAGGAACTTCAGGAGGGGATGAGATGAGCGGGCAGCCCCCAGGCCCTCGGCCCCTTTGGCTCCCGACCTGTGAGCCACAGTGGGCACAGAGGTGCTGGCAGATGTCCCCGAGGGTCGCACGCCACCCCCAGAGCCGGGGGAGGTGGCAGCTCCCAGTGCCTGCCCAGGCAGCCCCAGACTGGGAGCAACGCCTTCTAAATGTGTTTCATTTCCAGCCATTAGCAGCGAGTGCATCTCTAACGAGGAGAGGGATGAGCAGACTAATGGCTGGAGACAATTAACCGAAATATAAATCAGTGTCAGGGCTCTGCGGAGCACAGGCAGCCAGGCGCCCGCAGGCCCTGGTGGCTCTGCTCGGAGACTGCAGGGACTGACTGCAGAGCGGGGAAGGAGACGGTTTGGTCAAAATGGAAATAATTCTCACTACTGGCTGCCTTTCTTTTGCTGCAGCTCCCTCTCCCCCGAGTGAGGAGGTGACGGAGCAGGAGCTCGCTCCCCGTGCCCCATCCTCCTCACGGGGTGAGGCTGAAGGAGCCTGGCAGGCACATCCCACCCTGCTGGCACAGCCAGGTTTGCTCTGCCCTGAGCTCCAAGGTCACTCCAGAGAGCTCCCAGGCAGCAGAAGTGCAGTCCCTGTGCAGAGGAGGAGTTGCACCCAGCTGCAGCTCCCAGAAGGCTGCTCCAGTGGAAATGTGGAGCTCGGGCTGTCGCTGTTCTGCTCCGGGGCTCGCTGGGCTGTCGGGGAGGCAGCTCTGGGCTCTGCTCCTGGGGATGCACAGGAATGGGCAGCAGACAGCAGAGCCCACCTGGCCCTGCAGCCACAGGAGCTCCAGAGAGAGCTGGGATAAAACCACAGGGAGTCCTAAACCAGCAGGCACAAAATTCCACAGATCCAGAAACTGTGAGAGAGCTGAGGGAGTGGGGAACGGGTCCAGCACCACACCAGAGTGGGTAATTTCTAATAATGAAATCAAAGGAAAGCTGGGAAAACACAGTCAAAAATCTCTGAAGGAATGCAAAGCAGGAGACTGGAAGAGAAGAGAGACTCAGAAAGTAAAATGGGAAGGAAATAAAATGGAAAAGCATTTCTTTTAAAATACATTTCACTGGCTCTCCATCCCCTTAACGATCACCCAGTAAGTGCTGGGATTATATTAAATTTTACTGATCAATACAGCAGCCATGAAACTGTCCCGACCCTCTGCCCCTCCCTCCAATAAAGAAAGGAAAAATCCAATATGCAAAGGGAGGAATGTCAGACCTGCAGGGGAGAAGACACGAGGGCAGTGACCTGGCCAGGGCAGGGGGGGCTGGTTCAAGGATGCTTCACCTGGCTCAGGTGCCAGGCTCAGATCTTTCCCTCTGCAGGGATTTCCCCCCCTGACCCCTGTGCTCCCACCCTGCCTGGCCAGGCTGAGGCACCGGGAGTGGCAGAGAAGCTGCAAGGAGGTGAGAAAATCCCCAGAAGCTGCAGAAGCACGAGGGGTTTTTCCCTTGCTGGTCTCAGCAGCACAAAAAGCCAAGTTTCTGCTGTCAGGAGCAGTGTCCCCGCCAGAGCCACCGGCTGCTGGAGGAAACGGCCTCGAGTTGCACCAGGGGAGGTTTAGGTGGGATATCAGGGAACATTCCCCACCCAAAACAAGGGAATAAAGCCCTGGGCAGGCTGCCCAGGGCAGCGCTGGAGTGCCCAGCCCTGCAGGGCTCAGGAGCCCTGGGGAGGTGGCCCTGGGGACACGGGGCACTGCTGGCCCTGGCAGGGTTAGGGCTGGATCTGGTGACCCTGGAGGGCTTTTCCAGCCTGAGGGAGCCAGGATTTAGCAGAAGAGTGTGTGCCTCAGGGCTGCCCAAAGCCAGGGTCGGAGGGATGTAAATCAGGCAGGGACGGGGGGAGGGAATAATGAGCTTTTTATGGAAGCCATTAAAGGAGAACCCACGTTGGTCCATAAATGCTGCTGCATCATTACAGCCCCGAGAAACAACCTGATGTGACAGCACAACTGTGGGCTGGCAGGGCTGGTCCAGCATGGGCACTCAGGGGTGCTCAGATTTTCTAGCTAGCATTTAAAAAAAAAAAAAAAAACTAATAACTGATTTCTAAAGAAACATCAGCTCTCCAGTCCAGCCCCTGGGAAAAAAAATAAACAAAAAACAAACCTCTATTTGGTGAATCTGGGGGTTGTACAAAGACCTGGAAGAGCTGCAAGAGCAATTCCTGCTGCAGCCCCCACATAAAACACCACCAATATCACTGCTTTTCCCTCAGCCTGCAGTGTCCAGCCTCCGTGGGCCATTTAATCACAGACTCATTGATTTCCAAGCCCCAGAAGGGACTGCTCTATCTCCCTGCTCTGACCTCCTGCACAGAACCTGTCAGAAAATCAGCCCCTGGTGCTCCCAGTTAATGGTGGCAGCTCAGAGTGGAAAATATGTGTGAGCTGTGTCTCTGCTGTGTAGGAACAGAGACTCCCCATCCCGGCCCTGACCACGCCAAATCCAGTGCTCTGGGAATAAAATCGCGTTTATTCCCAAGAACTGATGAATCCCCTCGGCATCTTCCTTACTAAAACACAACACTTCCTAAACAAATTTAAAAAAAAACCCCATTTCACAAGCTCTGAGTCCCCCCCTGCACACAGGGCACCACATGAGTGAGGGATTAGCCACCCTGCAGCCCCGCAGAGGCAGGAGTCACCCCGGGACAGGGAATTCTGAGGAATAACTTTCCCTCAGCCCGCCTGGCTGTGCCCTGGCGTGGCCTCTGCGGCAAGGTCAGCGTCCCTGCCCCCAGCAGTAAAGCCAGGGTCACTGAGTCAGCAGGAGAGGCAGGGATGTGGATCAGGGAAAGCCTCAGCTCAGCCCCTCCCGGCGCTGGTCACCTTGGCCAGAGCTCCAAAGCCCATCCCCGCCGGGCAGCCAGGGCTGGGCACGGCGGGATTGGGGTCAAGGGCACAGGGCAGGGCTGGGGCAGCAGGAGGAGGCAGCCAGGAGGAGCAGCCAGGGCTGGGCACGGCGCGATTGGGGTCAAGGGCACAGGGCAGGGCTGGGGGCAGCAGGAGGAGCAGCCAGGGCTGGGCACGGAGCGATTGGGGTCAAGGGCACAGGGCAGGGCTGGGGGCAGCAGGAGGAGCAGCCAGGGCTGGGCACGGCGCGATTGGGGTCAAGGGCACAGGGCAGGGCTGGGGGCAGCAGGAGGAGCAGCCAGGGCTGGGCACGGAGCGATTGGGGTCAAGGGCACAGGGCAGGGCTGGGGGCAGCAGGAGGAGCAGCCAGGGCTGGGCACGGAGCGATTGGGGTCAAGGGCACAGGGCAGGGCTGGGGGCAGCAGGAGGAGCAGCCAGGGCTGGGCACGGCGCGATTGGGGTCAAGGGCACAGGGCAGGGCTGGGGCAGCAGGAGGAGCAGCCAGGAGGAGGCAGCCAGGGCTGGGCACGGCGCGATTGGGGTCAAGGGCACAGGGCAGGGCTGGGGCAGCAGGAGGAGCAGCCAGGGCTGGGCACGGAGCGATTGGGGTCAAGGGCACAGGGCAGGGCTGGGGCAGCAGGAGGAGGCAGCCAGGGCTGGGCACGGAGCGATTGGGGTCAAGGGCACAGGGCAGGGCTGGGGCAGCAGGAGGAGCAGCCAGGGCTGGGCACGGCGCGATTGGGGTCAAGGGCACAGGGCAGGGCTGGGGGCAGCAGGAGGAGCAGCCAGGAGGAGGCAGCCAGGGCTGGGCATGGTGCGATTGGGGTCAAGGGCACAGGGCAGGGCTGGGGCAGCAGGAGGAGCAGCCAGGGCTGGGCACGGAGCGATTGGGGTCAAGGGCACAGGGCAGGGCTGGGGGCAGCAGGAGGAGCAGCCAGGGCTGGGCACGGCAGGACTGGGGTCAAGGGCACAGGGCAGGGCTGGGGGCAGCAGGAGGAGCAGCCAGGAGGAGCAGCCAGGGCTGGGCACGGCAGGATTGGGGTCAAGGGCACAGGGCAGGGCTGGGGGCAGCAGGAGGAGCAGCCAGGAGGAGGCAGCCAGGGCTGGGCACGGCGCGATTGGGGTCAAGGGCACAGGGCAGGGCTGGGGCAGCAGGAGGAGCAGCCAGGGCTGGGCATGGTGCGATTGGGGTCAAGGGCACAGGGCAGGGCTGGGGCAGCAGGAGGAGCACACCAAGAGATGTTTTGCTCAGCACAGGAGCAGCCTGAGCTCTCCTGCCAGCGCTGCCACCTCCCCGGCACAGCCAGGCCGGGAAATTCCCCCTGCCACGGGAGCAAGGTGCTCCCCATGGGAATTCTGAGCTCTGGGACAGAACCCAGCAGGCAAAGCTCAGCGAAAGCCACCACTTGGCCGCCTCTTATCATTATTTTTATTTGTAAAACTGTATTTCTAGATATTCACTATATAACATAATTTATATTTACATTTTTATATTACATTGTATGTAATTATGTATTCTATTGTGTTGTTATATATTATTATACTGTATTATATACTGTATATTGTTGTATTATGTATTTGATTATATTATCTATATGTATTATACTATGCATATGTATTATACTATGCATATCTATGTTTTATGATATTATGTTGTACATTGTACAAATATATTGTATAAATAAATAGAAATAAATTTATTGTATATTGTATAAAATGTATTGTATAAAATGTATTGTAACATAAAATGTATACTGTATGTTATACTGTTAATTATTTATTTGTATATTCTGTTATTAAATATTTGGATTATATGCTATTATTAGATATGATTTAGTTGTATATTATAATATTAAATATTTGTATTATATGCTATTATTAGATATGATTTAGTTGTATATTCTGTTATTAAATAGTTGTATTATATGCTATTATTAGATATGATTTAGTTGTATATTATAATAATAAATATTTGTATTATATGTTGATGTTATATATGATTTAGTTGTATATTGTAATATTAAATATTTGTATTATCTGTTGTTATTATTAGATATTATTTAGTTGTATATTATAATATTAAATATTTGTATTATATGCTATTATTATATATGATTTAGTTGTATATTATAATATTAAATATTTGTATTATATGTTGCTATTATTAGATATTATTTAGTTGTATATTATTAAATATTTGTATTATATGTTGCTATTATTATATATTATATTGGATTTATATTATATTTTTATTCCCTGGCCTTTTTGGTAACTTTTCAAACGTCACCACTGGTAAAAAGCCCTCTGGGTCACTCTCTGTCCTTCTCAGACATGAACTGGACAGACAACAATTCACCAGCATCCCACCTCTGGCTCCCAGGGATCTCCAGCTCCTGAGATGTCACCCACCAGGCACAGCAACAAGGCAGGGAAAGGGGGAAATGAGGGAAAGGAAAAGAGGAGGGAGGGATAAATGAGTTTTCCCAGCTGGAGGGAGCACAGAGGCCTGAAAATCCCAACCCTACCCAAGGGCAGCACAGCCCTAAATCTCCCTGCAGACTGAGCCTGAAAAAACAAATTAATCATCCTGCAACGTCCCGAGCAAAATGCCCATAAAATTTCATTAATGCTCATGACAGTTCATAAAAATGATCAGTAGGGCTGGCAACTCCAAAATAAGGTGGAAATAAGTATGAAGATGTTTTTACTGTAAGCCTGCTTTGTCATTCAGCTCTCTGCAAGCTCATAAATTAAAAAACAAAAAAAAAAAAAGATGGAATTACACCACCCTGAGAGATGGGGAGGAGAGAGATCCCTCAAGTGTGGGACCTGTCAGGGACACACCAAGAGATGTTCTGCTCAGCCAGTGACAGGGATGTGTGGCTGGCACAGCTGATGGGGCTGAGGGCTCTCTGAACACCCCGAATTCCCTCGTTTTCTCCACTCGCCACGTGCAGCTGATGAAATATTAAAAATTCCTCGGCTGAGCAGCTTTAATGGGTGCTGGGGCAGGAGGGGAGGGAGGATCCACAGGAGTGGACACTCCAAACCATCCCAGTCCCACAGAGGGTTTGTTCCTTGTGGATTTGGTTCTTCCTTTGAGGATTATGTGAGCTGGAAGGTATCAGGAATTCTTCCCAAGGCTCAGCAATACACACAGGCCTTCAGATGCTCAGTTGATCCCAAATCCTTTAGGATACCCTACAAAAAGGTCTGTTACCCCCTCCCATGACAGGTGCACCAGAGGTGACAGCACACTGAGGATAAACATGGCCAGAATTACTCTCAATACACTTTCCCCTTTTCTTGCAGGAATCTAAACACTCTTCTCACCTTTATTTGAAATGCAATTTTAGCTTTAAATGCAAGTTAAAGCTGGTAGAGCAGCTCCCATTCCCCTTTAGCATTTGAATCTCTGCTAGTCCATAAATGGTCTCCTTTCCCTACCCCATCCCTGTAGCCAGATAAATCTTCCTGGGAATGAGTGCAAGAGCAGAAAGTGCTGCTAATGAAATGATGATGACATCATTAATTCAGATTAAGTCATTCTTTTCATCACTCCAAATTTTCTCCTTGTTTGGCCTTATCCCCCCAGGAAAGGGAAAAGCCACTCAGGTACCTCTGCTGTGCCTGATTCCTGAAGGCCCAGGATGAGGACAAGCATTTCCCTGAGCAGCCCATTGTCCAAACCCAGGGCAGGAATGACCTGGATGGGCTGAATTCAGTCTGATATTAAATAAATGTCCTTTTCCTGCCAGTGCCAGCCACGGTTGACACATCTGTGGTGCCTCACTGGGGACTTCTAAAGTCTTCCATGGAGTCAAGAACCAAAGTATCCCCCAGAGTCCCCAGGAGTTGTGGGAACAGCTCTGCAGGTCCCACACAGCTGGGATCTCCCCAGTCTCCTCTTCCCTGACTTCATCTGATGGGCAAAACTCAGCTTGTTCAGCTCAGCACCAGCCTTCCCAGCTGGGGAGCAATCGGGGCGGCCAGAGGGGACAGGCAGGTCCCTGTTTGGGGACACTGCTCCCCCTGGCCCTGCCTGGCCTCCCTGCTGGAGCTCCAGGGCTCTCAGCTGGCAGAGCCCAGCCCTGCAGCAGCACCTGCTCAGGGCTCACCTTCAGCCTCCAGCTGCTGGAAACTCCCTCTGACCTTTCAGCCCCCCTTTCAGGTCTAAGAGATTAGAAAGGAAAAGCTTACTAGGGTTAAAAAAAAAAAAAAAAAAGATAAAACCAGGCAGCCCCAGAGGCCCCCTCTGACAGTGCTGGGAGGGCAGGGCAGAGCAGCAGTGCTGTGGCACTGATATCGTCACCTGTGTCACTCAGCAGAGCTCTGCTGAGTCAGGAGCAGCCTCGACACCTCCACCAACAGCTGCTTTCCAATCCTCCCCTGCTCTCCTTTCCCCTCTCTGCTCTCCTTTCCAAAGGAAGGAGCTAAATCACTGCATTTCCCATTTTCTTTGCTTCTCCCATCTCGTTTCCCAGGTATTTTTCACCTTCTCCTTCCCCTCAGCCTTATTTATGTCCCTCTTCCTCTCGCCTGCCCTGTTCCATTCCCCTTTAGCAGCTGCCCCACAAACACCAACCTGCACACCCAGCAGGGCAGGTCACTGAGAGCCAAAGAGCTGAACCCTTCTGCCAGCCCATGCTGGAACTGAGATCTGGCTTGCAGGGCTGTGTGCTGGCAATTTGGGCCACTCAGATACAGAAAAGCCCTTCTCTCCTGCCATTTAAGCACAAAATCCTTCCTCTGCCACACAGCATAACCAGGCTTTTTTTTTCCCCTTCTAAATGGGCTGGATGGGCAGCTTTTGACAGCTGGACTCCTCAGGAAAAGCAAAACTTCTGTTCCCAAGGGGAATTACTGAGGTTTCTTCCAGGACAGAGCTAAACTGAAGGGAACAGTCAAGTTGAGGAAGACCAGCAAATGTATCTGACATAAAAATCACACCATTATTTTATTCCACGCACTGCAAGCTCGGAATTATTTTTTTAAGACTGGGATTCTAATTTCCAAAGGTGTTGGCACCCTCAGCTGCCATTGTGCAGAATCATTGCTCACAGGGCCATTAATTAAGGCACTGTCAGCACTTCCATCCCAAACCTCTGCCTTTTAGGAGTTTATAACAGCCATAAAACTCTGCTCTGGGCTGAAATTTAGCATGAAAGGCTCTGCCTGGAAGGAATCCATCCTTTTGTATTTGAGAGTCCCAAAAGCTTGGAGCAGCTAACCAGGGGTTTTATTCTCAGGCTGCCTTTCCAAAACCTGTTTTTATGGGTGCTGAGCTGCTGCACTGGCTCATTGTGCTCACTGTGGGGTGGGGTTTGTGCTCTTAGCACTGGAAAATTTAGGAACGATGGGGGTTTGTGGTTCAGAGCCACAGTCTTTGCTGAGTTAAATACCAGAGAATTCCTCTGCCCTCACTGCTCCCTGTTGGAGGTCGAGTCCACGTGGATTTCCCACCTTCATTCCCATGGCCAAGGTTTAATTCCCTCTCCAGTGGTCAGTTAAAGACAGGGACACTGTCCTCTGCTCCACCTGTGGTACTATTTTCCCTTTTTTCCACCTCTAACTGAACAGGTTCACACAAAACATCAAAAAACCCTTTTAGGAAAACTCCAATTTCTCCCTGGGCTGCTCTTTGCCAGCGGATCCCACGGAGCAGATCCTGATTTTCCCAGAACCCCAGACCCTCACCCTGCCCTCAGCTGCCTCCTCCTGGTCTGTTTTCTCCTCCCTGAGAGGTTTCCCAGCTGCTCAGATTTATTGTTCTCGTTCTAAAAACTGAGCAGTTTTCTACAACTCTGGGTTTTCCTGACCTGGAAATCCAGAATAAAAGAGACCTTTCAAAATCCCAGGTTTTAGTGGAAATTTCTGGACTTTTAAAGGATTAGAAGAGTTTGTGACTGCTGGCAGCACATGAAGATAATGCACCACACCCAGGATATCAGGGGCCACAGAGGAACATTCATGTTTGCAACTAGAGATCTTCAATTTATGAATTTCCACCTTCTTGGGACCATAGTAAACACAGCAAAATTGGGCTTTCTTCAGAAGTCTCATCAATTCTCTCTTCCAATGTAAAAGGGATTAGTTATCCCCACAACTTCCCCCAAAATAAAAACAAGAGAAGAGGGTGTGTGGGAAGGGGAGGATGAGGAACAAAGGGAGGAAGAAAAAATAAAACCCAGAACTGACAGAAATGCTCATTCACATCCATCAGCACCCAGCAACAAATCAGGAACTCTCAGCCTACCATACAGAGAGGTGCCCAAAAATGGTACCTGCAAGAGGTCTCTCGGAAGGAGATGTTCAGATCCCAGTGGGTGTGAATCCTGTAACAAACAAACAAAAAAGGGAGGTCAGAGGCACGGGCTGAGCGCTCATCTCCTGCCCCTGAAACCCTGCTCCGCCCTGGGGACCCCACAGCCCCTCAGCCCCAGCTCCTGCCTCATCCAGCCCCAATTCCTGCATTTCCCAGCCCCAATTCCTGCATTTCCCAGCCCCAATTCCTGCCTTTCCCAGCCCCAATTCCTGCATTTCCCAGCCCCAATTCCTGCCTTTCCCAGCCCCAATTCCTGCCTTTCCCAGCCCCAATTCCTGCATTTCCCAGCCCCAATTCCTGCCTTTCCCAGCCCCAATTCCTGCCTCCTCCAGCCCCAATTCCTGCATTTCCCAGCCCCAGCTCCTGCCTCGTCCAACCCCAATTCCTGCCTCGTCCAACCCCAATTCCTGCCTCCTCCAGCCCCACTTTGGAGCTCTGTGTCCACAGCAGGACCCAGGAGCTGCTCAGCACTGGGAAATCCTCTCCTGCTTCATCCTGACCTTGTACTGCTGCATCCTGACCTTCTCCTCCCTCCTGACCTTCTGCTCCCTCCTGACCCTCCCTGCTCCCTCCTGAGCCCCTCCTTGCTGCATCCAGACCCTGTCCCTGCCTCAGCCCCTGTCCCTGAGAGCTGCAGGTGCTGTCTCAGCCCCCAGGCCCGTTCAGAGCAGGCAGAAGGAGCTCAGTGCTGATGCTCTGTGCAGAAGCCCCAGAGGAGTCTGTGCCCTGCTCCCTCCCCAGCTGGAAATGAGTTATCAGCCATTTCCCACCTCAGGAAGGAGCCTGGTGTGCTCTGTCACTCTGCCTGTCACAGGCAGGAGCAGCAGCTTTAGGATGAACAAGATCCCAAATGAAGGCAGAGCAGCCAGGGGGGCCGGGGTTTCTGGTGGGGTTTTTCTGGTTGGATGGGCAGAGCTGGAGCCCCCCTGCTCCTCCCAGTTATCCCAGCCTCAGCTTCCACAGACCCCCAGGATCCACGCCAGGCTGGCTCCAGCACTCAGAAGGCTGAGCAGGGAGTGAACAGGGATTCAGGGAATCCCATCCATGGCTCCTGGAAGAGCAGCCTGACAGCTGCTGCAGGACACGGGCACTTGGGGCACCTGGAATTGCTGCTGCAAGGGTCAGACCCAAGGAGATGAGGAGCTGTGAGCCACGGGGAGAGGGGCAGAGCTGCCCAGGGCACTCGTGGGGCAAGACCTCCTCTCCTTTCCCTTTCCTTTTTCCTTCCCTTTCCCTTCCTTTCTCCTTTCCTTTTCTTTTTCCTTTCCTTTTTCATTTTTCCTTTCCTTTTTGCTTCCCTTTCCTTTTCCTTCCCTTTTTTTTATTTTCCTTTCCTTCTTACTCTCCACCTTTTTAGCTGCTCTCACATCTCATTCCTGGCCAAGAAGGGAATTTGAGCTGTTTGGGGCATTTTACCCTGCAGCATCCCTGGGAAGTCAGGGGCTGTTTCCCCTTTTTTTCCCCACATCCTCATGAGGTCAGTGACACCTTCCCAGCACTCTGAGCAGGTGTTGGAGCCTTCCTCTCATCCTTCACCCCATCCCACTGCTGGGGACTCGGCCAAGGCTGTTCCTGACCCACCCTGCTCAATCCCAGATGCTGTCACTGCGTTTCTCCTCTCTCCCTCCCCTCCCACACCAGTCAAAGAGGCCACTCTTTAATAAAAACAGGAATTAAGTGCATCAAGCCACAAGACAATGCCGGGCTGAAATCCAGCAGCGTGTGAGGAGCTTGCTGTCAGAGCTGAGCCTTCCTCCCTGGCTCCCCTGGCTTCCATCTGCCTGCAGATTCCTGGGATAACATCCCTGGGATCCTGACAGGCACTCTGCACCTCGGGCTGGGCAGCTCCCAGGCTGAGCTCATGCATTTATCAGGGCTGGGTGGGATCTCCCTGCCAGGGGAGGGAAGTCAAAGCTTCCCAAACTGCTGCAGAGCAATGGAATCTGTGGAGTCTAAGTCAGAATTATGGAATCACTGAGGCTGGAAAAGCCCTCTAAGCTCACCCAGTCCAACTCGTAAGCCAGCCCTGCCACGTTCACACTGAAGCACGTCCCCAGTGCCACAGGCACACCTTCCTGGAGCGCTCCCAGGGATGCTGACTCCACCACTTCCCTCCTCTGGGGGCTGGGACAATCCAGAGGGCAGCAACAACAGCCAGGACTGGCCAAGGCTGAGGTGAGGGACCAGCCAAGAAACTTCCAACTCCAGCTCTAATCCCCAGACTCCTTCCTGCACCAGTGCCCAGCCCTCAAAGCAGCAGGAAACTGGGACCAGGAAAAAGAGGAAAAGGCCAAGTGCTGGAATCAGTAAGGAGGTGTTGGTAGTGCCAGGTGTGCAGGGGGCACATCCAGGGGTGCAGGAGCAAAACACAGGTTTGCTGAGGCCTGGCCTAGCTTCCCCATCCCAGTTTAACCTAGTTCTGCTCGCAGTGGGGGCCAGTAAAGCCCCAGCCTGGGGGGAGGACACAGCAGGTGAATTAAGGCAGGAGCAGATGGGGCACAGTCCCTGCAGGGCCCAGCTGTCGTGTCTGGGCTCTGGCGCCTTTCTGCTGCTGCTGCTGTCCCCAGAGCCCCCCCGGCCACCCCAGGGCCAGCAGGACAGGGTCAGGCTGTTCCTGACATCCCCAGAGCCACCCCAGGGCCAGCAGGACAGGGTCAGGCTGCTCCTGACATCCCCAGAGCCACCCCAGGGCCAGCAGGACAGGGTCAGGCTGCTCCTGACATCCCCAGAGCCACCCCAGGGCCAGCAGGACAGGGTCACTGCTCCTGATGTCCCCAGAGATACCCCAGGCACCCCAGGGCCAGGAGGAGGGGGTCACTGCTCCTGATGTCCCCTGAGCCACCCCAGGGCCAGCAGGACGGGGTCACTGCTCCTGACATCCCCAGAGCCACCCCAGGACCAGCAGGAGGGGGTCACTGCTCCTGACATCCCCAGAGCCACCCCAGGGCCAGCAGGAGGGGGTCACTGGTCCCCACTCGAGGCCCTGGAGCAGCTGAAGTGTCCAGTCTCCCCCTCATTGGGGCAGGAGGGCTGGGGACCCCTGTCTGAGGGATAAATGCTGGGGCTGGGAGCAGTAGAGGTTCCCTGGGCACTGAATTCCTGTTTTTCCCTTGCTCCTGCCCTCACAGGAATTCTGCCTGCCCCGTCAGCCCAGCTCTGCCCCCCACACTGCAGCACAGCTCGCAGGGAAAGGAAAAGAACAACTACACAAAAGCAGGGAGAGCTGAACCCAGCTGGGAGAATCCTGCTCTCCTCCAAGGAAATAAAGCTCAACCAAGAGACACAAAGTGCTGGAGAGCACAGCCACCGCAGGCTGGGGATCCCTGCCTGGGAGCTGCCAAACATTCTTCCTTCATTTCCTAATAAACAAGGCAAAGCAATTACAGTAATTAAAGATTTGAGATAAGGGCACTTTGTATTTGGGGGGCCCAGCATTATCAATTACAGTTATCATGTTGCTCTCCCTCCTAATGAGACAATCTAGCAGTGTAATTCTGCAGCATTAAAAGCATCATTAAAGGGGCAGGAGGAGCAGGGCAGCTCACCAAACCTGACTGCCAGGCTTCCCTGTGCTCGGTGGCTCCTGAGCAGCCCAGGTGCATCCCAGAACACCTCTCCATCTCCAGCAGGAGCACTGGGCAGCTGCAGTGAGAGACTTTAATTACAGGAGCGTTTATGGGAAGAGCTGGTTGCTCTTCTGTCTCCCTGCTCCGAGCCCTCAGCTGCTGGGGGTACCAGCATCTGTCTGAGGGAAGGGGAAGCAGCTTCTCTGCTGCCAGGCAAGGAGCACATAAAACACCAGAAAAGCAATTACAGCCCTTCAGCTCCCTCTGCTCTGTTTTTATAGGGCTTGTCTCAAGATCTGAGCCCTGCTGTGCATCACGGGGAGATGACAACCCAGCTGAGCCGCGGTGATCTGCACGGGGGGCTGAGGCACGCTGCCTCTGGGGGTGTGTTCTCCTGGGGAGATTACAGATCTTCTGAAATTCCTGCCTTTTCAGAGGGGTGCGAGGACCTGGAACTTTGCAGCTGAATATTGAGGGCACTGAGGCCTCCCAGGAGTGGCCAGGTGAGGGCTGCCAGTTACTCAAGACAATCCCCTCTCCTCTTCCTCTAGGACTGCACAATTCCAGGATGAATGCTCACGGCACTGAGAACAAGGATCAAAATCAAGCAGCTCCTCCTCTCTGCTGCAACTCCCATCACTGCTGCCCTGCTCCTAGAGGCTCTCAGGATGCTCTGACACTTGTCATCAAACACAAAGCCCCACACCTTGCTGCTTCCCAAACTCTGCTCCCCAGCACTGAACCCCCCAGCTTCAATTACACGAGAATCTGAGCACAACTGAAAGCAGAAGGCAGGATTTGGGGCCCCCACACCTCTGTATTTCAGACAGCTGAAGCCCACAGATGATTTCCTGGTCATGCAATTCCTTGGCCACAAAGCCACAGAGCCCTGGACAGAGAGTGATACCCAGCTGACAATCTGCAAGCCCAGAGTGCAAACTCCAAAGAGGAGTGAAGAATGCCCAGCAGCTGCCCTGTGTGAGCTGGAATGTGCCCTCTGCAGTGGGATTCCAGCCCCTGGAGGTGACTCCACGGGGCAGTGCTGGCTCCCCAGGGCTCTGCCCAGGTCTCTGTGCCTGTGCCCCACCCAGCACTGCCTGCAGGTACCTTCTTTTCATGATACTGATGTGCAGATCCTCCTCCTGCTTCACTTCGGGCTGCTGCCCATTGCTCTTGTCGCTCTCCTCGCTGTCCTCGCTGTGAGAGAAAATGGAGCTCAGCTCTTTCTTGGGGACCCTGGTGGGGGGCAGGGGGATGGTCCTCTTCTCTGCCAGGCGGCCCCGGTTCTGGGATGGGTTTGGAAAGAGAAGAAAACAAGGATTTGGTGAGGAATCTCGGTATTTCCACAAACACCAAACAAAAACCTGTTTACCTCTGTCGAAAAGCTCTTTTTGACAAGCCAAAGCTGTCACACACGGCTCACACTTTGTCACTTTGCAAAGGGCTTTCCAGCACAGGCACTCCTGTTTCTGATTTTTCCAGCTCTGACCCAGCCCTGCACTTCCAGCCTCTCCCACCCCTTCATGCCCAGCCTGCATCTCACCCTCATTGAGAGGAAAGAAGGAGGCAGCACAGTGAGGCACCAATCTCTGCCTCCAGAACCTTTCCCACCGAATATTTCCACGTCACCATTCAATTAAAGCTTTGCCAGCAGCCCAGGGAAGTCATGCTCCAGGTGATCCAGGGCTGGAAAGGGACACCTGCCAGCAGCAGGGAAACACCCTGGAAACCAGGGAGGCTGCAGTGCCACTGCCCCAGAGAATCTGTAATTTTAGGCAGTAAAATCGCGGAACTGGGACAGGAACCTCAGCGAGGGCAAGCGAGGCCACAGCTCTGTGCCCATTCTCTGGACAGGGAGAAAGGTGTGTGAACAGGGCCAGTAAATGCTCAGGACACCTAGAGAGCAACAGCTTCTCTGGAAAAAAACTGATTTCAACTTTCCAAATAAACCTGGCAAAAGGCAGAAGTCCTGGGAAAACCAGTCAGGCTCTCTGCAGGGGAGGAGCCCTGATATGAGAGCCCAGGTTTTTTTAATTAAACAAATTAAGAACTTTCCACAAATACCAAACAAAAACCTGTTTACCCCTGTCAATAAATTCCAGTTGTGGTCGTTAAGGGCAGCCCTAATCGCTGTGATAACGAGCTAAACCCATCTGGAAGGCATCACCCCAGGAGCCACAGTGGCTTTTCCCCCTGAGCTGCAGGTCCCAGCCAGGAACAGTCTGTGAGCAGCAGGCCAAAAATGGCATAAAACTGGGGAAACGTGGGGGAAACCACGCGCTTTATGAGCTGTGCATCTCTTGCCCTCAGACACTTTTTGGGTTCAAGGTGCTTTTCCAGTCCTGCCCCTCCCTGGGCACACAGGGGATGTGCCCCCAGGGCAGCCTCTGCCCAAAGCCACCTCAGGACCAGGAGCAAACTCAGCCAAAAGGGGAGAAGAACCAGGGCTGCTCCTTGTGAATTCCAGAATTTCGGCCCTAACAGCACAATTTTACAAGCCCTGTTTGCTTTGTGTGTTTACCCTCAGGTTTGGAGGGTGTTTTATTTATTTATTTATTTACTACGTCCCCAGAAAATTAAAACAGACGGAGCCAATCAATTTTGCCTTTTATACTCATCTATAGCCAGTTTGGAATCAATTGCACTTCCCTAATCTGCTTAGAGGAATCCACCAGCAGACACACATCACTTTCAAATTAGGCACAAACGTAGCCAGAAGCCTGGCCCAGAACCTGCTCCAAAATCAATTGTCTTGCCATTGCCTGGGAAGGGCTCTGGTCCGAGCTGCAAACACAAAATCCTCCCCAGAACATCCCCAGCGAGGAGCAGCTCTCCACACACACCTGGGAGGGAACGGGCAGGGCAGGTGTTGATGCAGAATTATGGCCCAGGAGCCCTGCAACAACCTCAGCAATGCCTGAGAGGAGCCAGAGGTGCTTCCCAACACTGGTTCAGCTCAGGGAACCTCCTGGAGGCTGTATCCTCCTCTCCCAGCCCTCGGATGGGGAGCAGAGCATCCCTTTTCCTCTCTTTAATTAATCATTCCTCTCCACAGTCCTCCAAAGCCCCTGCGAGGGCTGAGGGCACAGAAGAACAGCCTGGTCTCGATGCTCCCCTCCCTTCACACCTCGCTCAAGATGAATTTTGTGGGTTCTGGTTGCAGCTAACGAGGCACAGCTGGAGCTGGAGTCAGTAACCCCCCTTCCCCTCTGCTCCTGCCTCCCCACCCCATCCCACCAGGGTCTTCTGACACCATTAACTGCTCTCACTGCCTCTGAAGTATTGTCAGGGTGGAGGGTGGCTTTGTTTAAAAAAAAAAAAAATCACAATCACCAGGAATACTTCCTTTCCCCGGGAAAAATCAGATGGGTCCCAGCACATTATTTAAGGTTACCCAAGTCCAGAGATGCAGCTGCAACTAAAAAAAAAAAAAAAAACAAAAAAACCCCACGAATTTGGGAACAGCAGCAGGGCCTGGGAGTGGAGCAGTCTGGAAGCCTGACCTTTCTGTCACGAGAGGAAAGGAGCATCAGCAAGGTGGGAAGCACTGGGGGGGTTTGCTCCCTTCTCTGCGGGGTCAGAGGAGTTACAAAACCAAACCCTGCTCCATCCAACCCCTCCCAGAGCTGGGGCCTCCCAGCCAAGAATCCCCAAACCCAAGGAGTTGCACAAGAGCCTTGGGGACAAGAGAAGGAGAAGGAGAAGGAGTTCCTGCCCTGGGAGCTGCTGCAGCAGGGCCGGATGGGATGGGATGGGATGGGATGGGATGGGATGGGCAGGGCCCTGGCCAGGACAGCCCCTGGTGAGAATTTAATTGATCCCAGCCACGGAAAGACCAAGATAGAGAGTGCTGCCAGGCAAAAAGAGCTCCACAGAACAAAATAAAAACAACAGTGCAGATGAAAGCAGAGGTTTGGCAGTCCAGTGAAAGCCTGGAGAGCTGATCCCAGTGGGAACTGACCCCGAGAGGAGCAGGTGCAGTCCCTGGGGACACAGGGCAGCCAAGCCAGGGCCACCAAAAAGGCACACAAATGCAAATGCCCCAAGAATTTGCTCCCACGTGAAAATATCAAAGCTGTTAGCAAGATGATTCACGTGCCTGTGATTCAACCCTCAAAAATAATTACTGCTGGATAAAAAAACCTGCAGGAGAAACCAGCCCATGCATTCCTCGTTCACAGGTAAGGCTGGGAAACACAGGGAGCAGACAGGGAATGCTGGGGGAGGTTTGGGAGCTGCCAGTGCTGGGAGCAGGAGAATTCTAAATCTCTTCCATATGTGAAGGAAATCCTCAAGCCCAGCCGGCATTTTCTCTCTCTTTTTATTGATAATAAAGATACGGGAAAGGAAAGGGGGAGGTTCAGAGAGCCTGGGATATTTTTCTTTTGCCTTTCCAAATAACAAACCTGGCGGAATGGCTTTAATTAGGGACATTACACAGCAGTGGGGACCACACATCCCCCTGCAGAATAACTGGCAGAGTTTGCATTTACCTTCAGCTGTGATTAGTGTAAACACCTCCGAGAGGGTCAGGTTGCCTTCCAGGATAATCCTGCCCTGTCCCCTGGGCCTTCATTAGCCCAGTGTGCTCCCAGCCCCGCTGTTCCAGTAGCAAATCCAGCCCTGGGCTCTCCAGGATCTGCATCCCAGCAGAGGTCACGGGCAGCCGGAGGTGGCCAGGCTCCCATCCCACCTCCTGGCCCAGCGTTTGGTGATGAGCACATGAATAAACAGGTCCCAAGGCATCCCCTCCCAGCCCTGTCACCTGGGCACTGACAGGTTTATCCTCCATCATCTCCTCCCAGTGCCACCAGTGCCACACTGGAACTGCTCCAGCACAGGAGGGAGGGCCCAAAGCAAGAGGGACCAGGAGGGGAACAGCCAGCAATTATTGAAGAGTAATTATTAAAGAGTGGCTTCTCTGAAGAAAAACCAGCTCAGCTCAACTTTCCAAACAAAGCGGGCAAGAGGCAGAATTCCTGGGAAGGCCGGTCAGGCTGTCTGCAGGGGAGAGCTGACGGAGGAGCCCGGTGGTCAGGCAATGGCCAGGCAGAACACGAAGGCAGGGCAGAGCAGGAGGACTCTCCCAGCTCTTGGGGACTGTGACATCCCTCACCAGTGCCATGGAAGGGCTTTACAGACCCTGGCAGTGACTGGAGGAGGACGAAAGCAGAGAAATGGGGCACAGGCAGACAGGCGCCACCGCTGGGACCAGGGGACAGCAGACCTTGGGGACAGCTGTCCCCAGCAGAGCCACCCTCAGTGAGGGCTGGGCTGCCAGCAGCTGGTTCAGAGAGCAGCTCAGCTCCAGCACAGAGCCCAGCTCGTGTTTGGGGCATTTCATCTCCAAGTGCACGAGAGAAGAAAATCACCCTTGACCACAATTTCCCTGAGTAATCCCCAGCAACGCCCTCGACCTCCTCGTGCTCAGGCTCCTGCCACAAAAGCCACCACCAACACATTCCCTGCCTTGTCCCCGTCCCTCGCCCTCTTCGTGGGCTTCATCCTGGTTCTCTGGGGCACAGGATGATGTGTGGAGGCAGAGAAACTGGGTCCCGCTGTAACTGAAGAAAACATGGAAGTTTTAACCCAAAAGAAAGTTGCCCAGAAGGGAAGCTGCAGCTCTTCCCATCAAAATTAACAACGTGGCTTTGTGAAGCCCTAAAGAAACAGATGAACAAGATCTGGGAACAGAGGGGAACATTTCCCATTTAGAATCTCTCAGTGAGTTATAAAGCCCAAAGGATAATCTGTTAATAGAGCGAGAGCCACGCTTTTCTGGGAAAAGCCAATTGGAATTTCCAGGCTTTGAAGGGAGGTAGGTCTAAGACAGAAAATCTATCAGGCCTTTGGAGCTACCTGTTTTCAAAACCTCTTTGGAAGGAGGCTGCAAAGTGTCCTGCTCTTTGTTTTCTGTGTCTGTTTCCACATCAAATGACTCTGTCCCTTTCAGCCTGAGGTTGCAAAGAAGGAAGCAGAGATGTGAAGCCAGGTCCTGAGGCAATGTAAGTCAGTTCTGACGGAGCAAAAGTCAACTTACACCAGCTGAGAGTGGAACACTGTTGCTGTCTCCTAAATAAAGGCAAAACTTACAGATTTTTCCCTTTTTGTCTTTCCTTGCCTGCTCCACCTCTCAGGTGAAGAGACAAGGAGCAAAGGGCATGGATGCTTTCAGACATTTCCCCTTCTCTTCCCACTTCTTGCTGCTGCACCTCTGGAGCAGCAGAAAAAGAGGAGAGCAGCTCTCAGGGCTGTCCCTGCCCCTGTCCCCCTGCTCCTCCATCCCCTCCCCACAGCACCTTCCTTGGTATCACACACTGAATGATGCAAAACCACCGAAAGAGGCCATTTCCCCCTCTCCCTGGTACCTCTCCCCCGACGGGCTGTGCCCTTTTCTGCAGTTTCACTCCTTTTCTCAGTCTCATGTCCCTCCCACCCCTCATTCCCCACACAAACCTCAGTCCCACATCCCTCCCACCCCTCATTCCCCACACAAACCTCAGTCCCACATCCCTCCCACCCCTCATTCCCCACACAAACCTCAGCCTCCATCCCTGCTCTGCGATTTGCCTGCCACACCTGGGGGATTTCCCAGCAAATTGTATTACTTTATTTGGTCAATTGGCCTACAAATTGATTTTCCTGTACAAATAATGAACATTTATGGTTATTTTCCCCATAGACTGCTTTATTTCACGTGTAACCAAGACTGATTTCCTGCAGGTTTCGAGACCTGAGCACATGAGCTGCAGTTCCTGTGACCCCTGGCTGATGGATGGCAAAGGGCTCCAAGCACAACTGGAGGGTTTGGGGTTTTTATTTTTACCCTGACCACAGAGGGAGGAGGCTGCTGGAAGCAAACATTGGTACCACACCAAGGCATTCTACAGAATAGTGGGAATAAGTTGTTTTAAAAGAGATTCCGTCCCGGGATCAGGCGGCCACAAGGCCAAGGAAACGCAGGTGAAGGAGCTGGGGACAGAGGGCAGGGCTGGAGTGGCTACTCACAGCCTTTGGAGACTGGCCAGGTCCCTGCTCATCACAGCCTTTGGGGACTGGCCACGTCCCTGCTCATCACAGCCTTTGGGGACTGGCCACGTCCCTGCTCATCACAGCCTTTGGGGACTGGCCACGTCCCTGCTCATCACAGCCTTTGGGGACACCCTCAAGGCCCTTTTTTCACCTGGATCCTGTTACTTGGCAGGGAAGAGGAGGAGGAGCCGGGGAGGCTTCCAGGAGAGCAGCTGGGCTGAGGTGCCCTGGTGTGATCTGTGGGCAGGAGCTGCAGGACTGCCACAGCAGCAGCCCCACACACACCTCACCCCCGCAGCAGGGAAGGACTTTGGGGCACAGCCTGGAGCCCGTTCTGGAGGTCACTGCAGGTGTGGGACTGCCCTGGGCTGGAGCAGGCTCCAGAGCGGAGTTATTCTGCTTTTTGTTTGTCTGCAGCGGGGGTTAACAGCCCCAGGGCTGAGGGGGGGCATCTTTAATTTGTTTAATTTGTTTAATTTAATTCCTCCTGACAGCTGAGCCCGTGAGGGCCAGAGAGGCAGAGCCGGGGAGGTTTCTCAGGTGAATCTGATGGAGGTGGCCACAGCACAGAAAGTCAATTATCTGCAGCCAGTCCCGGCTGCCTGTGGCTCCGGCCGGGGGTGGCTCGGGCCCACGAAGCCTGACTCAAATCCAATAAAAAATTAACTCGTTCTGAGCAACTGCTGGTACTGGAGCTGGAGCTCGTGCTCCCAGCTGAGGCACGGAGTGAATTCATGAGCGGGGAGAGGGGCTGGGGGTGTCAGGGAAACTCCAAATCCCTGCCTGGGCTGGTGCAGCCCCCCCGAGCTCCTGGCACTGCTCAGGACTGAGCTGCCCCCAGCCCCGGGGGATGCTGAGAGGAAGGTGGGGCACACCTGAGGGGACAGGTGCTGGGAGCCCCAGGAAGGTGGGGCACACCTGAGGTGCTGGAGCCCCAGGAAGGTGGGGCTCACCTGAGATGCTGGAGCCCCAGGAAGGTGGGGCTCACCTGAGGTGCTGGAGCCCCAGGAAGGTGGGGCTCACCTGAGGTGCTGGGAGCCCCAGGAAGGTGGGGCTCACCTGAGGGGACAGGGGCTGGGAGCCCCAGGAAGGTGGGGCACACCTGAGATGCTGGAGCCCCAGGAAGGTGGGGCACACCTGAGATGCTGGGAGCCCCAGGAAGGTGGGGCTCACCTGAGATGCTGGAGCCCCAGGAAGGTGGGGCACACCTGAGGTGCTGGAGCCCCGGGAAGGTGGGGCACACCTGAGATGCTGGAGCCCCAGGAAGTTGGGGCACACCTGAGATGCTGGAGCCCCAGGAAGGTGGGGCACACCTGAGGTGCTGGAGCCCCAGGAAGGTGGGGCACACCTGAGATGCTGGGAGCCCCAGGAAGGTGGGGCACACCTGAGGTGCTGGAGCCCCAGGAAGGTGGGGCACACCTGAGATGCAGGAGCCCCAGGAAGGTGGGGCTCACCTGAGATGCTGGAGCCCCAGGAAAGTGGGGCACACCTGAGGTGCTGGAGCCCCAGGAAGGTGGGGCACACCTGAGGTGCTGGAGCCCCAGGAAGGTGGGGCTCACCTGAGGTGCTGGAGCCCCAGGAAGGTGGGGCACACCTGAGGTGCTGGAGCCCCAGGAAGGTGGGGCACACCTGAGGTGCTGGAGCCCCAGGAAGGTGGGGCACACCTGAGGTGCTGGAGCCCCAGGAAGGTGGGGCTCACCTGAGATGCTGGGAGCCCCAGGAAGGTGGGGCACACCTGAGGTGCTGGAGCCCCAGGAAGGTGGGGCACACCTGAGGTGCTGGAGCCCCAGGAAGGTGGGGCACACCTGAGGGGACTCATCCTGGCCCCAGCACAACCCTGCCTGCTCTCAGGTGTGTTCTGCCAGCACCTGGGGTCACTCCCAGCACCAGAACCACAGATCCCTGACACTGTGAGCGCCAACAAACCCAAAGGATTAACCCCTGGACCCCCAGGAACACACACCCAGCTGCAAAGGATAAAGCCCCATACTCCAAAAATCACCAGGAACACACACCCAGCTGGCTCAGCACACTGGGAGCCCCACCAGGTGACACCACAGGGTTTTACAACATTTGAATTTATAAATAACACTGGGAAATGAATGACCAAGAATTACAGTGGCTCCCCAACGAGACGGGAGGATGCAGGAAGTGTTGGGAGCTGTGTGTTTTGAAGGTAAACACAAAGAGAATATTAAAAAAAGTAATACTAGAGAGGTAAATAATTCATCAAAAGAGTGAAAAACAAGAAGCTGGAAGGGAAGAAAGAAAAAGAAGCAATGCCAGAGGGAAGAGTTTTCTGAGAAGGCGAAAAAACCCCTAATCTCACATGGGAGTGAAAACCAGAACCAAAGTTAATTGGAGTAAAGCAGAGGGGAAGTTCTGAAGGTGGAACGTTTTATCTGGAAATGGCCTCTCCCCTCTGGGGCACTGAGGAATTCCCCAGGGGGGAAGCAGAGCTGGGCCAGGGCGGTCTGGCAGCAGCAGCACCGACACCATGGACAGAGCCTTGCAGCAGGGGCACGGCACAGCAAAGCTGGGGATTCCTGAAGGAATTCCAGCAGCTCCTTCCCCCAGAGCCCCCGGCCCTCATCTGCTGTACACAGACCCACACTGACACGCTGTGCCCTCAACTGTTTGGGAGTCTCGGAGATTTCCTTAATTTTCAAAACAGAACTTGCTGCAGAATTGGATTTTGCTGATGGCCATTCTGCAGCTGCCGTGCCCTGCTTTAAAAGCCAGCACATCTGCAGAAAGCCAAGTAAAACCACAGAGCTTTCCGAGTGAACACTCTGGGCTTGTCCTGCACGAGTCAATCACCCCAGGCTGGGGCTCCTTCCCTGCTGGAATGACGCTGAGCTGGGCTTGGCAAGTCCCTGGATGGAGTTCTACCTGGGCAAATTCAGGTACAACACACCTGTGCCGAGCCTGCTGAGGAGGGGAGCGGTGAGACCACAGGCACCACTCCTCCCCTCCTTCCTGCACAGCAAACCGAGCCCCAGTGTAATATTTACTTGCTGATTTTCCAGGCCTCTTAAAACACAAAACCCTGGCCAAACACAAGCTCTACCAATGACATTGCCAATCCTAATTCCCCCCCTGCAGCTGCAGCAGACACAGACTCCTCGGAGGCCTCCTGATCCTCTTGTGCTCTGCTAAGCAGCTCTGGGTCACCCCAGGAGCACCTGCACTGGAGGAGGCTGGCAAAGGGAAAGTGAAATCCCACCCTGGGCGTGTTTTCCATCACATCTTCCTCCTGCAGGAGTCACCACCTGCAGTTCACAGCTTTGGCTGTCCCCTGCCGACACCCAGTGCCAGGGTGACACCTGCTTCAAAGGCCAAGGAGGAATCCTGCTCCAGGAATTCCTGCCATGGACAGATCCTGCTCCAGGAATTCCTGTCCCCAGCTCAGGACAGCCCTGCCATGAAAAAAATCCTGCTCCAGGAATTCCTGCCATGGACAGATCCTGCTCCAGGAATTCTTGTCCCCAGCTCAGGACAGCCCTGCCATGAAAAAAATCCTGCTCCAGGAATTCCTGCCATGGACAGATCCTGCTCCAGGAATTCCTGTCCCCAGCTCAGGACAGCCCTGCCATGAAAAAATCCTGCTCCAGGAATCTTTCTCTGGATTTCCCTCACTCCAGCTCAAAGCAAAAGTAAAATACAAACGTCAGAGCACAGCACAACATCCCCTGAACTCCACAGGGTAATCTCTGCACAGGCAAAACCCAACTCAAACCCAAATTCTGATGGAGAAACAGCCAAAACAGGGGTTAAATCAAACTAGGGTCACACTCTTACACCCCTTAGTTCTGGAGACACCAGCTCAGGTCTGACAGACAGCTCCTGAGAAGTAAATGCCCCATTAAAATAAACAGGGATCAGAAGGACAAATCCCTGCAGAGCTTCCCAGAGGCTCAGCTGGATCTCCCTGTGCACGCTGCCGAGGCAGGTGAGCCCTTCCCAAACACAGCAGGAGCAAAGCAACACCAGGCACACAACTGGCTTTGTTTGGACACTGGGCGCCAGCTGGAACTCCAGAAAAATCCCCTCTGAAATCGCGTTTGAAGTGGGGAAGGTAAACAAAAGACAAGAGCAGCATCGTAAAAACCCGAGCGAAAGGAGCAATAACTGCGGATTCTTTCACTGAGGCAGCCAAGGTGGGATTTGGGCAGCAGGAAATTCAGCCCCCTGGGAGGGCACTCATCGCGGGCTGATCCCTGGGTGTCATTTACCCAGCCCAGGAGGGCAGCTGGCACAGGGACAAGGCAAGGGCACCAGGGGGGCTGCACCTGCCCCGGAGGACGGTCCCAGAGCTGAGTGCCAGGCACAGCCCTGGGCTGGCGCCCCTGCTGCCCTTCCCACCCCGGGAATGCTCTTTGGAGCCAGGAATGGGCACTGGCAGCTCCTGAGCTGCTGCCCCTCACCTGCTGTCTCCTGCTCAGAGCCAACACGTGGCTTTTCTCCCCTCTGCCTCAGCAGCTCCCAGAGAGGGAGAGCTCTGCAGGACAAGGCTGGGGCCACCTGAGCTGCTGAGGCTCCCTGTCCCTCACCTCTTCCCCTCCTTCCTCTTCCCACACAAACCTGGTTTTGTTTCTGCACTGGCAGAAAAAGCCAGCTCTGACACAGCCTGGACATGGAATACTTCTCATTCCAGCAGTGAATGAGGAGGTGTCCAAACAGAAACTTCCAAAATGATACGGGTTTAAATCAGCAAACTCGGGTACGTTGCTCTCAAAGACTTTCAGGATTCTCATTCAGGGAAGTTCCTGAGACACTTCACTCAGATTTTTAATGAGCCTCAGAACAATGAGGAAATACAAGGTAAATGGGAAAACACAGCACTGTGACTGTATTTTAAAAAGCTTAAGCAGAATAATCCAAGTAATTTTATAACCCCCAGGAGAAATAATGAAATAGAGGAAACAGAACAAGTAATAATAAATTAACAGAGGGTGATATAATTTATGCAAATTAAAGCTTGTTAATGGAAAATATGTTAAACCAATATATCTTTTTTTGCTGAGACAATAGTGCCAACATAATGTGCTTGGATTTCTGCGAGGTATTTGCTCTGACACCACACAACTTCCTGAATGTGGAATCAGGGCCCTGCAAGGGAGAATTCTGCCTGCCTGAATCCCCCAAACAGCCTGGGCTGGGGAAGGTGCCCCTGCCCAGGGGCTGGAATGAGATTTAAGGGGTTTGAGGTCCCTTCCAACCCAAACCATTCCAGGACCCTAAAAATGAGCACCTTGTCCTGTTCTCCTGCTGGTCAGGGTGGGGCTTTTCCCAGTGCAGATCAATTTGCCTTGAACACCCATTTCTCAGCCTCCTCTGTCCTTCCCTCTCTCTCACTTTGCTCCTTGTCAGTATTTCCTTATGATATGAGGGGGGAAAATGAGTTTTCTCTCCTGTTTCCAGAGGAAAAGCAGTGCAGGGGCTCGGAGGAGTCCCACCACACCACCAGAATGACCCTCAGGACAGAAGTTTTTCAGCTGAAGGAAAAGCACAGCAACTTGGAGCACATCATTTCAAATATCCTTTAAACACACTTTTTGCAGGTCCTACAGTGATTTAAAGACAACAGCAGACACATCAAAGGCAGAACTAAATCCTCCCAAAGCAAGGATGATTTCTGCCCTCTGCACACGCCAGGGGACAGAAATGGCCCCCAGCCTCACGGAATTACTCTTAAATGAACTTATGCCTGAGAAATCCATCACAGCAAGGTGAGACTTAAAAAAAAAAAAAAAAAAACCCAAAAAAAACCCACCCAGATCCACACTGCTGATACAAACGAGTCCAGATCCAGACCTGCATGAGCAGCTCATGAATTTACAGCCAAAGATGTTTTAAGAAATCACACTGCTAATGCAGGAATTGGAAAATGAATTGGATTTTAATTCAGAATTAAAAGCATTCTGCAGAGGAGCAGCCAGGCTCTGCTGTGAGACTGTGAACTGTCCACTGTGCCTGCAATACCCTCAAGCAGGGGTGTCTGGAGCTGCACCACAAAAAAAAAATAAAAAACCTCTCTGAATAAATCAACCCTCTGCTCTGGAAGGGCCAACACAGCCTGATAGAAACCAGAGCTGCCTGAGGGCCAGAACCCCAAATTCTCCATGCTCTGCCGGGTGTCCTGTGGGGCACAGCGGATCCCTGCCAGTCTGAGGATGAAAAGGAAGCCAGGGGTTAGCCCGGTGGAAATCCTGCCTGCCTGTGATCAGAGGGCACCCTGCACTCACGTTTCAACCCACATTTCAACCCACTTCCACTGGAGATGTGACCACGATGTTATCAGTCCCTCTGCAGCCAGCAGGAACAGGCATGGATGAGGCCCCAGAGTTGGGACACACAAGGAACAAAAAACTGCCCAGCCATTCATGGCACATTTTCATGTATTTTCATTTTCTCTCTTCAACTCTAAAACATTACAATAGCTAAGAGTAATGGTGTGCAGTGTTTAAGTAACCCCAGAGCTGTAAATTCCAGTGCACTGAATCATCCCTGAAGGACCCTGCAGTGCCTTCCTCTGCAAGGGTACTTTAGGGTTAAGTGGGTGAATCACAAGGGGGAAATAAAAGAGGAATTGATATTATTGTCCCTTCTGGGAGAAGAAAAAAAAATAAATTTAAAAAAGGCAGGATTGTGTGGTTCACCCCATGCCACAGAAAAAGAGATCTCAAGAATCACAGCTGTGACAAGCAGTGGGGAAAGTTATTGATCTAAAAGAATTCATTTTTATTATAAGGGCTGGTACTTTTACTTATTTAATAAAGGTCTGGCGTCAAATCACTGAGAATTTCAGGATTATCTAATTCCATCTAATCTCATTCAATCACTGATGCTCCAGACTGTAGCAGAAAGGAATGTTTGCCCTTTCCTGTCTTCAGGGGCCATCTCTGGTTGCCCTGGCAACCCAGCAAAAGCAGCTCCCACAGCCAGTGGCACCTATCACATCCATCTCGGGATAAAAGGCAGGGCTGGGGTTACAGGGGAGCTCCCGAGGTTTGATGGGCAGAGCTGGGCAGGAGCAGCAGGAGCTGGGGTGGGATCCATCCCAGAGCTCTGATCGACACAAACCCCAGGCCAGGACGCTCCAGGCAGGGAACTCTGGCTCTTCAGAGGGAACAGCCAAGTTTCCTACCCAGGAGCTGTGCTGATTTAGAGGTGCTGGAGTCCTTTAAAATCCCTGAGCTGCTGTTGAAATCAATCCCAGCACTGAACTGGGCACCAGCTCCAAGAAACACAACTTTGCTGCAGTTCTGTCACCAGAAATCTTCCACGTTTTTCTCTATTTTCTGCCCTGTGGCTCTTCCATCACCAGAAGCTCTCAAGGTTTCCTGCATCCCAGTTCCCTGGAATCCCCGTTCTCAGCCCTGGCTGGTGCCTGTGGATGTCACCCCAAGGTGACACTGCCTCCAGTGACCGGGCAGTTTGCTGAGTGCTCCTGTGAGTTTCCTCCCAGCTGGAGATGTAGGAGACTAAAGAACCTGCTCTGCACAGGGATCGAAGCTTCCTGACATCTGAAAATGAGGGATTTGATGTGCAGCACCGTTTCTGTGCAGCTAATCCAAAAACAGGGCAAATTTGGGCTTGGTGGCCTTCCCAGATCCTGTGGCTTTGTATCCATGTGCAAAATAAAGAAAAAGCTACAATTTTCCCATGGGCTAGAGGCAAAATAAATGAGCAGGAACTTTTCAGTGCTTGGGAATTCCCTGCATTGATCCCTCCTCATCCTCAGACACTGTTACAAGAGAACCCCCTTCCAGACTGTATTTCTGACCCAGGGGAATGTGTGATTTCCTCCCTGTCCTCACTGCTCTGGCTAAAACAAGAGCCAAAAACAACAGGAAGGAAACGCAGTGCCCTGGCAGAGCAGGGGTGTGGACAAAGACACCTCCACTGCCCCAGCAGAGCTGCTCTGGTTTATTTTCAGGCTGCACCTGATGCTGCAGCACTCGTGAACCCTTCAGAGGATTTCCCGGCCCTCAGCTGGAAAACACCAGTTTGGGACAGAGGGGCTGCAGTGACATCTGCCCGGGGAGGGAGCTGAGCGTGTCCTAACAGGAAAAAGCAGCCCTGAAATGGGGAGGGCGGTGGATTCTTCAGCTGGGGAGGTGAAGATGATGCGTTTCCATAGAGGGGAGAAGGGAGGGAAGATGCCGAACAGGACTCCTGAGGAGCAAAATATTTTCCAGATCAAGGAAAAACTGGGCACAGGAGAAACAGGGCAGGACAAGGCAGGAGGGGGGAGGAGGGAAGGAAAAGCAAACAAACAAACAAACCCCACAAAAGCAAACAAACGAGGTAAAAACAGAAAAAAAAAAGAGCAAACAAAGTGATTTTTTAAGCGTAGTATTTTGGCAAAGCAGTAATTAAATAAAAACAGAGGGGATTTCTTTTCCAAAGTCCAAGGCCAATCATAAAACCCCAGACTGGTTTGGCTTGGGAGGAACCTTAAATTGCACCCCTGGCATGGCAGGGACACCTTCCACTATCCCAGGCTGCTCCAAGCCCTGTCCCACCTGGCCCTGGACACCTCCAGCAGGTTCCCAGCAGGAATCTGCTCTCTGCTCTCCCTGTCCCATAACTGAACCAGAACGAGCACTCTGGAAAGTTCATCATCCCTGCATGATTGATAGTTTTAAATTAACGAAGTTTATGAGGGAGTTCATCCTGCTCCTGGCCACCCTTTGCCTTCCAGCTCCCAGTTCACTGAAGGCTTTTGCCACCAGCACCGCTCCCTTTGAGCCAGGCCAGCGAGTTTGGACACAGAGCAGTGCAAATTAAAACCAGGTGTCTGTGCCCTGAAGCACCAGAGACAGCCCTGAGCAGTTTAATGACATCTCTAAATAATTTTGACAGCAAAATTACTTCTCCTGTGTCACCTTTACACTGCCCTTGACACGGCACTAACGAGATGATGCTGCTTCCCCTGCTCCTCTGCATTTATTTGTCTTTCTGCCCAGGCTTCACTTTCTTTTCCTCAGAGGAGGAGAATTCCAGCACCAGGCAGCAGTGCTGGCTGCAGCTGCCAATTTCCTGGGTCAGACTGAGGGCTCAGAAATTGCCTTTTCCTGCAGCAGAGCCCAGGACGCTTCAGGGAATCAACCCCGTGCTGGTTGTGGGGTGAGGAATCCCCTGTGCAGCCTTAGAGCACCCCGGGAGAAGGTCTGCTCCCTCCACACAGAACCCTCCCACACCAAGCTCAGCAGGGATTTTCTTTCCCTCTCTTCCCTGGCCTGGTTTCCACAAGCAGCACTGACCTCACACCCGGCTCCTCCTCTGCCCTTCCATCACACCAGACCTTTCGCCCCCATTGTCTCCTCACTGCTCCCTGGAAGAGCAGAGATCTTCACCCCAGCTCCTGCACCAGGGCAAACCTCTCCCCCCCCGGAGCTCCTCAAAGCCTCCTGTAAGATAAAATTATTTTCCTAAGCCAGAGCTGCTTCTACATCTCCGTTGTTCACTCACAAGCCTGCAATCCAATTAATATTTTCCTTTCCAGAGGGTATTTAATAATCCACAAAATGAAATCCTTCAGCATTGTGCTGGCACTCTCAGTGCCATTGATCTGGGTTTGTTTTGCCTCTGTACGGAGCAGCAACTGCTCCTTTTCCTGGTGCAGCCCCCTGACAGTGGCGGCGTGGCGTGCCCTGCCCAGGAGCAGAGCTGGGACCATCAGCAGTAACTCCCACCACACAGAGCATTTCAGAGCTCCTCTCCCAGCCACGCTGAGTCCCATTTCCAGCTGTCTGCCCCTGAAAATCCCCTTTGGGAAGCGCTCTCTGAGCCCAGAGCAGTGGGTTTTAGGGACCTTTGTGTGACAGCAGCAGCACAGAGGCTCCCACTGCCCTCAGAGCAGGAGCCCTGTGAGCTGGAGCCAAACTCAGCACCCCTGCCCAGCACTGGATGGGCTCTGCGAGTCCCTCACCCCACTTCAGAGCAGGATTCACCTATCTCCAGCTCCTCCATAAAGCTGAAATCTGACAGAGTTTCAATCAACTTAAGAATTCAACTTGAACTTGCAAGTCTGCAGTGCAACACAGGTTAAAATCCACCTGGGCCAAGTCCTTTAAAAAAACAAAACAGAACAAAAAAAAAAAAACCCTCCAAACAAACAAAAAAAAAAAGCCCATCTATCTCCAAAACCTCCAACAAACACTAACCTGAACTAAAATGTGCTGGATTAAAAGCAACAAGCCAAATCAGCATGAAACCACAAATAAAAATCAACAGACTGTGCCAAAGACCTTGGGGGGATTTGGAGGTTTATAAGTCTGCTTTACAGAGGGGCTTTTTCCACATTCATGAGGCAGCCCTGAGGGACACAAAGGCAAAGTTATGAAAACAGTCCCCTGCACACAAACCCCAACACTCTCCAGCTCCCATCCCTAAGCCCGTGGCAGCCCAGAAAGGAACCCAAATCTCATCTATTCAGTTAACAGTGAAATTTCAGAATTAATCCTGCTTCTGCAGACAGCCAAGGAAATTCTCCAGCAGGCGAAGTCCTCTTACCATAGGAAAGTTCTCCTGGAAGAGTCGTGCCCGGTGCGGGAGATTCCCCTTTTGGTGGAAGCCACTGAATTTGGATCCCACCACGCTCAGTAACCCAGGGATCTCCCTTCCTTGCCCAGGAGCTGCTCTGCTCCTGGCTCTCCAAGGAAACTGTGGAGCAGCCAGGAGGGGAACACCAGGGAAGGACAGAAAGGAGCCCAGCACCACGAGTGACACAAAGCCCCTCTTTGGGGTCACACGGAGCTGCCTTCCACCCAAAACAGGGACCAGGAGAAGGCTCAGAAACCTCAGGGCCAAACAACAGATTTTGCTCATTACTGGCATTTTTGAAGTTAGCAGCAGATAGTTCCTCTTTCCATCCCTGACAAAGTCTTGGACTGACGCCTGAACCACAGGGCAGCAAAGGAAAACAACAACCACGATGACGAAAAGCAAAAAGCAGCAAATAAAAGGAATCGCATATAAATCAAACCAAGAGCAAAACACAGCCCCAGCAAGCAATGAATTGCCATTGTCAGTGCCCCAGCCGTGCACACCCACCCCGTGTCTCTGCGTGTGATGGACATGGACACAAACATCACTTATCGCTCTTTTTGTTTTGGTTTGTTTGAAGGTGGCCGTGTCACAACAGCTTTGGGGAAATGGGTCTTTCCTTCTCTACCTGTGCCCCAAACCCTGAACCCCATAAGGGCCACCTTTCAAACAGACACCCTCTCCAAGAAACCATGGGAAAAGAGGATGAGGAGCAGCCAGCCTCCAGCCCTAACTCCCTTTCAGAGGCAGCACCACGAGAATGGAAAACACAGCAAGAGCCACGCTCTGATAAGGGAAACAATCCAGTGCTCAGGTATGTCCTTCCACTGCTATCCTGTGATGCTGTGCTTCACAAATCTGAGGTATTTTGGTTCATCAATAAGGATTTCAGAGCTGTTCTCCCCTCCCTCTGGCTGTAGGAGCCCAGTGCCCCTTCCAGCCCTGGCTGCGGGCTGGAAGCAGAGATGGAGAGAATGCAGGGGAGGGTTTGGAGCAGAGGGAACCCTGGAGGGAATGGGTTTCACCAGAGCAGCCTGCAATCCATCCAGGGCTCCAAGATGAACTGTGCCTGCCCCAAACTGACAAGTACAAATGTGGGGGGAGAGCCCTGTCCACATCTGGCAGCTCACTCTGGGAAGGTCTGGCATCCTGTGCCTCCCCAAACTGAAGGGACCTGTGCCATTCTGCCGTCCAGATGGCAAAAACCTCTGAGGGCACAAAGGCCAGGGGCAGACCCTGCTTCCCCACGGCTGTGCCTGCACCTCGGCCCTGGGAAAGGCACTGAGCCCTTCCTGCATCCCAGCGTGCAGGGGAGGGAGGGAGGGAGGGATGGACGGATGGAGGAATGTGGATGAAAGGATGGAGGGAGGGATAGAAGGATGGATGGATGAAGGGATAGAGGGATGGATGGATGGATGGATGGATGGAGCGATGGATGGAGCGATGGAGCAATGGTGGGAGGGAGGGGAGATGGATAAAGGGATAGAGGGAGGGAGGGAGGGAGGGAGGGATGGATGGATGGATGGATGGATGGATGGATGGATGGAGGAATGTGGATGGAGGGAGGGATAGAGCAGTGGATGGATGGATGCAGGGAGGATAGATAAAGGGATAGAGGGAGGGATAGAGGGATGGATGGATGAAGGGATGGATGGAGCGATGGAGCGAGGGAGGGAGGGAGGGGAGATGGATAAAGGGATAGAGGGAGGGATAGAGGGAGGGAGGGAGGGAGGGAGGGATGGATGGAGGGATGGATGGATGGATGGATGGATGGATGGATGGATGGATGGAGGCGCGGGGGCGGCCCGGGGGAGAAGGCGCCGGCGGGGCCGCTCCCCCCGAGCCGCGCAGGAAACCGGCGGTCGGTGGCGGAGCGGGGCCCGGCGCCGGCCCCGTCTGCAGCTGCAGCAAACGAGCAGCGCGGGCGGCGGGGGGCGGGCGCCGAGCCCCGGCCCCTCCGGGTCACGGGCGGGGGACGCGGCGCCAGCGGCGGCCGGGGGGCACCGGGGGGCAGCGGGGCTCGGAGCCCTGCGGGGAGCGGGGAGGGCTCAGCCCGGCCCGGGGGCGCTGCCAGCCCGGGGGCCGCGGCTCGCTGCAATTTCCTCTCCAGACCGACCCCTCCTCTCTCCCCCCGACCGCGGGCGGGACCCGGGCAGGGCTCGGAGCCGCCGGCGCTGCCGCCGGGCTGCTCGGGGCTGCCACGGGACACGCTGGGGTCACCGCTCCCGCAGCGACAGCCGGGCTCAGCCCTGGAGCGCTGCCTGTGCGGAGCAGATGCACAGAGGCGCAGACCCCTAAAGGCGGCTGCCTTGCCCCCTGCCAGAGGCACTGCTCGAGTTTCCCTGGCCTGTTCCCGCTGTCCGAGGGCTGATTTCAGAGCAGTGGAACCAGCTGCAGACAGGATCAGCTCCCCATCTCCACACCCCCACCGGATCACTCAAGGACCAGGCACTGCAAGTCTCTATCAGCTGCACTATAAAATATAAAGCATTTCTACTTTTGGGGAGAATCAACCCTTGGATCTCAGCTCAGCTTGGTGCTCGAGCGGGCAATCACTAAATGGGGAAATATAAACCATGCCCAATTCCTAGTCCTCCTCCTTGTGTGACTGTTCTGGATGTGCAGTGGATGTAGCTACCACAAACACTACCAAAAGACTGCAGGTCCAAAATGTGGAACTGCCCTTTGGTCGGGGACATGTGCTAAGTACAGCACAGAAAGTGCAGGGAGCATTGAGAAACAGCTCTGACAGAACTCCTCACTGGGCTCTGGCCTTGCTGTGCAAATTCTGATATCCAAAACCCCTTTCCCAGCTGGGGAAGCAGTGGGAGGCAAGTCCAGAAAGATTCATTTCTCCTTGCCCAAAACTGCACCAACCTCTTTTTCCCCTCTATCTGTGCTTTCCAAACCCAGTTCTCAAAGGCTGTGCCAGACACTGGTTTCATGCACAGCTGTCTTCCCATCTGGAAACCCACCTAGCCCTGCACAACTCCTGAAAATGCCGCTGCTAGGAAAGTGCAGCATGACCTTTTGGCTACTGCTAGCCCAGAAAATGTCCAGCAGACAGCATCACCTGGCCAGGCACTTCTCAGCATCCCCACAACAGCAGCACATCCCTGTCACCGGCAGATTTTTGGCTCTGAGCCACACAACTGACAACACAGACAAAACTGCCGGCTGGAGAAAGCTGCTTACACCACCTCACACACTGTCCCACCAACTCCAGGAGCTGGCAAGAGCCAGGTTTCAGCACACCTGGGGTCAAATGCCAGGCAATGCTGTGGGGTGGCTGCTGCCACACCACACAGGCAGGACACATCTCCCCACTCGTTTCTGGAGCTGTTGGTTATTGCTCCAGCCCCTCCACGTGGGAATGTGGGAATCTGTAACACAGCCACACACGCACAGAGACACCACGCAGGAAGGACTGGAACTCCCAGCTCTGTCATTTCCAGTCACGGAGACACTGCATCTGAACACAGACTGTCCACTCAAGCATAAGCAAGCAACAAAATCAAAAATGGTTGCTTTCCAGTGGATAAAATCACATAAATTTCCACCTGTATTTGTTTCCACAGTGCTACTGGCAATGTTTTAAGTCGTTGTTCTTTCAGACCAAGAGCGGCTTCAGTTCCCCAAACCAACAGCTCTGCCTTCCCAGTTAGATGTTACTGTACTTCATGGTTATTTTTACACACAATGAACTGTTTTAAGGCCTTACTTTACTACGATTTCAGTCACCTTTTATTTATACCGTCAACATCTTTCCCACGAAAATGCTGATGAGAGATTTTGGAAGTCTCAGGATAAAAGCAAGGAACCCAAAAGCTGGGAAAGGAAAGCTCTATAAAAGCCATAACTGATCTATGCCATGAGCAATGCTCATGGCATAGATCAGCATTTGAGTTGTTCCTCAAGCAGTTCACCTAGCCGATGGTTTATAAACCGTGCCTGCTCTGACTCTAACACGTGGGCGCAATTACATTTCCCTTCTGCTTTATTTAGCCACGTTCACACCTGTGCACAATGCACAGAAAAACCAAGGGGTGGGAACACGGAAGAGGCTCCTCCACGATTTGCCTCTGCGCACACACAGCTCCCCCTGAAAACCAAAAATTCCCACCGAGTGCTGCTTCCTCCAGGTCAAACACTGCTCTTCCCGTCTGCTCTGCTTCCAGGCTCCTCTCTAACGCTGCTGGAACCCTCACAGAGCAGGCAGGGCTCTGGCAGCCTCCATGACCCTCACAGATCACGGTTCCACGAGCACAGAAGCAAAGGGATTTTTTTTTTTTTTTTTTTAAGGTTAGGAGGCAGAGGAGAGGGAAGATGTCTTAACTAAAGCACATAGTTTAACAATAATCTTACCACTGGAGACGAAATTCGACACCCAGGGCAATCACAGATTGGAGGATGTACCTGTAAGATTCCTTTGGACATAAGAGTCTTCAAACTTTTCCCTATATGCAGAGGAGAAGAAAAAGCAGAAGAAGAAGAAGAAGAAAAAGAATCAGCACGTTTATAAAAGGAAAGTATTTAGGGAAGGGGGGAGGGGGAGGCACGCGTCTGCTTCCATACAAACAGCCCTCCCCTCGCCTGCCTACCAGCACCCATCCCCGCCTGCCCCTGCAGCCAAGTTTCTCCCCCGCAGGTCCCCGCGGAGGGGAGCCGGGCACAGCCCCCGCAGCCCCGCCGGGCTCGGTGCCGGTGCCGCCGCTGCCGCAGCCCCGGGGAGCCGCGGCCGGAGGCGCTCCCGCAGCCCCCGCACCGGGCACGGCCCCGGGCACCTCCCGCTGCTCCTCCCGTCCGCTCCTCCTGACTCACCCCAGAGCAACTGAGGCTTCCCGACGGCAGCAGGAGCCCAGCCATAAAAGAAACGGGCGCGACGCGCGAGGCGGCGACAAATTAGCGCGGCCCCGGAGCGCTGCCCCCGCTCTCTGGCGATCAATAAGCGAGGCGAGGTGTCAGTCACCTCCTAATCGCTCCTCAGCCCCCCGGGCTGCCACCTCCAGCTCTCAGCTCATTACGTGCCGCCCGGGCTCTGCCCGCCCGCCCCCGCCGCTCCCCCCCGGCCCCGCTCTCCACCTGCCGCCCGCAGCAGCAGCTCCGCCGCGGAGCCGCGACTGCGGCGCCGGCTCGGGCGGGGAGGGGAGGGAGGCAGGGCAGGCGCCCGTCAGCAGCCGCCGGCGCCGCGGAGGTCCCGCACCACCCAGCTGCGAGGGGAACACCCCCTCCGCCCCGCCCGCCGCCCCGCCGGTGCCTGGCCGGCCGCGCTGCCGCTCCCCGCGGCGCCGGCTCCGCCACCGCCACCGCCGGCGGCTCGCAGGGGCGGCGTGTGGGCGACCACCCCGAGCCCCGGGGCCCGCACCCCGCCAGCCGCCCGCTGTTCAGGTCTCCGCCCGCGCCACATGAAACTTCTCCCCGGCGGAGAGGAGCCCCCCAAATCTTACCCCCCCCCCATTCCCAAAA
This sequence comes from Anomalospiza imberbis, assembly GCF_031753505.1. Taxonomy (NCBI): domain Eukaryota; kingdom Metazoa; phylum Chordata; class Aves; order Passeriformes; family Viduidae; genus Anomalospiza; species Anomalospiza imberbis. Next base: position 7,134,672 of record NC_089703.1, read on the forward strand.
ATCCTCCCCCTCTCCCCCTCCCCAACCAAAAGCAACCGTTCCCAAACCGCTCGGGAAAGTTCGGCGGTACCGGGGCGCGGGGATCCGGCAGAGAGCGGCCGGGGGTGCGCGGGGGAGGGAGCACGGCCGCAGGGGATGGGGGCTCGGCTCTCCCCGCGAACGCTCCCCGGCGCTGGGCTCCCCGCGGGTGCCGCTGCCCGAGCACGGGGGCGAGAGGGAGGATGTGAGGAGGAGCGGGGCGGCGCGGGGACCCCGCACACGGCGAGCGCTGCCTTTACCTTTGTGCCTGATGCTGCGCTTCCAGTCCTTGGCCGTCTCTCTGCCGCTGACGAACTGGAACTCGTTGGGGGTGAGCCACTCTCCCCGGTACCGGATAGAGGGTCCTTTGCTCCCTTGGCACAACTTATTGATGTAGAGCAGCGCCTTGTTCTCCCCGCACTCCACCTCGATGCAAGGCTCTCCGTTGTCAAAGAAGGGCTGGAAATCCGGGATGGAGGAAAACCTCTCCAGCATCAGGTCCTCGGGGAGGTGGTGGGGGTGGTGCGGGTGGGGGTGGTGGGGCTCGTGGAAGCCCAGGTACGCGCGGTGGGCAAAGATCTGGTCGTAAGCCGGCGGGTGCGGGGTGACCACCGGAATGGCAGCGGCGGCCAGAGGCGCGAGGTAGTCAGGTAAGGTTTCCATGGGCTGGTTAAAAGCTGCCAGGGCCATCTCTTCCCTGTCAAGTCGCTCCTTCTTGATAGCAGGCATGGTGCCGGCGCGCTCCCCGTGCGCCCTCGTCTCTCCAAAGCACAGCGGCTCCAATGTCTCCGGTTCAACTTGCCCTCGCTCTGGCTGGAGTTTGGATGAAATGCGCCAGCAGCAGCAGCAGCAGCAGCACAAGCACCTTTGGCGCTCGGGTGCCGGAGGTGGCTGGTATCCCCCGGAGCAGCCCGCTAACAAATCTCCTGGGCTGGCTCCCCAGCAGAGCTGTCTGGGATCCCTCTCCCACGGAGAGCCTAATGTACCGTAGACCCGGGAGCTGCTGTGTGGCTCGCAGATCTGCCCCTCCGGACTAATACCTGACATCTCGGAGAGGTCTCTGCTGCCGTAGACATTATTTTGGTTTAAGGAAAAAAAAAAAAAAAAAAAAAAAAAAAAGCTTATTGATTCCCCTAGATCAACCCACCTTCTCGCCAGGCTGGAGGGTTCCCCGCCGCCCAGCCAGCCCCTTTTCACCCTGCCCCCCTGCTTCCTTTAAACTGACACCTGGTTTATTTATTTATATGCAATAATTAAAATTAAACGCTGCGCCCCCGCCGCCGCTCCGCGACCCCTCCCCGCCCCGCCGGCGCCCGCCGGAGGACGGAGCCCCGGCCGGTGCCGGCTCTGCCCGCGGGGCTCCAGACACCCGGGCGGCGGCGAACTTTCCCCGGGGCCGCCCACCTTCACCTGCGCGCTGCAGACTCGCCCCGCTCCCACCGAAGCCTTTCTGATCCCCGCCAGTTGAGTTTTAATCCCCACTCCTGCAGGAAATTTTAAGAAACGCGGTGTTACGCTCCTTATACCCTCTGTGTATATATATATATCTATAAATATAAGCACATCTACACACGCACAGACACACGGACATCTACAGTGCCATCCCCGCCAGCTCTGCGCTCCCCACGCCGCCGCCCGCAGCCCCCGAGCGCCGCGCCGGGCTGGGCTGGGCCCCCGAGCCGGGACAGACACGTATTGATCGGTGCTCAGAAGTCACCGCACAGTTCGGAGACTCCGACCAAACAAGATTTCCCTCCGCCGCCGCCGCCGCCGCTTCTCTAACTTGGCCCATTTAAACAGCGGAGGCGCTGGGAAGCGCCGCGCCGGCGGCGGCGAGGGGGTGAGCGACGGACGGCGGGGCCAGCGCCGGCTGCCGCCTGCCCGGGGGACCGGGGGGGACCCAGCCCCGCTGCTGCCCACCCGACGCTCGCAATCCCTGGCAGCTGGGACCTGGCTCCAGCCTTCCCTTTTCCATGGAGGGAGGGAGGGAGGGAGGGAGGGATGGATGGATGGATGGATGGATGGATGGATGGATGGATGGATGGATGGATGGATGGAGGCTTAGGACACACGGGTGAATTTGTTTTCTGTCCCAAGCTGTGGCAGACACGGCACGAGGTCCGTGTGGAAGTGCCCCAAGAGGGCGAGGTGGCCCAAAATGAAGTTGTGTGGTTGGTACAGGGATGTGTCACCTCAGCAAGATGGAGTTCCCTGCCTTTGGATGCCAAAACGGGATCGACTGGGCAGGAAGAATCCTACCCAGGAGAGGAACAAAAGTAAATTCTTCCCCTAAACATGGGACAAGAAATGTGGCCCACGGGTCTCTACCAGGTGGCAGAACGGTGCGAGTTTTGTGTGAGCTCTGCCTCAGAGCTCCCAGAACAACACAAAGTTCCCAGCTTTGTCCCACGCCGTGTCCCCTGACTTGCCTTCTTGCAGGGCGAGCTGGGGGCAGATTGACCTTGCCTTCCAGACAGGGAGAAGTGGCTTTGCTGTGTGACATCAGCCACTGGCAGAGCTGGCAGGGTCATTTCTGAGCTACCTGACCACAGTCCTTGTTTCTTGCCATTTTATTCTCAAGGAACTCCAGCTCTGGGATCCATCTTTGCTTCTGGCTCTAATGAAGGAGGCAGATCCACAGACCCATCAAACCCTCTCATTTAGGCTTTCAGGCTTAGGCTCTTATTCTTAATGCTTCTGATTGCTCAAGATGACAGGGGAAAAATCACTTTCTATTATCACCTAATGATCCAAGGAAAATGCTTGGAAGAGGCTGTGGGAGACACAGACATTTCTGTGGCAGTCAGAGGATTCTGGATGGAGGGCAGAGGGGCCCCCATGAAACCTTTCTTAGCTCCCAGAAACCTTCATTCCTGGCACATGCAACTTCTCTGGGTTCTTGAGAGCCTTGGGTCCTTCTTCAGACTTCCCTTGACTCCATCTTCTTTGGAACTTGACTTCCTGGCCTGATTTCCTTTCACTTTTTATAAGGGAGTGGGGATTTTTTTCTCAAAGCTTCCTCCCTTTACAGCCATCAGGGTTATTACTCTTCCACCTCCGTTCCTACGGGCAGCTCCACCTCCAAGTGCAGGGACGGCTTGGCCACAGCCTTCTCCAAGGGAAGGCTCCATGTTTCCTCCAGGAGAGGTCACAGGAGAGCAGGACAGGAGTGGCCTCGATCCTGCAGGAACCTTTCTCACACAGGGAAGATGCTCCGGCAGATCTCGGGGAAGTTTGGGGGGGTGCAAGAGGCACAGACTGAGACTGATCCCAGCAGCCTCTTCCAAGCACTGGAGTCACTAAGGAGTCCTGCCTGCAGTGAAGAGCGAGAGCCCTGGCTGGCTGAGCCCAGCAGCAGAGCCTGGAGTTGTTCAGCTCCAGCCTCTTTAATAGCAGAGCTTTTGGGATTAGTGTAAACAGATTCACCACTGGAGAGCAGATCAGAGAGCACTACGCAAATCCATGCACATGTGGCTAGAGGGGGAGCCAGGTATGCTCTGCAAACTCCCCACGGAGCAATTGGAACAGGTTTCCCAGTCTGGGGGCAGGAATCTCCGTGGCTTTTTGTTGTGTGTTTCCAGGGCGCTCGGCAAAGTGAAAGCATGATTCTTAATTTGCTCACAGAGGCTCTGCCACAGCAAACAGAGGAAATAGTGATCATTTTTCAACACTCAGTTCCCCACCTCTGGGATACATCACCTCGGATTGAAACAAAACCTTTCTCTCAGGTCAAATGTATCAACAACTGCCAAGAGTTACCTGTGCCAGAAAGTGTTTTCTAAGTGGAGATAATGCTTCAAGCACAGCTCTTAAACTTAAGAGAGAAAGATTTTTCTCCACATCCTATCACCTGTTTCAGGGACAAATTACTTATCCTGGATATTCCTCCACTATTCAACCAATAAAAGAAGGGGAAACTTCCTAAATGTAACTTATTTACATGTGTTTCAGCAAACCTCCGAGTTTCTAACTCACATCAAAGGTCCTTTGAGCTGTTTTAAAACCTGATTGCAGATGCAGGCCCTCATTGCAGATACAGGAAAGACAGGTTGAGACGGGGAGGAGAGAGAAACCCAGCTGCCTGTCAGATGAGCAACCTGAGCCCAGAAAGGGATCCAGAGCTCCTGTCCCTGCAGGATCCGGCACAGATTCCATCCAGAGCTCCTGTCCCTGCAGGATCCGGCACAGATTCCATCCAGAGCTCCTGTCCCTGCAGGATCCGGCACAGATTCCATCCAGAGCTCCTGTCCCTGCAGGATCCGGCACAGATTCCATCCAGAGCTCCTGTCCCTGCAGGATCCGGCACAGATTCCATCCAGAGCTCCTGTCCCTGCAGGATCCGGCACAGATTCCATCCAGAGCTCCTGTCCCTGCAGGATCCGGCACAGATTCCATTCAGAGCTCCTGTCCCTGCAGGGTCCGGCACAGATTCCATGCAGAGCTCCTGTCCCTGCAGGATCCGGCACAGATTCCATCCAGAGCTCCTGGATCCATCCATAAACAGATTCCATCCATAAACCAACCCTCTCCCTAGCAAGTCGCTGCCCCTTACCAAAGGACAGGGGAGGAGGCCAGAGAGCCACACCAGCACCTCCTGAGGCAGCCAGACCCATCCCTCGGGCTCTCCCCCGGCCTCGGGGACACCAGGGCTGTGCCACAGCCAGGATTCCCTGCGTTCTGCCCTCCTCCTCGCCGGGTGCAGCCCAGCTCTGTGCTCCGTGTCAGGGATGGGGATTGCAGTAAGAGTAGCCTCGGGCCAGACTGCTTCATTAGCAGAGATATTCTGACAGCCCAGCACTCAGGGAGGGCACACGTGGCTGTTCAGGGGAGGGAGCTGGGGAAGGAGGACACTGGAAAGGGCTTTGCCTCTGAAAAAATGCTTTCCCAGGAACGCTGTTCCCCTTTTAATCCTGCTGCTGCAGAACTCTGCCTTTTGTTGGAGTGGAAATGGAACCCGGAGCTTCTCCTGCCTTTCTGGGAAGAAGTGTCATGGTGCTGTGGGCTCACACAGCAGCCAGAGCTGGAGACTGCGTGCCCTCCTCCCTGCTGAAGGTGTTCTGGCTGCCTCCAGAACAGCCTGGCACAAGTGGATGGAGAAACTCCCTCCTTACCCAACCATTTTCACAAACCGCCTCCCCTGCCAGCACCCTGTGCAGCTCTATAACCAGTCTGAGTAGCTCAGAACTCAAAAAACCTGGAGGAATTAAATGTCTGTTGGGAAGGAGTGAAGGAACTTTTATTTGGAAGGCAAGGATTCCAATTCTAAACCAGCTGCTCCTTTCTCCTAAATAATAAGGGCACAAATCTATTTCCATTAAAACTAACAACAAAAATTTTAGTGACTTCCCTCTTCAGTGTCCAGTCCCCATAACACAGCAAGAGATTGCCCTTTTCTGCAAAGATTTTGGAAAACAAATTTAGTTACACTCAAGTGATGCCTCCATGGTAAAAAAAAATCCCTTACAGAAATCACCAATGGAATAAACCTTAAGTATCAAAGAAATAACAGTTCTCTGGCCCTTTCCCAAGGCAAGAGCTGCCTTCTTTGCAGCTCCAGTCGTTGGGCAGCTCCCTGTCCTCCTCTCTGCATTAACCATTCTTTGTGCACACTGGAATTAAAAATGCATCTTTCTCCCTTGTCTGTTCCTCTCTCCTCAGAGGTTATTTATTGCTAATTTGTAACTGGTGGGAAAGAGATCAGCGTTGTAAGGCATCCACCAGAATCCCCCTTCCTCTAAAACCTCTGCCCACTGCTAAGGAAACCTCACTGCATCAGGAGATGCTGAACTGATTCATAAAGCCTGGGTGTGGATTCATTGAGCCTGGCTGTGTCCCAACACCTTCTCCTACTCCACTTCCCCAAGGTCCTGCCTGCCTTCCCTCCCACAGTGACTGGAACAGAACATGGGGACACCGGAGAGCTGACTGTGTCTGGCTGGAATCTAGGGCCAGCTTCCAACAAGAAGAAATGAGTGACCATTGAAAAGCAGATAACGTGAGGTGTGCCCTCCTGGCATCAAGCAGGGCCATAAAGAATAAGCCATGGGTGACTCCTGTAATTCACAGGTGAACACAAACCTGAGTGCACAGAGCAGCTTTCTTGGGTGAGAGAGATGAGCCTTTTTCAGGAATCCTTTGGAAGTGATGTGCCAGAAGAGTCTGGTGTAATCAAGGTGTGCCTGCTTTTAATACACACTAGGAAGATCGAATTAAGGACTCAGTAGAACCTGTCTTGACCAATTTAGGAGGTGCTGAAGTGCCACCTTGAGCTGGCTCCCAGCTCCCAACACGTTAATTAGAGCCAACATCTTCTGAAGTCTTTAAACCACTGAGTGTCCCTGCAGAGAGAGAACAGATTCTTCTCCTTTCTAGAAACTGCTGCAGTGGAGTCACTGCCCTGGGATTAGCACCCAGCACCTCTCCACCACAGAGCTGCACCCCAGCAGGGAGCAAAGCCCTCCAGGACCTCAGCTGGGCAGTGATTGTTACAGCAGCGAGGAGCTGGGTGTGCAGCCAGGCCCTGCTCGGGGCTGGGTCTGTCCTGCAGAGTCACACACGGCTGCAGCAAGTGTCCCTCTGCCAGAGCCAAATCTCCCATGGGACTCTGAGGGGACATCCCACAGGGGCTCCCCAACATGGAATTGTGTCTCTGTAGGGAATTCTCACTGCAGCTCCTGGGGCTGGGCTTTCCCTGTAGTTATTTCATGGATTACGTGAGTTCAGGAAGGCAATTCCTGAACCAGTGACCAGAACATGGTCCCTTCTACACATTTGTTATATTTGAACAAAACACGCCCAAAACATCCCCACAAACAGTCCCAGGCATGAGCAGTGAACTCACAAACACACTCCAAGAACTTTGTACTCAGTCCTCACTCGCAGCTCATCACTGAGGAACTCCTGGGTCAGGACCACATGAGGGCTCATCTTCTTGGGTTCAGTTTTCTTTTAAATCCTACAATCCAATAAAAACAGACTGCTTGATATAAATCTCTTGCCATGACTACACTGCAACAGAGAGCTTTAATCAAACAGAAACTTAGATAAGAGATAAGGGATAACCAAAACAAAACAAAGGGAATTTCAAAAAACATGTAAATAGGCATTTGCATATTTGGATCTTATGGTGATTTGAGTTTCTCAGAAGAGGAGCAACTTCTCTGCTCCTTCACAGCCAATGCAGTGTGGAGAGAAAAGCTGCTGCTACAGCTGCTTACTGCTGAGTTTTATTTGTTGTCCAAAATAAATAAAAATATCCAAACGGGATCTTTTCTACATGTGGAGTCAGGCATTCCAACCTCTGCCTGTTTTGCTTCACTGTGGGACTGCAGCAGCACCTGGGGACTCCAAACTCAGGTGCTTCACTCACCAGCCTGGGAGCAAACATCTCTGTAAAACTCCTGAGGCGTTTCCATCCCATTCTGTGGATTTGCAGAGCTCTGTTTCTCTCAGGCTCAATAACTCAATCATTGAGCAAAACCAGGGAATTGTGAGCAGCAACAGCACACATGGCAAAGGGAGAAATGTCAGAGCAAGCTGTTTACGAATCATTTTAATGCCTGGTGCCTAAAATTATTATCTAAACTCTCTGGCAAATACAAGTCACTGTTTTGTTCACAGCAGGAGGGAAGGATTTGGTTTGTCACACATCTTCCTTTAGCCAAAACTGCTGTATCAGACATGGCACCCCCGGGTTCCAACACACATTTCCTTCCTGATCACCCAGGAAAGGCTGGGGAGGAAGGTGAGGCCAATCTCTGTGGATGAGGAGCAGAGGAAAGAGATCTTTAGAAGTTCCTGTTGTCCCTTTTAAGTCCGGCAAGCAGCAGCCACTTCTCACCCGTGCTCTGCACCCATCAGCCATAAACCACTGCCCAGGGGTTAAAGCTGCACTGACCCCAAAATAAAAAAGCCTAATGCACTGTAAATATCCAGGAGACCCTCAAGTCTATTACAACCCAGTTTTTCAGGAGTCTGTCTCTCTGCTATGGTCTGAACTCACAATTACAGCAAAACACTGATAAGGGTGCACATGAGAGCAGCACAGGAAGCAAATATAAAATTCTCCTAGCCAAGTAACTGAGTGCATTTGTAAGGATGGTATTGCTTTTAATTAGCCTTAATTTCCAAAGAATTATTGCTTGCTCCAAAAAAAAAAAAAAAATCTTTATGGATCCATGAATTATTGAGTACAGGATTCTCCCCCTGCCTCCTGCTGATACCCGAGAGAGCAGCCCCAGCATAACTCACCAGGGAATTCTCTGTGTTTGACTGCAGGAATGCCTGCTGTTCCAACCCATTCAGTATTTCTGTTAGAGCTCCAAGGACTGGATCAGCTCTCGCTGAGTGAAAGTGGAAATCAAGTCCCAGTCTGGATTAACCTTCAGAGCAGCACAAATGTGTTGTTTGTTGGGAGAGATCCGTGTTTGCACGCACACACACACACTGGCCATGTGTACCCGTGTCATTTTATACATAATATTAATCAGATTTGTAATTTCAAATGCAATAATACAAATTATGCCATTCATTGTTCTCTTTATGAAATTAATGTGACCCTTTTAGTGTCAACTTTGAGAAGTTCAGGTACAAACCTAGGAAGATGGATTTGCTTAGGGATGTTATATCCACATTATTCTGGGCTGGGCCTCCCATTCTTTCTCCTCCCTTCTTCCAAAAAAAACCCCATAATACCAGTCCTAAATTTCACCTCCAAGAAACAACAGAGAGTCTGTCCTTGGTTATGGAGATCAGCACAGCAATACATATCAGCCATACATATCTGAAATGCCTCCCCATTTGCTCTCTGTCCTGTTCTGTGTGGAGCAGAGCTCACATCCAGCAGGCCCGGGAGTGTGGGGCTGTGGGGCATTCCCAGAGCCTGCAGTGGGAACCACTCTGGGATCATCCCACCAGTCCTGAACTGAAATTCCAGCCCAGGGCTGAGGGTTGGGGATATCAGCACTTCCAGAGACACTGGGCTTGGGATTCCTTTGGGAAGGATTTTAACCTTTATCTCAGGAGGAAACACAACATTTTAGAGGGGAAAAGGCACTCGGTGCTCTTGTTGTACCGCCTGAGGACCTGGCGATGGTGGGGCACAGGCTCCTCTCTATCACATTCCTGGGTGAACGCAGTTCTTCCTTCCCTCTGGAGCTATCAGCCTTCAGGATTCAAAATTCCCTTTCATGGATGTTCTTGGAGCTGTCTTCAGACTGGCTGCTGCAGTAGCTACCACGAAATGAACCTAAATCAGTAAATCTATTTATTGGAATGGTCATACAGGACTGCAGCAATGAGACACAAACATAATCCAATTCCTACCTCTTTAAAGCAGGAGGAAATAAACTTTCAGCTCCATTCCCCATGAAATTTGAGTAAAAAAGGGAAACCGTAAGGATGTATGTGACGAAGAAGAGGCCATTCAAGAGACAACACTAATAAATTTTAGCAGTACCTCAGCAGGGACAGGAAGGTGAGCGGTGTCCCAAGCATTCCCTCGGCAGAGCACTGGAAATACCTCTGGGATTGTCCCTTGATTGAGCACACCTCCTTCCCTCAGCTCCCAAAACCCTCAGCAGCAACCTCTGGAACCCCCATCCAATTATCAGATGGAATGCAGGAGGATCAAAGGGAGAGTTCCCCGGCTCTCCTGAGGATAAGCAGGAGTGTGGGCTAATTAGCAGCCCTGAGTGCTGCTGAGCACCTTTTCCTCGTTAGCATTTCGCAGCTCCCCTGTGCATGGGCAGCTCCGGAGCCCCAGGTCCCCTCCTCGTGTCTCTCCTCCCCAACAGCTGCCCTGACCCAGCCCCGGAGTGATCCCTGAGCGTTCTGGGACGTGGTTTCACTGCTTGGGAGTGGGGACAGGAGAGAGAGAGAAAAGAGTTCAGGAGCTCTGGGGAACCTGGACATAGCGACAATCAGGGGACACCACGAGAGAAATAATAAACAATATACAGCTAAACAATAGCTGAATAATATTTCCATTGCTGCCTGTTTTCCCCTGTGTCCAAGGAGCTCTGATCAGGATGGGAGAGGTGTTCCCACTCCTTTTCACCTGCAAGCAGCACAGAAGTTTCAAGTCTGAAAGGCACCACGACGATCACGGGGATCAGCTGTCAGGAGCGAGGTTGAATTATGAGTTGCTTGTCCTTGCAGAAGAAATGGGGGTGGCCTGGAGTTGTCTCAGAGGATCAGGGTTAAGTGCCTGTGCTTTCCAGGGAGAGCAGCAGCCAGGAGCTCTCCTCCATCCAAGGGACAGACCAGGCCAGAAGATGCAGAAAGGAAATCTTAGCCTGGAATCCCCATCACCAACAGAAGCAATCCCCCCACAAATGGGGGGATTTCCCTGTGACAAGTCAGCCAACAAATCAGGCCTTGCCCTGGTGTCCTGGTGTTCCTGTCCCAACACCTGGAGCAGGCTCATGTCCCAATCCCAGGGAGAAAATCCATGGGAGGACTGTGGTCACACTGGCTACTGCCAAGGGAACCAAACTCATTGGGCTCACAAGGAATTTGCATGCAAGGAATCAGGCGGGATGAAATGTTAATGAACGTCTGGAAAGCAGTAGGAAATCCTTGGATTAGAGGTATCCTAGGAACACAACACAGCCGGTGACAGCAGATAAGGTCAGCCTGGGGACTGCATTCAGTTTTATCTAAAAATCCAACTTTGCATACAGTGACTCAACAAAAATGCAATAAATGTAAATCGTGGAACCGTGCTGCCCTGTGGATTTTGAGTCATTTTTCATCAGGACTGGCTGGCAGGATGCCACAGCTCTGACCCCACTGCCCAGCCCAGGCTGGGCACTACTGGAACAGACAAGCACACACCCCAGAGCTGTCCCAAGGCTGTCCCAGGCAAAGGAGTGCCTCAGTTTTACCATCTGATCTCAGGTACGAGCAGGAGCCGAAGGGAGCTACAGCCCCCCTCCCCGTTCTGCAGTCCGACTTCCAGAGCCAAGAGCCCAGGGAGTGCAGGCTCTGCCAGCCTTGCCCAGGCACGGCGGCACTCCCTGCCAGTCTGCAAACCCACATTTCCCCGCTGCTTGACAGAGCTCGTGATTAAGGAAGGGCTGAGCGTGTTTGGGGAGCCAGGAGTCTCAGCTCAGCGGTCCGCGCTGGGATGCTCCGCTGGAACGCTGTCTCCAGCACCACCGAACCAAATCACGATCAGAAAGGCATCAAACTCCCTTTCCCCTAACTTAGCTGAGGAGCTTTTCAACATCAGACTGCAAAAAAAGCCTTTTCCCGGCTCCCTGTCCCTTTCCGAGCCGCGAGCGCCCCGGGAATGCTCCGGGACAGCGGCAGGACCGCGGGCCGGTGCCGAGCGGGGGACAGGGACGAGGCACGGCCGGGCCAGGAGCGGCACGGCCGGGCTCGGAGCAGCGCTGCCCGCCCGTCGCTGCTCGGGAACCCCCCGGCCGGTCCCCGGCCGCCGCCGCGGGTTGCTGGCAGCGGCCCCGGAGCCGCAGCGCTGCCGCCGGGGAGAGAGGTAATAAATAACCCGGGGAGCGCGGCGCGGAGCCCGGCGGGCGGCGCAGACTCTGACCTGACAAATACCCACTGGAAAATCATCACCTCCCGCCCCCGGGAGCCTGGAGCCAGCCCCGGGCCGGCCCCAGGCGGGGGGCGGCGGAGCCAGCCGGGCCCGTCCGGCCGCGCCGCCGGGGGTGGCGGCAGCGGGGGCGGCCGCGGGGCCGGGCGGGGCCGGGGGATGCGGGCGGGGATGGGGATGGGGACAGGGATGGGGATGCAGGGAGGGGATGCAGCACACACACACACACACACACAGAGCGGGATCTCGCCTCGCCTCCGAGCGGGACCGTCCCGCACAGCGGCGGGGAGGGATGGGGGCACGTTCCTGCTGGGAATGGTGCTGTCCCCGCATCGTCTGCCTGCGCCGCTGGTGGGTGCTCAGCCCTGGAGCCTCCTCTCACCTGCGCCAGGAGAAGGCAGCACCAAATTTCCCAAGGGTGGCGAGGAGGGAAAGAGGGGGGGGGGGTGGAGAGAGAGGTGCTTTATTTTCCGCCCCATGCAATAAAGTGTGATTATAAGGAATATAACAGGGAGCACAGCTTGAATTCCAATTGGTGGAGGGCCTGTTGTTAACCATCAGGGAACTATTTATTCTCCAGCCTTACTGGTGCTCCTTGGTCAATAATGATAAAGGGGGGAAAGGAGAAGAAGTTGAAGCCATTATAAAGCAGCAATCCCATTACAGAGGAGCAGCAGCCACAGCCCCCCCAGAATCTATGATTCCCTCAGGTCATGTCTCATGTGCTCAGACCACTGGCCACTGTCAGGATTTACCCTGCATCATTAACCCACCAAAGAGGGTTTTTTTCCTTGCCAGAAATGACTGATTTCTCCAGCCTGATGGCAGTTATCGTTTGGGAGACAGAGGAGCACTCCCCTGCTGCTGAACTATCTCCAACGATATTTAATAAATAAATAAAATAGCTGGATGCTCGACCAGCTCCTCAGGAAAAGGGAAGACAATGTGGCTATTTGTTGTGATTAAATACTTGCTGCTCCCTAATTCTGACACTTATTCACACACACAGAGACAGGGAGCACCCATGTGTGCTTGCCCAAGCCCTGATCAACTCCCCAAACATTATTTATCATTTGCACTTCTCTTCTACCCAGGGCCAGGCTGTACAAAGGACCAGGAACAGCCCCTGTCCCACACAGCTGCTGCTGCACTCCCAGGCTCTGCTCTTCCTTTGCATGACTGGATTCCACGTGAGCTGTGCCAATGTCTCAAACAGGATCAGAGCCACTCCGGGCCAACTTTAGAAACTCCTGGCATCCAGTTTGGATGCCAGATCAAAAGCCCCGACCTCAGCGCAGAAAGCTAAGCCCAGAGTTTGTTTCCTTTGCTCTGCCCCAGGGGAAGGGGCTGGGTTGGAAGGTTTTGGCTCTCTGAGGGCTCCACGAGCCACTCTGGCTGCACAGCCAGAGCTGAACACTCAGCAAAGGGGGTTGGAGCCCCTTTACACTGCACAGCCCACGGAAAACTGAGCTGTCCTGACATCACCCACACTTCACCCCTCTCACTGCTGCATTCCCAACCCCAGGAAGGTTCTCAGCAGCTTTTCCCAACTCAGACCCATTTTCCCAGTGGAGATTATCCCTGGCTGTGTCCATCACCAAGCCCATGAGGGAGCGGGAGGCTGGGGTGGGGCTGTTTTTATGGTTGTCATGGGTTTCCCATAACTCACAAACCCTGCCCCTCCTTGCCATGAACAGCACAGATCTGGGAAATCCCTGTTTTCTGGCAGCTTTGCCTCTCCCCATGTGCATCCAGGGAAAAGTCCTCAAAGCACAGCAGTGAATGGGGGGCGAGACAGGAGGAGGCTGTGGGGAGTGTGGCTCTGGCAGAGGATGGAATTTGGGGGGGATGAGCTTCAGCCTCCTTTACAATTCTTTGAAGATTGTGCCCTTAACCTGCAGAGCAAGCTCCTTCTTCCAGCTGAGTTATCCTGTTACCTAAACAGGACCTTTTGGCTCAAAACCTGTCACTTACAGGCTGAGGCTCCTCCAGGCAAACACTGAAACACAACTGGCAACTCAGAAAGCATTTTGCACTTGATCGTTGTTATTTACACACAAGGACCCAGGTGGAAAGCTCCCACTCTTGTTTTGAGCCTTGGAAATGTCCCTCAGTTGTGACAGATTTTTTGAGTAGCACTGGGTGAAGCTGCTCTAAAGTAGCCAAGGAAGTTCCTCCCCAAACAGAACAAAGATTGCTTCAAGGGCAATCATTAAATTAATCTATTTTAATAGGCAAGATGCAAATGAAGTCCTAGAAGAAGCAGGAGAAGGAAGGACAGCAGCAAAGGAATTGGAGAGCATGAGTTCAGATAAAAGCTTGACTTGAAGCCTTGGTACAGCTACACCCAAATCCTTTTGTGGGAGCCCAGGAATGAGGTTCTTAATGGCTGAGAAGAAGCATTAGAGCTGCTGCTCGGGGACAAAGCCATGTTTCTTCCCCTGAGCAGGGCTGCTGTCTTTTTGCTGTGTGATGCCTTCCATAAGCTCTTCTGGGGATGGGGGTATAAATCATAATAAAGCCATGGCATGGCATATAAATCATAATAAAGAATAATGATACGTAATAAGGATGAATAATATTAAGGGGAGAATTGTGTGAGAGAGCCTGCACACACACAGAGCTGTGCAAACACAGGCAGGAGAGGTGGCTGCTCCTGTCAACACATTGATCCCAACACACTGCACCACCTTCCTTCCCTGCCCTGCTGCACATGGCAAGGCAGGGAATAACCAAGTGCAGGAATTTCAGTGCTCAGAGGGTCCCAGGAGGAATCACAGTGGGAGTTGAAACCCCCCAGCTCCTGGGCCTGCCTGCACACAAAGCTTCCCCTCTGCCAAATTGCAAATTTAGCCCCACCACGTCCTGCCTGTCTCAGGTGATGGGAGCAGGGACACTGCTCCCTGTCACCCACATCTGCACCCCTCCAGTGAGGCAGGGGATGGAAGGGGAAGTTCCAATTCCCAATTCTGCTACTGCAGCCCTGGATTAGCACTCCAGTTTCCCCCTGTGCAGATGTGTTTGTCAATGTGCAGCGAGGAAGGGAAATAAATCCCGGGTTGAGACCTTCAGGGCTGGATGCAAAGAGCAGCTGAAGTCAATCCCCAGTGCTTGGAGAGCACAGGAATCCAAGTTCCACATCCTCCTCCTCCTCCTCCCAGGGAGATCTGACCTGCTCAGCTCCTCGCACAAATTCGTTCATCCCCTGCCTGCAGATCAGCCTAAATTTGGGAGTTTTGTGTGTTTGGGTCAACAGATTCCCCACAAGAGCTTGACTAGGAAACCTCAGGGATCACGAGATTCCAGGATATCTGATTAGCCAAACAACAGGGGGGCTGGGTTGGTGTAACTTTACAGACTGACTAAATTTGGGCTACTGGTCGAGATCCATCCAGAATTATCTGCTGGCTGAGCAAGGCAGTTCCATTTTGGGCAGGAGGAAACAGCTTCCAGGCACTGAACATCAGCAGCAGAAACAGCACAAGGGGAAGATTGCCTCCCTGGTTAAATGTGTATTTAAAATGCTGATAGCCCACACTGAGACCCCAGAAAAAATGTATTTATCATTGTTATTAACAGTAATAGAAATAGAACCAGTTCTAATAGCACGCAGGGTTTGATGCATTTCCCAAATAAAAGGATTTATTAGTTTAAAGCCTGGATATTTATTTGTTTCTCTCTCCCCAGTCTTGCCCCCCCTTCCCAACCCTGCTGAATTTTTAATGCCCCTTGTTTCTAATGTCAACCGTTTTTCTTGTAAAGGTTTTTTGACATAACTTTATATTGCTGCATCCTTTTGTTGTTGCCATTCCCCATCCTTGTTAGAGACTCCACTCCCCTAATGAAGCTCAGCTCCTGCCAGGATAATAAAAGGAAATAGATCCAGGGCTGAGGAGAGCCAGGGAGAGGGGAGTGCCTGTGAGATCAGAAATGAGGGTGACAAAACATAAATGCAAGAAAAGTGTCCTCTGGGGACACCCAAGGCTGTCCCTGGGACCTGAGTGAGTGTGAAAAGCACAGACACACAAACACACAAAGTTTGTGTGGATCTGTGTGCACACTGAATATGCATTGATGTCATTTTATACACACACACACTGATGGTGTGGAAGGAGACGTTGGGAAAATGTGCCCTGCAGGGGCCAGAAGTTGGGGACATTCTGCCAAATTAAAAAAAAAAATAGGATTCAAAATATCTCCCTTGTGCTTTTGAGGGGGCAACTCATGGTCTTACTGCAAGTTATAAAAAAAAATTTAAAATTACCAAACTCTACAAAGCTTCCTTCTCTTCTGTCCATTGAGAATGAGAAACTCCTCCAGGTTTCTGTGACTTTCCTCAGTAACAACCAGGTGTGGTGCTTCAGCACTAACAGAAATCCAGAGCCAGGCAAGCAGTTCCAGCAGGCAGGACCCTCTCAGGACTGGTTTGGACCCTGTGCAGCAGCACAAGCCCTGCTGGGTCTGTCTGGGACTGCAGCAATGCTTGGAGTGCCTTTGGTCCCTGTCCTTCCCCAAACCACAGCGGGCAGGGAAAGCAGCACCAGGTGAGCCCTGGCTCCTCTGCAGGAAATGTCTCCAAAACCATTAGCCAGAAAGTCTGAAAAGGGCCCAGCAGGGCACAGAGCCATCCCCTGAGCCCCAGCACACCCTCCTGGACCCTTCAGGACATTCATCAGCTCCATGTGCAGCAAAACTACCACAGGGACAGTTCAGTGCCTGCCCACAGCCACAGAGAGCACTGGGGCTCCAGCTGAAACAACAGTGCCTGAAGGATCTGTTCTGACTTGTTTCCAGTGGGATCTCGGGCTTTTAAACCCATCAGACACATTAACATGAGGACAACCTCTACATACTTGTGGCTTTCAACCTCTGAAATATTTAGGGCCATGCACAGCCCCACTCAGCTGTCGGCAGCAGTGCCACAGGCTCGAGAGAAAACTCCATTCCTCCCTACCAGACCAATTCTAAAATTCAAACCCCAGAGTCATCATGTCTAGGCTTGGCTTACGCGCTAATTCTACCCTGAAAAGCTTAATTGAAATTTCAGGTGGAAATTAATCTGGCCACCTCTTGTTCCCTAATGGATTTTGATCTACTTCTCCACACTGTGACAATTCCTGGCATGGTAAGTGATGTCTGTTTTGAAGAAGGCTGTAATTATGAAGTCTGCAGGGAACTGTAGGTCAAGCCAGAGATGCAATGACATAGCTCTTACTAGACCAGAAAAACAGGAATGACGAGGACTCCTGACACTGCAGGAACAGTGACAGATCAGGAAGGAAAATCCTTGCAGCAGATCTGTCTCTATTTTGTTCTTTTTGAGCTGTATTTTCAGAGCTATGGAAAAAAATCTGACTAATTTTTATAACTGGAACATAATTTACTGCTCCCCTTCCAAAATTCTTGACCTGTGCTGTCCCTGAGGACAGGACACACAATCATCTGCTGGTGACAGGAATCACCCCAGCTGCCCACGGTGCCTCAAGGTGTGTGTGATCCTAAAAAGCTTCTTTTGACCTCAAGGAGCCAGAGACACCTTTTCCAAATCAACCCCAAAATATCTGTCCCAAAGCAATTCTGATCAACAAGCCATGAAAGCCACAGTGACATCAAGAGAAACCCAGGGGTTTCACTCAGGGTGCCAGGATGAAGCCAAGAAAAGAACTGGGGGTGGAGGGATGGATCACACAAGGGGAATAAGCTCCACAGCCAGCAGTTCCCCATGGAAAGATGATCTTTTTCCCTTTGGGATCTGAGGCAGACCATGGACACACCAGACAGAGGCACAGTGGCACTGGCTGCAGAGCAGTTCCCTAAATGGGGACAATCCATAGAAATGCGGTTTTTGGAAGGGGGAATTTGTCGTGGCTGTCGATTTGAATTGAATTTCATCGACAGAGCTGCTGAAGGACCCCAGCAGGTTCCCAGCCATGGTGGAACATCCCCAGAAACACATCCCAGCCACGGCTGCAGTGCTCAGGAGGTGCAGGCTGTGCTGTATTAATATGCAAAGTGTGCCTGCCTTCCCAATTAAATGGAAAATGCTATGATTAAAGGCAGTCAGAAGATATTAGATGGATAGTGCTGAACCACGAGCTTTATTTCCTGCACACAGGAGCCCCACAGGAGCACAGGGGGAGAAACTGAGCTGGGAAAGGGAAAATGCCTGAATCCCAGGAAGGGGGGAAAAGGAGGAAGCTGTTTACAGGAGGGCTGAATGAGCACAGTGCCTCATCCTGGGCTCTCAGACACGAGCCCTGGAGGCAAGCCGAGCACCGCTGCTCACAGCAGCCCAATTCTGGGCTCTCGTTTTGGGGGCAGGAGGGGTGAATCACAGCAAAGAGCCCACAGAGTGTCACAATTCAGAGCCACAGAGCCCTGAGGCAAAGCTCAGAGGGGATAGACCCTTCCTAAGCCTCCCCTTCTCCTTGTTAGCATCAGCAGTTTCTCTTTTACCACCTCCCTGGGCTGGGAGAAGGAAACACAGCGGAGAAGTGCAGCGTGCTGGATAATTTACAATTAAAGCCGTGAAGATAAACCAGGAAACATTAATAACTGAGTGCAGGTTCCCTGTGCCTGGCTGGCAAGGGCCTGCTCTAAATCAGCCCCACAGCTTTAACCCTCCTGGCTCTGCTCTGAGCCCCAGGCCAGGCTGGCAGTCCCCACTCACTCTTGCTGCTGTCTCTGAGCTCTGCTGCACCCTGTCACCAACACACTCCCTGCCCGTGTTTCATGGCTTGCATTTAATTAAAAGAGATGGCAAAGTCAGGTATATTTATGGGGGCTTCTAATCCTCACACTCACATTTCCAGCTGCCATGGGTCTCCTTCCTCCCCCAGCCCCAGCACGGAACGTGCTCCAGGATAAAGCCCAATAAATTCTGCTCCATAATTGGCTCTGCGGTGTAGGGGTCCATCCATCCCAGCACTGGGGAAGCAGAGGCCTTCCAAAAATGACTGTGAGGACAGCAAAGCCCAGGGGAAGGGCTCCAGAGTGCTTCATCTCCCCCTGTGGCTGCTGCTGAGCTGCCCCAGGTACGAGGTGGGAGCGGAACCCAGCCAGGGCCACCCGCGGTCGCTGGGCTGGAGCTGCTCCTCTGCCCAAAGCTGGGCTTTGCTGCCCCGCCGGGCCCTGAGAGCAGGAGAACACCCAGGGCATGAGCAGGGGGCTCCCTCTGCCTGCCCAGCCCGCAGGGCGAGGGAGGCACAGCTGCCTGAGGAGTTCATGCAATAACTCTGCGGGTTCTGGAGCTGCTCTCACCTGCCTGTGCTCCGTGGGCCCTGAGCAGCCTGGGATGCTCCTGAAACGAGCCTCTTCCACCACAGACTCTTCTGGAAAGGTTGGGAAAAGGTTTCCACGGTTTGAGGAGACCTTTTGAGCGGTTCTTTGTCTTTAGGGAGGGGTTTCAGCAGCAATGTGCCCCTGGCGAAGCCACTCGGAGGAGAGGGAGGGTGCCCATCTCTGCAGAGCCAGGAGTTCTCCCACCTGTGCTCAGCATCTCAGACGTCACATCTCTACTGGGGACAACAGGAACTGTCCCTGTGCAATGCCAGCACTCGCAGGGGCCCTGCTGATCTCCTGAGCAGGATTTAGTGGCTGTAAACTTCCATCACTCAGGGAACCCCTTCTGCAGGAGCACCCACGCCTGATACCAGCACAGCAGAGCCTCCCTTCACATCCAAATTCCCACTGGAACACCAAATCCACATTCACTGCTGAATGCTGATAAAACACAGCAGAACAAGAGGGAGGGAGAAATCAGATTTCCTCTGGGTTATTCACTTAAGTAAAGAACAAAAGGACACAAGGAGAGAGGAAGGAATTCTCTGACCCTGTCACATACATGCCTGCCCCACAAACACAGAATTATGGCCAAAGCTGTCTGCCTGCCTGGCACTGCACAGCCTCTGCTCCTCTCCTTTCTCCGTGATGTTAGCAGGAGTTAACATCCCTTAACTCACAGCTTTCCACGTTCTGGCTTTATGTCGAATGTTAATGTTATTTAAACGTCACCTTATTATTTTTTTTTCCTCTGTGAATTTCATGATGGGTTTCTTATTTCCCTCCATTTTTTAAAGGAATAGTTTATTAAGAAAAGCTGACTGCACCCCCAGCACTGATGAATAAAAGCCCCCTCACAGGAGACAGTTTTATTCTGTTGATCGGAAGTCTGCCAGCCCAATTTATGATTGGACATAAGATCTCCAAATCTGGATTTATGTGTTGTAGTATAACGACAGGTCAATGAGATTAAAACTATGTTCATGAGAGAGCTGTGAGGCAATTTGAGTTTCATGGTTCTGTGGTGATTGGGCATTCAGTCTAAGAAAACCTGCCTTAATAAAACACTCCCAGGCCCGCGAACAATCTGCACATTATTCATTATTGCAGCCTCCCCAACACCCCCTGACCATAAAACCACAGCAGGGAGAGCAGCTCTCCCCTCCTCCCTGCAGATGAAGCCATCAGGGAGATGGTGCCACTGATAACGAATGGGCTGAATTAACAATAGGAACACTTTTCTTCCTTATCATATGGTTCACATAATCAAAACAGGGCAGGGGAGTGGGAGGGGAGAGGAAAAGTCTCAGCCTTTCAAAAGTCTCCTCCACCAGCTGAGAAATACAGGGAGTAAAGGCAGCAGCTCCTGATCCCATCCAGAGAACTCCCTTGCCCTCGGGTTCCTGTTTATTGAAGAAGCATCACCCTGCAAACCTTAAACACGGGGCTGAAAGGAGCCTTAGCCAGGCCCCTGGACTGGCAGAGCTCACCTGGACCAGAGCAAACCTCTGGGAATCGGAGCCAGGGGCCTCCCAGGGCCAACAGCCTGGTGTCCACATCCCAGGCTGGGGCTGCCAGCAGGGCTTTTCTCTTCAGGATGCTTCATTCTTCATCACTGCTTCTTTTCTTCATCATCCTAATAAAGATTTTCACTGAAAAGAGATCACAGGATGCAGCGCAGTGGTAGGAAAGTGTTCCATGCTTTGTTTCCATGTGGACTTTGTCTAAATAAAGCAACTCCTCGAGCTCCTTTCCCCATGCAAGTACAAGGGCCAAATTCCCCTTGGCCCGAGGATCCCCAATTCCAGTCCAGCTGGTAATTGCTGAAGGTGCTCAGCACTTCTGAATATTGAGCAGAAATGCTGAAAAAACAGAGCAGGAGCACATGGAATGCAACAGCAGCAGCCCAAGGACAAAGGAAGGACGTGAAGAAAGGAGCCTGGAAAAGGACAGGGCCCAGAGGAGGCACCGGGAGCTGTTACTTGTGCTCTTCTTTGACTGTTCCAGTCATTCTGCACTGCAGACCCAAAGCAGGGAGCCCTGTGCACCTACAGAGCTGCTGCTGCTGCTGCTGAAGGGGCCAGAAATGCTTGTGGAGCAAACCCATCTCAGATAGGCAGCGAGATACCAGGACGGTCCTGTTTCATCCTTGTTTAATCTGCTCTGTTGGCAGGCAGGGCACTGGGCCAGTGCAAGTTCCCACTGCCTCAGCTTCGGGGGGGCACTGGCTGCAGAATTTACACAAATAAAAGGAGAAGCGAAAAGCGCCGGCAGCACCAATCTGATTACAGAGTCATTTATTTTCTGGTCGTTAATAATTTGTGCAATAAAAGATTGCGTGCCTTTCTGAGTTAGTAGGAGTTATTGGCATGAATTTCCCTCCACACTGGTGTGAGTCTGTGCTTGGAACATAAATTATTAGTTTCTTATCGCGCTCCTCCTCATTTTTCATGCTGCCACAGCCGGATCGCCAGGAGCCAACCCCTCAGCCTCGCTCCTATTTTATGCTGCACGGCAAAGGCAGCAAAGATGGCTTTTCCATCTTTAATTACACAGCTCCCTCCTGCTTTCCTCCCTCCCAGTGTCCCCACCTGAGCTGGGCTGTGGCTCCTGTGCCATTTGCCAGTGAGGTTTTTGGTGAAAACCCCGTTCTTTGACAAGAGCCAGAGCAAGGGAATGACAGCCCCAGCACCCTGCCAGCTCCTGTCACGGAGCTGTTTGGAAGCTAACTGCATGTGTGGATCTCAGCTAAAGGAGGCTGGAATTCAGACCATCCTGGAAAGAGCAGGAGGAAAGCCCTGGCAGGGAGTCAGGCCCTACACAAGATGGTTGTTGCTCCAGTGGAAGACTGAGAAGTTTGAGGCCTGGCTGTAGCTGTGAAATGCTTGGGAAGCAGACACTGAAAAAAAGGTTGAGCAGGAAGGTACCTGGCAGCAGAAAGACCCAGAGATAAGGAGGAAATGGAGCCACCAGGTTCAAACCCAGATCAGCTGAGAGGGGACCCGAAATCAGGGCTTCATTCACCACATTTAGAACAAGCTCCCCAAATCACACAAAATTTGTTGTAACTCCTTGAGATAGGCAAATGTCTATCCTTGGAGAGGAAAATACTGAAAAGAAAAAAGAAAATAAACTTAACTGAAATCTCAGTCTTTCATCAGGCTCCCAGATGAAACATTTGATGCATTGGAGGACAGTCCCCAAGTGCTCCAACAAACACATCTTCACTCTTCCTGTGATCCAACAGTTTCAAGATATTTATCGCTGCTTTTTCCACTTCCCAGGAGAACTCCCTTTATCACAACCTAGTCCACATTTGTTTTGCTGCCATCAACACCTGCCAGGGCCATGCTTTCTGCAGAATAAGTTGGAGTTGTGCCACGGGCAGGATTTGTCAAACAGGGTCTCCACGCTGCCTGTGGGGGGATCCCCACCTGGGGACAATTCCACGCCCTCCCAATCCCTCCACCCCATTCCTTACATTTGATATTTGACTCCAGTATTTCCAGAAAGGGTACTGCTCCCCGCATTTCTAACCACTTTCACAACGCCCTTCCTGCTGCCCTGCCATCTCTTGGGGTAAAGGCTCTCTTTTAATCTCTGTGGCAACTACGCACGGAAAACAGGGGGGGAAATAACTAAAAAATCCATGCTACAGAGGCGTAACATTTCCAGGTGTGTCTCTGGTAGGGTGTGGGAATCCACGGGGAGACAAAACAATACGGTATTGTACTTCCCGTGTACGGCTCTGCATCAGAGGGACTTTGTGAGTAATCCGATTATCTCCTCTCCGGAATCAAAGCGGCGAGGGAGAGAGCTTTTTCCCTAATCCTAGCGCCATCTCTGGGAACGCTTCATCGTGCAGAATTACTTTCACAGTGGGGACGGGAATTAGGAGGGAATATTCCTGCTTCCCGGCATGAGCAGCTGTGGAGGCTCCCCCCGTCTGCCCCCGCCGGGGCGGCATCCCGGAGGCAGGGCAGCATCCCGGAGCCATCCCGGAGCCATCCCGGCGGGATGCGGGGCGGGCGGGCTGCCTCAGCCCCGGGGGCTCGGCCGGGGGCCGGCCCGGGCTGGCGCCGCTCGGTCCCCCCGGGGCGCTGCCGCCGCCGCCGCGGTCGGAGCGGCCCCGCCGGCGGAGCGGAGCCGCCGCCACGGCTCAATTACCGCGGCGGCCCCGGCGCTGCCTCCCCCGGGCGCTGCGGGCGCGGCCCGCCCGCCCCGCTCCGCTCCGCTCCGCTCCGCCGCCCCCGCGCTCCCCGGCGGGGCCCGGGGGCCGCAGAAACACAGCCCTGCCGAGAACCGGCCGGGCACGGGACACGGGGACCGGGCAAAGCCCGCGGGGACCGAACCCAGCCTCACTGAGACCATCCCGGGCTGGAGAACCGGGCAAAGCCCGCGGGGACCGAACCCAGCCTCACTGAGACCATCCCGGGCTGGAGAACCGGGCAAAGCCCGCGGGGACCGAACCCAGCCTCAGTGAGACCATCCCGGGCTGGAGAACCGGGCAATGCCTGCAGGGACCGAACCCACCCTGAGACCATCCCGGGCTGGAGAACCGGGCAATGCCCGCGGGGACCGAACCCAGCCTCAGTGAGACCATCCCGGGCTGGAGAACCGGGCAAAGCCCGCGGGGACCGAACCCAGCCTCAGTGAGACCATCCCGGGCTGGAGAACCGGGCAAAGCCCGCGGGGACCGAACCCAGCCTCAGTGAGACCATCCCGAGCTGGAGAACCGGGCAATGCCTGCAGGGACCGAACCCACCCCGAGACCATCCCGGGCTGGAGAACCGGGCAAAGCCCGCAGGAACCGAACCCAGCCTCAGTGAGACCATCCCGGGCTGGAGAACCGGGCAAAGCCCGCGGGGAGTGAACCCACCCTGAGACCATCCCGGGCTGGAGAACCGGGCAAAGCCCGCGGAGACCGAGGCCACCCTCAGGGAAAGTGTTCCAGGCTGGAGAACCGGGCAAAGCCCCACGGGTATGGAACCCACCCTCCGGGAGCAGGAAAACTTCCCAAGAGAGGCAGAGGTAATTTTACCTGGGCACATCCCCCAGTCAGGACCTGTTGGCCAGCGACAGGATGCCAAAACAGGTGAATAAAAGGAGACAATGAGATAAGGGTGGAGAATTTCAGTCCCAAAAGCCAGGAGGGAGCAGGAGTCTTGACAGGAGTTCTGAAGTGTGGCCTTGCAAAGCTTTTTTAGCAAAGACAGGGGAGAAGAATTTGATTTTATCAGGAAAGTTCTGTCAGTACAAGGCCTGAAAGGATGCAGCTCTGCCATCGATGGCTCTTCCTTAGCAGGGCTCAGTGCAGTTCCATGGCTTCAGTTACACTGGCAGAATCACTGAGGAAAGCCCTTAAGTAAATCAGGGTTATTTTCTCATCTAGAATGGAAAGTAATTGCCTTAAAGGCATTTTTGTGGGCCCTCAGCAGACATGCTTTAGCCAACATGTTGGTCATAGGTGCAGAGAACACAGCAGAAGTCTCTGCTCAAGCCTTTGTACCACCCTGTTCCCTGGGGTTTGTTGTAGCAGAGCAGCTTTGGGTGCTGCAGGTGGGCCCCGTGCTCTGAAATAACTCAGGTGGTACCAGCTGTCCTGCCACAGCCAGGAGCTCCCCCCTTCCACATCCCAAACAGGTAATTCTGAGAATTTCAGCTTCACCATCTGCCCCTCTGACAGCCAAATTCAGTTCCTGGGCAGATTAAGAGTTATCCCGTATGTTGAGGGATACTAGATCAATTTAAGGTGTGATTTTAAGCTCCTGAAAAAGAATTCACATTTTGAACGAGGCTTTTTCCAGTTTAATTTCTATCAGAGTTCCAGATGAAACTGGGAAAGGAAGCTGGCACACCTCCACTTCCAAAGGGACTTTGCCTCATTCATTTAATCACTGAGCCAGTCACAAAGGCAGGACACTGGAACGTGCAGCACTCGGGGTTTTCAGTGTAAAACCCAGAGGTTTGGCACAACCCCCCCGTGAACACCAGGGCATTCTCTGTCCCTTGCTGCTCTGCCACCCTCCTTTATCCCAGCAATGAGGAGCATTCACAATGCTCAGCTTCCAGGCTGGAAAACAGAGAATACTTCTGCTGCTATCAGCTGTGCCAAGAGCAGTGCCAGCATTCTGTGCACCCCGTCCCCTCCCAGGAAGGAAAACAAGCTGAGCATTCCCATCCCTGGCTCACAGGGAGTGGAGCTGGGGTTAAATGTCAGCCTCATCAAGGGCACAGAAGGATGCTCCATCCCCATCACGCTTCCAAAGAAGGAGAGAGGCAATGCAGGAAGGGAGGAAGGGGACAGGGAGGCAAATAAATAAGGACAATGCACAATTTATGAAGACAAGAAGGTAGTAAGTGCTACTCACCCAGAGTGTAAATTGGTATTGATGTCACAGCACAGCCCAGCCAAAAAATAATGATGATGATAATTTAGGGCTCGCACTATATCTCACTCAAGCCACAGTCCTACCCAACAGCAACTCTCACCCTGCCACTTTCCTCCCCTTCCCTATTCATTGGTGTCCTCCTAAATCAAATACACTCAATGTTGACTTGATTGTATTTCCTTATTTTATTTACCATCCATTGCTCACTCCTGTGCCCCTCTCGGGCCCTCGGTGGGTGTCTCAGGGATGTTCTGCTCCCGGGCAGTGGCAGAGGCACAAACCTGTCCCGAGGCCAGGCAGAGAGGATGCTCAGGCTGGGGAGGATTCCTGCATCCTGCCCAGCCCTCATCTGTCATGCTTTCATCTCTCCTCCTTTCTGCCTCAGCTCCTGGCTCCCCTCTCCTGCCTCCCCAGGTTTATGGCCCTGCCTGACTTCCCTCCTGTAACATTTTACTGCTCTGTTATGGGCCCTCGGGGGCCTCATTTCCACAAGTGCTGTTTTTGCTGTAGTTAAGCCTAATTCACTGGGTTCCAGTCTGCTCTCAGTTCCCAGGCTCCCTTCTCCTGCACAGCATTTTCCTGCTGATGGCAGATTTTAATCTTATTAATTTTTAAAGTATGAAGCCCCTTTTAGGTGTTTCAAAACCTGAATTAAATCCTCCCCTGCATATAGCACAATTTGTACTGTTTCTCCTGGGTGTGTCTGTGCCCCTGGCCCCCATAAGGGCTGGGAGACCTTGAGCAGGAATCTGGGATCTGCTCTCATCATCCATTTGATGTTCTGTGGGAATGGCAGAGCAGTCCTGGGAGAGCCTTGGGAGCCTGGTGTGGCCCTGTGTGTGCCTCCAGTGCAGCTGACAGGGTTCTGCTCCTCCAGTGTTTGGCTGAATTCTTCCTTTTTTACATTAATTTTCACTTTGTCATTAGGGAATTAACTACTTTGTAATTTCCATTAATTTTTTTCCCTAAAGCTCTGTGTGGGCACTCTGTGACCATTAGAGATCCACCCTCCTAATACACCCAGCTGCAGACACAGGTGAGCACACACATTCTATAAACTGGTAAATGATTCATTTCAACAAATCTCCCTAACCAAAGCTCATTTTCCAGTGCTGCTTCCTTCCACTGCTCCAGCTCCACCTGGGGCTGTGATTTATTTTGTTTACGGACCAGTTTTCCCATCAAACCACAGCACAACTCGTGTCCTCCTCTGCTCTGCCCAGAATCACCTGAGGAGGGGCAGAGGACGCACAGAGGCCACCTGGTCACAGCCAGGGCGGTCCCTGTGGTCCCAAAGCAGAGGGGACAGGTGGGGCTGTGCAGAGCAGGGTTCTCCACAGGTGACTGATCCTCTGGGGGGTGACCTGGCTGGGGTTTGTGCCCAAGGGGACTGAAACTGCCTGAAGAAAGAAAGAGAAGCTCCACAATGGAGTCCCATCCCACGTGCCAGGATCCGGACTCTGTTTAACTCTGCTCCAGTAAACTATTGAGCATCAGCTTAATCCCAAATAGCTCCGTAACAGTGCCAATTACCTGGGAAAGGAAACATGAATTTGTAAATAATGCTGTCTTCTGCCATTCTCTGTTATTTTCCAGGATCAGAATCCTATTGCCAGCATTTATTAGATTTGCCAGCCTATTGCAAGAGATAAATAGGTGTTTGTAGCTTCCCCCTATTTTCTCTGAGAGATAAACTGTGGCACAGAGAAATTAAATGAGCTGCCTGAGGTCATACAATGAACAGTTTGGGAACTGCATCAGTGGACCAAATCTTTTCTCCTCATTTTTGTGTTTCTGAAAGGGAAACCCTCCAGGGGTTGGGCACACGCTGCCAAATGATCTCCCAAAATTACCAGTACTGGCACAGCTCCATTCCTACAGAAGCTGTGAGCAGAATCAGACCTGTTGTTATCTTAGGTGGTAACAAACAAAACAAAACCCAGAAATGAAGAGCCAATCCCAAGCATTTGGGGGTCAGAGCAGAGGAAGAGCTCAGGGTGCTGAGGTTCTGAACTGGGCTGGGGCTCCTGGCTGCAGTGGGACTGCACAGAAATAACATCCCTCAGATCCACGTTGTTTGGGGATTTTCATTCTTTTTTATTAAATTGTCTTCCTTGGCAACAACGGCCAACAGCAGCCCTCAGACCCAGCTCCAGCTGTGTAGGCAGGAGGGAAACAACCCATCAGAAATTCCTGCAGAGCTGCCTTGTTTCAGGCCACAGCAAGCACACTGAATGGATTTAGCAGTTAAAAATGATGCTATTGCACGTTTCTGTTCAGTGGGAAAAACTCCAGCTCCTGACTCCTTCATCAAACCCTGCCAGGTGCTCTGGTGGGATCTGGGCGCTCAGATCCAGCTCCAGAGCAGGCTGTCAGAGCACAACATAAATTCCAGGAAGAACCATGTCCTGCCACGCAGCCAGCACTGCCCAGGGGCTGCTGCAGGAGGATAAATCCCATGCAGCTGGAGCCCTGGAGTCCCTACTCAGCACCAAACCCCAATGTTTCCACACTTTTCCATGGAAAAACTGGGATATATTCCACCATTCCTGCAGGCACCAAGCACTACAGGCATTGCACAACACTGTGGGGACTTGGATTGGTAAAAGTGACTGTTCCTCTCCTCAGGGAGCTCAGCTCACTGACTCCACCAGACCTATTTATGTGAGCAATAATTACTGCTCTGAATAAGGGATTAAATCTCCAGCTATTAGACTCTAAAGTAAAAGCCCAAATGACAGACACTAATCTCTTCAGGGTATAAAAGTAGTTTTTAGCTGGTGCATTAACTGGCTGTGTGGCATCATCCAGAGTCCCCGTTCCATGCTCAGAGTGTGTGCCCTGTGTCCTGCCAGAGCCCAGCCAGCAGCCCCAGGGACAGCAGGAGCCCTCCCTTTTCTCCTTTGCTCCTTTTCTCCCAAGCCAGCAGCCCCAGGGACAGCAGGAGCCATCCCTTTTCTCCTTTGCTCCTTTTCTCTCTCCCTGATGGTAACACACCATTGAGAAAGGCAAAAAGGGAATTCATCCCCGCCTGAAGTTTTCAGGGTGATTTGTTGATATCTCAGTAGTGTTATTCCTACAAAACTGATGGACAAGTTTAACAGTCTGGCTGTGAAATACTGAGGAAGAGGAGGGGTTAGTCCAGTGCTGGTGCTGGCTGAGGAGCTGGGCATCTCCATGGATTTGTGTCTGCAGCAGCAGCTGCAGGTGACAATTCCTGAGTTTCAGTACTGAAAACTGAGCTGGTGGTTCAATGCTACCTGAAGGTGCTGCCTGCAGAAAGAATCACTGCTGCTTTCTGGGTGTCTGACTGGTGCAATTCTGAATCCTGCACCGAGAGGTTCTGCTGTGAGGGAGAATTTCCTTGCCCTGCCTTCTCAGTATTCCAGGCCCTTTGGAATAGGCTGTTTCTACCAAATTCCTTCCCAGACACAAACAACTTAATTTGTCCTTGGTCAAACACCAGTGAGGAGAATTGAGTTATGCTGGAGGCAGATTTATCACAGGGAATCTCTTGCCACCGGCACCTGAGCCTGAGCAATTATATTTTTAATAATAACTTACACATAATGGCTCAATACGCAGAATTGAGCATCGATGTTTTTCCATCCCAACCTGCAAATTACTGCATTATGACTCTCACATCATGTCTCCAGTTTTTTATGATCAGACTTTTCCCCTTCTTTGCCACACTCTGCTGATGCAGACGGGGATTCAGGAGGGCTGAGTGAGCTTTTAACCACGCCATTGATGAAAATATTTCTGATTGCCTATTAATAGAACCTCTCTGCTGCCTCCTCCCCAAAGGCTGGTTACTGCTGGTGCTAACATGACAACACTCAAAACTCAGTGATTACTTGAAAATTACAGGTTTGGATGAGAACTCTGTTTCACTCAAGGATGTTTCATACTGCAATGATCTAAAAAGAGTGGGGTTTTGTGACTGATCAGTGCTCTTAATTTTCCCACTTATTTTGCAGCTGCCTCTTTGAATAATTGGGGGTTGCAGGGCAGGCACATGGACCTTGTTCCTCTGCCTTCATACCATAGAGCATCATTGTCCTTTATTTCTGACCATTGTCTATCAATCTGAGTGGGCTTATATATATATATATATATATATATATATGTATGTATGTATGTATTTTTTAATCTGTAAATCCTGACTGAACTGGAAACAACAGTTTTTAAGACATGATTTAACCAGTAATAAAGGTGGACAATCAAAAGAGCCTTCAAGGGCATAAGCACAGCCCCAGATGGCTTCAGTGGAGCCATTTATATGTTTGAAGGACAGAATCCCTGTCTCTGTCATCAGCCAAACCTGAAGCACAGGTGAGAGCCACTGGGTGATTGCTCATTTTCACCGCTGTGGGATCTGGCAATTTGTTAGGTGCTATTAAATATGCATGGCAGTAAAAACCCCAGCCCTGGCCATGAATACAAATGCCAGAGGGAGGTTCTGCAGCTGCAGAGCCAGCTCTGGGAGCAGTGTCCACACTGAGTCATTGCCACATCGCTGCCTCCCCCTCTCTCCTCCTGGGCAGTGACAGTGAGGGCTCACTGCGGGGGCTGGAGAAGGTTCAAGGCTCTGCACCCAGCCCTTTGTCCTCTGCACGTCCTGCCTGTGCCCAGGGTGCTGCCTGGACAGGGTTTGGAGGGTCCCACGGTGTCCCCCTGCAGCCCCAGCGTCACAGCCCACCCGGGAGCGCCGCGGTGGGCAGGGGGACACAGCTGTGCCCGCGTTCACACCAGGGCTGCTTCTGTCCCTGGAACGCCCAGATCCCCCGGGACACATCCTGGTACAGGAGAGACCTCAAATGGAGATGGCCCAGGCCTGGTTCACTGCCTTTCCCCTCAAAACGGTGTCCAAAATCAGGATGTTTCTGTGAACGCTTCTAGACAAACTCGAACTCTCAGGTGATCGTTTTGCAATCCAGAGCCTCCAAGAGCACAGCTTTGTATCACCAACATAAAAGTCATTAATTTTGCATTTTAATTGACCACAGGAGCAGTCAAAATTTACATACGCAGGACATGCAAAAGAGTTAATGAATACGCAGGATTGCCACTACATCTCGGGGAATTCCTCATCTTTATGCTTTCTTTTATTTCCGAGCACCTTTGGATCCCTCATCTCTGGCCATTCCTGGCACACTCTAAAGAGCTGGTGCTTCCACATTCCCTGTCCATACTTCAGAGGTTTACAGCTGGAAAAATGGAAATGAGCAGAAGGAAGGGCACACCAGTACTGATTGGAAAAGCACACATTATTTATATGTATTTAGAGCAGAGAAGGAGGGGATAAACCCCACCTGCCGTAGAAAGAAAGAGGAGAGAGAGAAAAAAAGCAAAAAAAGGAAAAACACTGAGATTAACTTTGGCTCCCATAAAGGAGCAGCTTTAGGAACACTCAACTTCCATCTGTGTCAGAAATGAGCTGCACCTTCTGACCCACTGTTGGTATTTTTCATTCTGGAGAAGTTAACAACAAAACCAAAATAAAGCCCCCTCTGGCATTCTCAGCTCAGCTTCAAGGAATGGGATCCAGACAAACCGCTGGAGGGAAGGAAGGCTTTTGGATTCTGCATTTTATTTTATTAGGTGCAAGTGAGTTATTTTGATTATGTTGGCAAGAAGTGGGAAGAAAAAGCCTTATGGCAGCAGCTCTGTCCCCTCTCTGCCCACATGTGCACTCCCAGCACCACAGCCACAGGGTTTAGCCAGCAAAGGCTCCTAGGGCCAACCTCCACAGTGCATCTGGGAGGCAGAAAAGCCTCTTTTTTAAAAAAATTATATTTTAAATCAAAGCATGAAGGCAGGGAAAGGAAGGGGAGGAGCGAGTCCCCCCAGTTTGGGGCATTGCCCTCGGGGTTTGGCACGAATGAATGAATGAATGAATGGCATTCTTTCCAGGCTGCCCTGGAGCTCAGTGTGTGGGAAGGGGAGCGATGGGCAGGGGGGCCCCAGGGACATCAGAGCTGCTGCCACCAGCCCAGCCCAGCCCTGCCAGGGGGATCTGGGGGGCCTGGGGGTCATTCTCTGGCTGTCACTGGAGCTTTGTGTGAACCCCGAGCCCTGCAGGTCCTGTGCTCATCACAGTCCTGCTGCTCCTCACCTTCCAGAGGGAGCAGGGAAACGGGAGCTCTGCCATCCCAGCACTTCCCAATGTGTGCACACAGTGCTGTGTGCAGGAATATATCGATACCAAAGGCTGATCCCAATGGCAAGTGACTCAAATGGATGGAAAAGCTCAGAGGCAAAGAGCCTTGCCAGGCTGAATGCCAGGAACACCAAACACAGGAAGTGAAAATGGTGCTTTGACTTCCCTGTCCAAAGGGCATCCAGAGCCAGGGAAGATGGAAGCTGTGGTGCTGCTCACAAGGCTTTCCTGGGTTATTTTCCAAAAGATTTTAGAAGCTATTTATTACTTACGTTCTCAAGACTGCTCTTACTTCAGGAATCACTCGCTGTGCACATCTGACATCGACAGCGTCTCTCTCCTGACCCTGACAGGGAAGCAGAAAACAACAAAACTGTATTTCTCCACAGTGAAAACAGTGATTATAAACTTCCACAGAAGCTTCCTAGAATGGGTATGGGACAACACAGCTCCAGGAGAAGAACTGTCCCCACCGGACCCTCCAGAGGGTCCCAAATCCACAGGCACCAAAAGCCTGAGGCGTGGCTGTGAAGCAGGGCCCTGCCCCAGCTGTTCCGCACATCAGGCAGGGCTTGCAGGCTCCCCCCAGAGCTCTGATCCCAACCCCAGCCCAGCAGAGGCTGCAGGATCAGCCCCTGGCGCTGGGAGCTGGGCAGAGCAGCTGCCCCTTCACCCGGGGCCAGCCTGTGCAGCTGGCACGGCAGAGGGAAGGGAGCAGTTTCTCAGCTCCCCTTGCTGGATGCTGGGAAGGGTTGCAGCTGGAATTCCTTAGGCTTCGCCCAAGCCTACCTGCCCACAGAAAGAGCTTTATGCATTAAATATCCTTGGCAGGTGGAACGGAGAGATAGAACAGGCGGATCACGCCTTCGGTGCATCCACAGAACAAACCTTCCTGCCCTCAGCCCCGAGACTGGGGCGGGTTGAGCAGAGCTGAGCCTTTCCCCACGGTCCCTGCAGTGCCTGGGATCTGGGGATGCCTCCAGAGCCTGCAGCTGGCTCAGCCCTGCAGCGGAGCTGAGCTCACCTGCTCTCACCTGCCGGGACAGGGATCCCAGCGCTCACCGCCCTGGGACCTCGGGGCAAGGCGCTCGACCTGCAGGTGCAGGTCAGCCAGCTGGGCTGGAAAAGCCCTTGGAACAAACCCTGGCACTGCAGGGACTTGGGGAAAACGCGAGCAGGGATTTCCAAGGGACAGCAGCTGCCAGCACTGCTGGGTGCAGGCCCCTCGCTGGGGAGCACAGGGTGACACCAGCCCTCTGCTGTCTCTGGCTTGTCCCCATCCCACTGCACGCTGCAAAAACACCTTTATTCCAACGGGTTCACTCTGAGTTCAGACATCTGTGGCTTAAAGCACACTCGGCAGCCTTGGAGCGGGCAAGGGTCAAACCTACACCGAGCCAAGCTGCACCAGGACTGAGCACAGCACTGCCTGAGAGAGGAGAATTCTCCATCTGCGCTCTGGAAATCAGCTCCCACTCACTGGCTGCTTACTGGAACCTCTGTAAGCACCAGGCACTTCTCTCCAAGAGCAAGCAGAGGTCACCAAGTGCGTGGGCAGGGGGCACAGGGCAGCACTGCAGCACCCCTGGGTCTCTCAGGGGGCACAGGGGGCACAGGGGCAGCCCTGCAGCACTGCTGGGTTTGTCAGAGGCACAGGGCACCCCTGCAGCACTGCTGGGTCTGTCGGGGCACAAGGGCAGCACTTATGTGTCTGTCAGGGAGCACAGGGCACCCCTGCAGCACTGCTGGGTCTCTCAGGGCACAGGGGCAGCACTGCTGGGTCTGTCAGAGGCACAGGGGGCACAGGGGCAGCCCTGCAGCACTGCTGGGTCTCTCAGGGCACAGGGGCAGCACTGCTGGGTCTGTCAGGGGGCACAGGGGCACAGCCTGTGCCAAGAGCAGCCCGGGCTGGGCACAGGGCGTTGGGAAGGGCGAGGAGGAGGCAGTGACAGCCCGGCTGCTCTCAGCGCTGCGGCAGGAAATGGAAACCACACTTGGGTGGCAGTAGGGGCGCAGGGAGGGAGCTCCGGGTGCCCCCACCCTGCGAGTGTGAACAGCCCTCACCCTCCCTGCAGGGCTGCACAAAGCTCTCCGTTTCTGGACACTCGGCCTGGGTGTAAATGAGCCATTAAATTCCCTCAATTCCCCGAGCGGTGCTGCTCAGCCTTTGGCTCCCATGCATCCCCATCCTTTTCCAGGATCTGGCGCTGCAGGAAGAGAACACACAGTCCCAGCAAAGTTCCAGACCTGCCCTGTTTCACCTCCCTGAAAGCTCCAGCTGAAGATGGACAGCACTGCTTCATCCAGGCCCCCAAAAGGAGCAAAC
The DNA here is from genome assembly GCF_031753505.1 of Anomalospiza imberbis. Taxonomy (NCBI): domain Eukaryota; kingdom Metazoa; phylum Chordata; class Aves; order Passeriformes; family Viduidae; genus Anomalospiza; species Anomalospiza imberbis. The sequence continues at coordinate 7,168,412 of NC_089703.1, forward strand.
CTGGCCTTGGCAGAGTGACTCAGTCCTGCCTGACCGATGGATGAATGCAATGCCCAAGCATTTGCAGATCCCGTGTTTGGGGATTAGGGTTAGGGTTTAGGGTTAGGCTTAAGTGACCCTAAAACCCCATTAGTGACCCCAAACCAGCTCCATAATTGACCCCCAAACCCCAGTAGTGACCCACAAGTGATCCGTAAGCAACCCCCAAACCCCATAAGTGACCCCAACTCACCCTTCACTATCACGTCCCTCGCCCTCGATGGTCAGGGCCTGCATGGGGCGCAGGCTGCTGGCCCAGAGCCTCTGGGCCAGCTCCTGCCCGGCCGCCAGGCTCGGGCCGACCACACATTGTCCCCAAATTTATCATTCCCTGTGCAAGCTGCAATGAGTGGGGCAGTAAGACATCTAAAGTTCACAGGGCTGGGACACGACCGCACACCCTGAGCTGGCTGAAGGAATTTAATGTATGTTTGTTTGGGTTTTTGAATGTCCATACTCTCATCTTATTACACACGGCCACGCTTGGGTACATTTTAATTAGCTTATTACTTTTTATCTCAAAATACCTGCCTGAAAGAATAAAAATGTCTCAAAACATACAGAAGCTTTTCAAAATCCCCAGTGATTAAACTCCATGCTGCTTCAGAATTTTATCAGAATTTTATGCTCAGGAATTTTATCGTGGTTACATTTCCTTTAGATTCATAGTTGCTTTCTGATCTGATTAATTCCCTTTCTTTCTTTCTGAATACTCAGGGAATGTTGCCTGTCCAAATACTCTGGATTCTTCCTGACATCCACTGATTTATTTTGATCCCTGCCATCTATTACAGCAGAGAAGCTGAGAAAAGTGAGAGGGCTCCTCAGCTATGTCCAGCTGGGACTCCTGCACAGCCTGACTGGTGACACGGGGCTCTGCGAGGGCTGAAGCTCCAGAACTGCTCCCAGGAGGCCACCGTGGCACAAGGAGCTCTGCGGAGGACTCAGCAGAGGTGGAGCAGCAGAAGGACACAGGGATGTACCTCAAACCCCCCGCAGATGGGATCTGGAGACAGGATCTCCATCCTCCAGCAAAGCCATCCAAGCAGGACTGATTGTTTTCCCACCAGCCTTTCTCCGCCCTGAGAAAGCCTGAAGACAGAAAACCAAACAAACCAATACAAAATGAAAAGGAACCAACCAAGGAAGGCATCAGCAACGACAAAAAGAGGAACAGGAGGGTGGAGGAGTCCCCTCGGTGCTGACAGCAGAGATTCAGAGCTGTTTGAACTTCACTGGTGGCGAGGGCTCACATTTCTGGGGCTGTTGACACAGGCCTTGGCTCTGGGGGTGAGAGCAGCTGCATCTCTGTAGGGATGGGATTGCTTCCATGCAGGAAGGGAGCAGGGTCTCACCAGAGCTGCCCTGCCCCACCCGGGCCGAGGGCTGGTGTGATTCCCGGTCCACTGCAGTCACTCAGAGCCAGCCAGCAGCCGTGCCCCAGCCCAGCCCACACAAAAACCCTTCTCCCAGACGGGACACGGGCTGGGCCGGCTCTCCCCACACCTCCAGGGACAGTGCAAAGGTGGGGACATTTAGCCAGGACATCAAGGAATACTTCCCAACAATTCCCAGCACTCAAATGAAGGAAAATCCAACTTATCCATTAAACAAATGAGAGTTCATTCCAGGTAATGCCTATGGAACAAGTTGTGAACACCACGTCCTGTCAGTGCTTTTTGCTAATAGTGGCCAGCAATTAGCCTAAGCCATTCAGTCTGGATTTGGAGGTGGATTTTCCCTCGGGATCCACATTTCTCAGGGATTACAGGCTGGGAGCCACACTCTGCCTCAGTATCAACCCCACAAGCAGCTCATGTCAGTGGCCCCAGGTCAGAGATGGGCAATTCAGGCACAGGGAGGAGAAACAAGAGACAGCCAGAGGAGAAGCAAACTCTGCTCCAGCAACGCTGCTCTGAGATCCTGGCAGTGCTGCTGGTGTTCACCTCCTGTGCCCCAATCCCTCCTGAGCCCCTGCCACCCCCAGGCACCCCCCAGTGCACAACTGGTGGCAGCAGCAGGATCTGAGCACTCAGGGGATGGGGCTGCCTCTGTGTGGTGGGCTGGCAGCTGGGAAGGGAAGCACAAGATAACAAAGTCCGTACTGGGGGAAAAAAAAAATCTGCATTTTATATTGTTGAAAATATCCCTGCATGCCTGGGGCCAACAGCTCTGCTCCACAGACACACTAATGATCTGGGAGTCCCCGTCTGGGGGAATGCTGACACCCACATCTCTGCTAGAGGAAAAACAAGTGCATTTTGATGTGTCCTGGGGGTTATTCCTCTCCCCGTCCCTCGGCATTCTGCTTGGTGAAGCGGATCTGCCCAAGCCTCCCTCCTGTCAGCCAGCTCCCTGTCCTGGGAAATGCAGAACTCTGCTGTGCCCACGGGGCACGTCCCCCTCCCTGGAGCCACAGCCCTGCTGCCCACGGGACAGGGGGCACACGGGACAGGGGGCACCTAGGACAGGGTGGCACTCAGGGCTGTCCCTGCTGCCCACAGGACAGGTTGGCACTCAGGACATGGTGGCACTCAGGACAGGGTGGCGCTCAGGGCTGTCCTTGCTGCCCACAGGACAGGGTGGCACTCAGGACAGGATGGCACTCAGGACAGGGTGGCACTCAGGACAGGGTGGCACTCAGGGCTGTCCTTGCTGCCCACAGGACAGGTTGGCACTCAGGACATGGTGGCACTCAGGACAGGGTGGCACTCAGGGCTGTCCTTGCTGCCCACAGGACAGGATGGCACTCAGGATAGGGTGGCACTCAGGACAGGGTGCCACTCAGGGCTGTCCTTGCTGCCCACAGGACAGGTTGGCACTCAGGATAGGGTGGCACTCAGGACAGGATGGCACTCAGGACATGGTGCCACTCAGGGCTGTCCCTGCTGCCCACGGGACAAGGCAGTGAAACAGAGAAGGAAAGGAGCTCAGGGGGGTGTTTTGCAGGCTGCTGCTGGTTCCGGGGAGTCCTGCCCTGCTCTGTTTTCCACTCACAGCCCCAGCACTCTCGGTTTCAGTCACAGACTTTCCCTCCTTCCCCCAGCGCTCCCCGGGGAGGATCTCAGCCAGGGCTGGGGCAACCCCAACTGTCACCCAAACAAGAGTTCTCTCTGCTGCCTTTCTCAGTATTTTCCTCCTTCACAGGCATCCTCTGTTCAGAGAAACCCCCTGTCCCCTCCCACGCTCTCACGGCACCATCTGGTTCTGCTTTGCACCATGACGTGCTTCCTCTGGGGTTTATTTGCTTTTTTTAGCCAGGCCCGAGAGAGGCAGAGAAATACCCTGTTTGCTCTGGGGATGAGCCACCCACCCCCCCAAGCACGCTGGCTTTATTTACTGGGGAGGTTTTACGTGGCGGGTTAGGGGAAGCTTGAGTTCTCATTTTGTTTTTGTTTTTTTCCCCCATGAAGTTCAGAAACGGGTTCCTCACAGCATCTCTGAGATGATGAAAGGCTTTACCAGGCTCTTGATTTTGACAGGCATTATCAGGTGATAAGGCAGTGTGACCTGAGGGTTTGAGTGGGAGGGAGGACAGGGGGGCACAGAGCACCTGGCAGCCACTGTCACCCTGTGCCTCAGTGTCCCCATGGCACCAAGAGGGCTGAGCCAGGCCTGTCTCCAGGGCACCAGGCCTGGCTTCTGGCAAGTGTTTTGTACACAGAGCACTCTGGGGATGCTCAGTATCTGCAGTGCTCACACCCTGAAGTGCTCAGCAGGCACAGGAAGGCTGCCAGCTCAGGAATGCTCACAGGCTCCAAGGCTGAAGGGCATCCCAGGATGATCCCTTTTCTTTAGCATGAGAGGTGAAGCCACAGTGAAGCCCCAGAGCCTGTCCCAGACCATTGCACTGAGCAGAGCAGGGAGGAGGACCCAGCCTTGCCAGCTCCCAGCCCAGCAGAGACACTCCTCCCCTCTGGAGAAACTCTTACACAGCTCCGGAGACTCCACCAGGAGCCACCTCCACCTGCAGCAGGAGCAGTGGTCCCACAGCCAGTGCATTCCTGCAGAGGGATGCAGGACTCCTGCAGACGGATGCAGGACTCCTGCAGCCTTCCCCACCTGGTGATTGGCTTCATCATTTCCAGAGAGCTTCTCAAACTTCGCCTGGGTCACAGCCACCGTGCCAGACGTGTGCCCGTGCTGCACAGCCCATTAATCCTCTTTGCTCCAGACTTGATTAAATTTAACATTAGGTTTGGATGAGTAATTTCATCCTGCTACAGAATTCAAGGTGATAGATGAGACCACAAGCAGGTGATATCCCAGGCTTGTCCCTCCTCCTGACAAAGTGGAGCTGGCCAGGCTGCACAAAGAGATTTATGCTGCTCCAGAGTGGGAAGGGCCAAGCAATGAGGGTTTCAACTGGCATGGGAGGCCTGGCAGGAGGAAGGGCAGGGGCTGGGTGGGAAGGGCTGCAGAGCCCAAGCCAGGCAGAAGGGCTGGGATTGCTGTTTGTCCCCACGGTGTCCCAGCTCTGTGCCCATCCCTTGCCCTGCAGGACCTCTCACGGACACCATGGGCAGGAGTGAGCCCTGCAGAGCTGCACAAATTGGCATATTCCACCCCAAATAACAGCTCTGAGGTCAGTGTAGCTCCCTCTCCTTTCCTGATAGGCAGCTGCAGTGCCCTGTGCCCGGGAGGGCTGGCACCTGGATGGGCTCACATCTACAGAGCGCTTTGAAGATGTTCCCAAAAGCTACTGAGAGGCAGAGAAAGGCATTAGCAAAGCCCTGACAGGAGCACCCAGCCTGGCAACAGCCAGGGCTGCAGCAGCCTCGGGCAGGAGGAGCTGGGAGCAGCAGGGAGGCACCGCTGCAAGGAGTGAACCCAAAGGTTCTCCTTGGCACCCTCTGCAAGGGGGAGGCTGGAGGATGATCCTCAGCTTGTCAAAACACACAGCCAGATCTGCTGGGCAAGCACAGCTCCTGGCTCTGCTCCACCTCCATCCACAGGGCAGGGTGGGACAGCAGCAAGAGGAGTATTTGATGTTAGCAGGGGCAGAGACTCGGATGCTGTGAGAGAGGAGAGCCACCAAACAGTTAAAATGCAAACAACAAAAGCAGGGAAGGCTGGAGGAGAGCCTGGAGAGAAGAGCAGGATCCACATATTGGGGATTCCAGTTCCAGAGAGGCAGAGAAAGTCCCCCAGCAGCCACGGTGGCCGCAGGGCAGAGCTCTGTGCAGGCTGAGCAGCCGCACGGGACGAGGGGTTAATGAGAAAGGACGAGAGAACAGCACAAATAAAATCAGAAATGACATTCTGGCCAACAGAGCATCTCCAGGCTGGGGAAAAACCCAGGGACCTCACTGGGTTCTATTTTCTGTCCAGCCTGGGGATGAGCTCTGGGCTGAAACTTCACCTTTAATCTCATTCCTGCATTCGAACAGAGCTGCGGTGGCACAGCCAGGGTCTATCCAAAAGCCTCTGGATGAACCCACAGTTCTGGGGAGCTGATCATCTCACAGACCCCAGACAAGGTGCAGCAGCTCATCCTGGGATGCAGCTTCCCAGCCCAGGTCCCTGCCCACAGCCCTTCCAAAGAGAAGTCACTGACAGGCAATGCTGGATTCCATCTCCAGCTCTCCCAGAGAATTCCTGGGCGACCTTGGCAGAGTCCCTAATTGCTCCGTGCCTCAGTTCTCCACCCATAACAAAGAGATCATTAAACAGCCATGAAATCAGGGCGAAAGGTAATTAATTCAGCGTTCATGAGGTCCTGGTACATGCAGGGGGATGGCAGAGCACATGAGAACAGAAAGAGCACAGCCAGCCCGCCCGGAGCTGTCCAGCCACACAGCCCAGCCTCCCAGGGAGCCCCGAGGCAGCCGAGTCATGTGTGCCCATCCAGCCAGGTTAATTAACCTAGTCCCGGGTAATTAGGTAATTAGCCTGGGTGGAGTTCCCTCTCTTTCCTGGGTCAGGATTAGCTCGTTCAGAGGGAGGTGGGAGATCCCTGCTGGGCAATGCAGACATTCCAGGTGCATCCAGACCTGGCTCCGTCAGGAACTCCTGCTGGAGCTGCCATGGCAGCGCTTGGCTGCTCTTCTCAAAGAGAAAACTGCAGGCTTTTGTGTTCCTAGTTGTTGCTGTGTTTGGTGCAGGCACGGGGTACTCGCTTCTGCCAGTTAACAGAAATTAAAATTGTAGGAGAAAACACAAGGGTGTTGCAGAATTGATTCAAGGGGCACAACTTGAAGATGCAGTAACCACAGAACTGATTTTTTTTTTTTTTCTTTTAGGTCCTTTTAGGTCCTTACTCATAGGGATCTAAAAGAAAAGGGAATGAAGAAAGCGTGTGTGTGTGTGGGGGGGTGTTGTGGAATTCAAAACCATCCCGTTAATTACTGAGCCACTCTGGACACTGCAACAGGAGGTTGGGATTCCAGGGAGGTAGAATGAAACCAGGACAGTCCAGACAATAAGAATGAAATTCTCTCAGCGTCCTTGAGAATGACAATAGTCCCATTAATATGAAATTTGAAATATAACCTGTGTCATTAGAGTTGCAGGCAGGAAATTGGAGTTGCTACTAGCAGGAGAAGAAATGCACTTACAATAAAGGGTCTCTTAAGCCAAAAGGAGACCTAAATAAGCAGCAAGAAGGATGTGTGAAGGATTAGGAGCCCTGAGTACTTTCAAAAGGAAGTTTAATAGTCCAGCACTGCCCATCCAGTGAGGCTGCCCCAAGAGAAGCAGCTCCCTGCTGAACGAGGAACTGCTTCAAATTCTGTGTGAACCATGCAAGCTCAAGGAATTCACCCTCAGAATTTCACAGGAGGGAATTCAACCCTTGCACACCCAACCAAAATAACTGAGGCTGCTAAGGGCTGTGGCTGGGGGTGGCTCACCTGCCTGGCGTTATGGGAGCTCAGTGAATTCCAAGGAATATTCCAAAATTCCAATAACCAAGGAATCAACCACTGGGCAGTGCTGGCAGGAGCAATGCCACCAGTGGAGGTGGGATGTGTCCTTTGCATAATTTCTCATTCTCTTCCAATGGACAGAGTTGTCCAGATGGAAAGGAATGGTGTGAATTCCACCTTCCCAGAGGGAAAACACACCTCAGCTGCTGTCAACACTTGTGATTTACAACCTTTGGATATTTAGTGGGTTTCTCAAAGCCTGTGCCCCTGGAGTCGAGTGCTTGTGTCTGAGACCTGCATCTTTCTCACTCTCAAGGAGAGTTCCTGGCCTTTGATACTATAGAAAAATTTGAAAGCAGAACTGTTAGAATGTCAAAGTGAAGGAGTAAAACAGCAGAATAACATAAACAAAGTGGAAGGAAACACTCCTCCAAACGTCTGTGTTTAATTTTCCTGACTTCCATGCCAGCTCCAGGTTTTGGGTGCCTGACTTCTGAATATTGGAGCACTTCCAGCTGACAGCACAACAGCCTGGCATAGACATCAGCATAACCCAGTCCAGCAGCTGCCAAAAATGACAGCGAATGATGTTCACATTCCTTTTCTTTTTTCTGAGGAGCAGAAGGAAAAAGACAACAACAACAAAAATGGACTCCAGGGATGTAGAAAATGCAGGGGTTGGACTGGGAACCTTCTCTCCAGGTGGAGGCTGCACGCTGCACAATTTGAAGCTGAAAAGCAACACTTTGGAGGGCTGCATTGGTTGGGGGTTTTTTCGGAAGGAAATATTGACAGTGCCTGTCAGCACCTTCCCAGAGGGGTGCAGTGTCAGAGCACATTAGCCTATTGGAAATGAAAAACCAGATGCAGAGTCTGAGGCCTGGGAGCAGCAAAGCTTCGGCAGCAGCCCAGGCTCTGTGCATGCTAATTCAGTTTAAAGGAACACTCCTGTGCTCTTTGCTTTTCAGCAAACAGCTGTGGGGTTCTTTCCCCCTTTTAGCTCTTTGTAATAGTAGTTTAGAAATAAATACTCCACATAGAGATTTTTGGGCCAGACTTGCCCAGTTCTTTAGATTACAAAGGACTGAGAAACATGCTTAGCAGTATGTAGAAGAACACTGAAATGAAGGAAGGGCCTGACTCCTTTTGGCTTTAGGGGATTGTTCAGCATGTAGGAATATTCCACGTTTCTGGCCTATCCTCTCATTTATCAGCCATGTAGAGAAGTATCTGGATTTTCCCCAAAAGCAAAATCCACACTCCAAACCTCCTTGCTGTTTATTACATGTGACAAAGGAGTGGGAAAAGCACAGGCAGGACTGTGGAAACATGGAAGTGACAGTGATTTCATCAGGGAGAAGTCCCACCAGGCAGGAAAGGACCTGCAGTGTTTGCCATTCCTCCCATCACAGACAGAGCTGCACACCTGCCTCAATCCAACCAGGACTCATCCTGAGGATAGCCTGAATTTCTCACACTGCACCACCCCTGGATCTGTGGTACCCTAAAGCCACAGAGAAGCATCTCCTCAACTCCAGCTGAGAGTCTCCCATCCAGTTTGTGCCCTGAGCCGCCTGTGCTGTGTTTAACTCACTCAGAGAGGTCTCCTGGACAGGAGGTCTTCAAATCCCTCCATCCTCACAGCAATATTCCATCCACTCCCAGTACTCCATGCTCAGTGTGTGCCTGCAGAAGTCCCATTTCCCCCTGGGCCAGCGCTGACAGGGAGGGAAGGTGGAGATGTTTTGCCAGGTTTGCTTCCTTCCCCTGTGCCTCCTGCTGCTCCTGCCTGTCCTGCAGTGATGGATGGCTATTGGTTCTGGCTTCATCCCATGGAGAGATCTGTCACCTCATGCCAGGGAGAGGTGACAGCAAATCCATCAGCATGGAGACAGCACTCACTGGCAGATTGCTTTCAAGGCCACTGGGGGCTGGATTCTTCTTTGCCTCCCACCTCTTTGGTTCCTCTCCTCCCCTGTTTTACACAGGTCTTAGTAAATCTTCATTTGAACAAACACATTTGGCCCCTGTGCACAATGTGGGCTGCACATCCAAGCTGGAACAGCTTTGCATTAGTGTGTTAGTGTCTTGTCTGAAAGAAAAAGAAACAAGAAGGAAAAGAAGAAGAAGTTTTCCAGAGTCTGGGCTCAGATCCTACCCTGAGTCCCCAGGGGTTTATCAAGTCCAAAGCATTGTTTGACCCAGAGGGGAATGTTGGTCTGGGGGCAGCTTCTCCTCAGGGCAGTCTCAAGGATGGGAATGCAGAGCAGGCAGGAAAGGAGGACACTGGCAAATGAAACCACAGCTGATAGAAATGGAGCAAAACATTTCCACTCCACACAGCACCTACCTTGCTCAGCCTCTGGAACGTGGGACTGAGTGCAGGACAGAAGCACCCCAGAGTCCTGCTGCTCTCCCCTGACCTCTTTGTTCCCCAGGACAAGAGGATTTATCCTCCTGGAAGTGCAAGCTAAGCTACATCAGCTGATACTTCCAAGGCTGCTTGAGATCTTCACACAGGAGGCCTTAGTTAAGCATGGTGATTACAGGCACCTTCCCTTCCTCCTCTCCCAAGCACCAGGAGGTGATTATTGGCACTTAGAGAAGGAGCCAGTGGCAGCCTGGGCTTGCCAGGCTCCCCACGGCACCTGGTACTGGTGGGACTGAGGTGGTTGAGCATTCTCCACCCCTGAGGGCAGCCAGCAGCATCAGCATTGCAAAGGAAGGGACATCCTGGTCACTTGGAATTGCTTCTGACAGAGGTGACACAGAGGAAGTGGCAAAGGGGGCAGCTTGGAGCAGGCAACGCTCGTTTCCCCTGGACACCGACAAACACCTCTTGGTTTGACACTGTCAGGAGAGTCAGGGCTGCAATCTGCACACAGAGCAGGGCGGGCTGCCAAGCTGACTGCAAAACTCCTGGCCGTGCTCCCCTGGCCCCCGGGGATGTGGCTGGGGGGAAACACCTGGGTGCAGCCCAGAGGAGCTGCAGAAAATGCCCTGCAGGCTCCAGGCCAGGGCCAGCACACGTGGAGAGGCTGCTGGACTGCAGGCTGCCCTTGCAGGGTGATTTATGGATCTCTGCAGATGGCAGGTTCCAGCCACAGGGGAACCGGACCAGAACCCCAGAGCCTGCTGCTTCCTTAAAGGGGCTCTGCTGCAGCACTGCAAACTTCCTTGAAAGTCAACTGCTTTGGCATTTTAATATTTTAAGTGCTGACCCCTCATCGATTCTGTTCAGTCTTTTAAATCTTTAATTTACTTACTTCTTTGGGTTTTAAACCTTGCCTGCAATTGCAGCTAATTAAAAAGCTCATTAGTTGGCATCCTGAGCTGATTCCCTGGGCTTTATGTACTGTACAGTTTGCCTCCTGAGAGTTTGAACCATGGCTGGGACTGCTCAGCTTGTTTCCTACCTCCCCAGCTTTATGAGGTGTTCCATATTTTGGAAGACTGTTCCCCTTTCCCCTGATTTTGTTTTAAACCACCACTTGCTGCAGCCTGCAGGAAACTCAGAGCCGCTCTGGCTATCCACAGTAGCTGTGTCACAAATTTATTTATAGCTGATCTTCCCCATCGTGCAGAGCTGAGACCTCCCCAAACTTGCAGCCCCTTTTAAAAGGGGAATTGTGTGTAGACAACAAACATCCCAAACAGATTAATTCCCATCACTACATGCAGGGCTTGACTTAAGCTCAAACATGCTGTTTACATGCCCAGTAGGAAATTCCATCCTCCTCAAAGACAAACACCAAGGGCTAAAGCCAGAGACGGAAAAAACGGGTCCTGATCTCACCCACCACATTCATAGACCCTACGAGACAATTTCTAGAGCAAAACACCAAAATACATTTCTAAAGCAGACACAGGGTCACATTCATGTCTCCCATCCATAAGAATTTGCTCCCTAAACTCAGTTTAGGGATGGGTGGCTTCAAAGCCAGTAAACATTTTCCTGGTGTAGCACAGATAAAACCACAGTCTAGGCCAGTTCTGGTGGAAATCTTGCCAGAAGATTTCAGAGCAGTCAAATTCATTCCTTAAACTCTGATGTGTCCACCCAACAGCATCAGGAAACTTCTCCTCAACCCTAAACACTATTAGCCCCAGTTTTTATTTGGAAGATACAAGTGCATATATCAATTTTCATTCCAGTACGTGCTGCCATAGCCATGTCTCTCTGCCTGCCCTCACTTCTCACATCCCTGCTCCTTTTTCTCCCCAGCTCTCAGCCTTTGCAGCCTGTCACAGCCAGCCTCTGTCAGGGCACTCTCACGGCAGCAGGGCCCCAAATGGAAACTGGAATCTGGAGCTGCTCCCTCACAAATTCCCCTTCTCCTCCCCTCCCCTTCCTTGTCACCATCTGGCTGCTCTGCCTTCCAACAAATCCAGCAGCTCTGCTCCCTGCCTGGGGAAGCTCCTGCCTTTAACTGTGCTGGAGAGCCCAAAACGTGGTTCCAGAGCCTGTTCCAGGGAAGGTTTGCACAATAAAGTTACAGAGGAAGCTGTGATTACAGAGCGGCGCTTTGGGAGCGTCTGAGACGCCCCCAGCCCCGGCTGCTGCAGGAATGTGTTAAAGCCCATCTGGGAAGGACCAGGCCTCCTGCTTCCTGCTGCCTCTGCCTGCCAGGAGAGCCAGCAGGGGTGGCAGGAGCAGGGACCGGAGCTAGGCTGGAGCACAGGCGGCTGGGATTGGCTTTGGCAGCGGCTCAGCCCTCGTGTTTTCATTTTACAAGGTCAAAACCAAACCCACCTCTGGTTTGGGGTTTGCGTTCATGCCTACAGAAACAGGAGAGGATTTCAGACCTGGCAAACCCCAGCTTCCCCACACACACACCCCACACATCCCCTGCCTTCCCTGCTCGCTGGCTTGTGACCAGCAACATTTAAAATAGCTACCTTCTCCTTCCCTAATTCCTGCCTTGCTTTTCGGACTGGAAATAGAATAAAGTAAAGCCAAATAGACAAAGTCCATCCCCAGAGCAGCCCAGCAGGGCTGGCACAGTCCAGCCAAGGAATTTGGCAATGGGAAAGGCAAGCCCAGACAGACTGGAGCAACGGGGAGGGGATGCTCAGGTGAGACAACAGCCAGAGAACACAAAACTGCCCTCCAAAGGATGCCAGGATGGAAGTGGTCAGGCAGTGAACAGCAGCACCTGAATCACAATGTAAATACCAGGGAATGTCAGCAGGGCTCAGTTCTAGAGAGGATCATGATGTCTCCTGCCTCGTATGTCCTCCTTACTGACCCTACAATCCCATAAACCAAGTCCAGCATCCCACATCTTGGAGTCCTCTGGCAGAGCTCCCCTCACCTTCGAACACGCCTGGTTTTGGTACCTACAGGTGCCTCCCCCAGGCTGTTCCTCCTCTCTGAGGGTGCAAGGCAGGGCAGGGCTGGTGCAAACACCCCTGGGGCTGCCTCCCCTTTGCTGTTGCCTGAGGTGCTGCACTGCACTGAGAAGCCCAGGAACAGGAGGACTGCAGGAGCTGGGGTGAGAGACAGGAGGCTGGAGTCACAGAAACCTGAGTGCATTCCCAGCGATGAAACACAGGGCCTGTCAGGAGAGAAGGGAGGAACCCGGGCTGGGAGCAGCAGAAAGCACAGATCAGGGCTGAGCTGTGTCTGGCTGGGAGAAGGGAGGAACCCGGGTTGGGAGCAGCAGAAAGCACAGATCAGGGCTGAGCTGTGTCTGGCTGGGAGAAGGGAGGAACCCGGGTTGGGAGCAGCAGAAAGCACAGATCAGGGCTGAGCTGTGTCTGGCTGGGAGAAGGGAGGAACCCGGGCTGGGAGCAGCAGAAAGCACAGATCAGGGCTGAGCTGTGTCTGGCTGGGGGAGCCAGCGCAGCAAATCAGGCTGGAAGCACATGATGTTTGTCAGAGCCTGGGGCTGGAGCAGCAGAAGATGTTACGGGTCAGCACTGAGGTCTCTGGCAAAGCCCAGCAGCTGACAGGGACACAAGTTTATCCAGGGCTCTGTCTGCTGAGGCACCGGGACAAGCTGCTGGAGCAAGGGGACAGAGGGTCCAATTTCAGAGCCTGGCCCCACTTTGGGGCCGCAGTGGCGCCTTCCAGGCTCCCCCTGCCACAGCTGAGATTCCTGCGGGTGACACATGGCCCTGGAGCAGCTCCGTGGGGAGCAGGTGCCACCATCCCTGCCCAGCCTCCCTCGGCTCCCTGCGCACCCAGCCAGCCTTCCTAAAACAGAGCCCTCCTACTTCCAAAAGTGGCTGGAGCCAGCGTCTTTCCAAATCTGTTTTACTGCAAAGCCTCCAGAGAGGTCAGGGAGGAGATGCTCCCAGTCCTGAGCTCCCTTCTGGCTCGCTCTGCTGCTGGTGCCAGGGCTGTGGCACCTCAGCCTGTCTCTTCTGCTCCAGTAATTCCCAGCTGCTGGCACACGGAGAGGGACAATGCAGCGCAGCAGACGCCGGCTGGGTCACAGAGCAGCGAGCAGATCTGCAAGTGGACAGGCAGCTTCCACCCCTGGGATTTGGGATCTGGTGTGTCAGGATGGGAAAAATCAGGCTGCCCTTCATGCTAAGCCAGGACTCTCAGTGCCCCGAGATGCTCCAGCCTTGTTGTTCTTGACTTTGCTGCTTCAAAGCATATCAGGCTTTGGAACAGGCACTAAATCTGTTAGACAAGCAGTAAGGACAGGCAAAACCCAACCCAGGCCATCACAGACAGCCTGTACCTTCCACAGGCTGTGCATTGGTCCTGGGAGGCTACAGAAAATCAACAGGGGCCAGGAAGAGGTGTGAACAAACAGCAGACAAACCCCAAAACCTGAGAGCTGCCATCTCTCAGTGATCTCCAGCCAGAACATCTATTCCTGCCTTCCCAGTTCAGCTCCCATTGCTGCTGGCTCCAGTGTGTTAAAACACAGTTTACTTCTGCCTGGAGCCCTCGGTGCAGCCTCCCCTCCTGGCCCCGCAGATCAACCAGGGATGGCCTCTGCCCTCAGAGCAGAACAAGCACATTCAGAAGGGGCAGGGGAGAGGCAAGAAGAGTTCTGGGAGGTTTCATGCCCCAAAGCATCATTGGCCCTCGTGCACAGCCCTTCTGCCAAGGCTGGAGGAAGTGAGTCACTGCTGGGGCTGGAGGGGGGCTCGGAGCTTCAGTCCCCCCTGGAATGGCCTGGAGCAGGGACAGCTCTGCCCAGGGAGCAGCCAGCATTCGATTCTTGTTTGTGTCCCAAATGAATCACTCCCAGCAGCTGTGGCCGTGCCTGACTGTGCTCCTCATGTGCTTTCTATTAGCTGGGAAAACAAGGCAGGCTGCTCCAGCACCGGGGCTTTGGCTTGTGGCAGTGGGGAGGGCAGAGGGGAGAACCTGGGAAACCCAGCTGGGCTTTCCCCCTGCACACAGGTGCTGTGGGTGGGAGTGGACAGCCCTCACAGGCTCACTGGGGCGCCCTTGACCCCCCTTCCACACAATTTTCTTCTCCATTCAGCTTTCCAAGTGCAACTCCTGGGCGTGTTCTGTAGTCAGACTGACTCCCACGTACACACACAGCTATTCCTCAAAAGCCAAACCCTTTGCCTGGCGGAGCAGCAGTATTTTACTTATTTCAAGGACTATTTTACTGAAGGCACAACCCAGGAGGAACGTTCCCATTCAAAATCTGTAGCCACAGGAATTACCAACAGCAGCGTGCAGGAGCCACAGCACGATGGACGGAAAGTCCCAGCCCCTGTGTGACTTCAGGGAGCTGTGCCTCAGTTTCACCCCTCCTGCTCAGCTGAGGTCGGGGTGACCTGGGGGACAGCTCTTAAAGCTCTTTGGTGTGCTCAGAGGAAAGGAGCTCCAGACAAGCAAAAGTGTGGCTGTTGATTGAGAGAGCACAAACGGAGCAGCCTAGGTTTCACCCTCCTCCTGCCTGGGTCACTCCCTGTTGGGAAAAATGCTGGGGTTGTGCTTTCCACCTCAGCCAAAAATAATCAGTGAGCTGCAGGGGGTAGAGTGCCTGGGGAGGGAGAGAGAATTTCTCTTCTGAGGCTGCCAGAACGGAGAGGCTGCAGCACATAATGAGAAATGCATTCCTTCCCTGTGCCTTCCCTCCTCCTGCAGCCACCTCTTGACAGAAAATCCGTGTGGGTCTGCTCCGAAAGCCACGGGAGCGTGCAGCCCAAGGCAGTGGTTCTCTGCTTCCCTTTGAGACAAGGAGCCTCCAGACTAAAATAGGATGTTTAGCTCTACCCCCATGGCAGCCCTGTCAAGCACAGCCTGGGGCAGTTGGGAACACGAGTTTTGCTGAGGGGACACAAGTGTGCACACAATGCCTGACAGACTCACCTGTGCTGCAGGTTACCTGGGACACACACACAGCAGGTCACACACACCAGTCCATTCTCACCTGTGCTGCAGGTTACCTGGGACACACACACCAGTCCATTCTCACCTGTGCTGCGGGTTACCTGGGACACACAACATGTCACACACACCAGTCCATTCTCACCTGTGCTGCGGGTTACCTGGGACACACACACCAGTCCATTCTCACCTGTGCTGCGGGTTACCTGGGACACACACACCAGTCCATTCTCACCTGTGCTGCGGGTTACCTGGGACACACACACACCAGTCCATTCCCAACACAGTCCCCGTGCTTTCACCGCTGAACAAGCCACGTTTATGTCAGAGCACAGCTGAGCTGTGGCCTTCCGCACATTTCTGCTGCCAGCTTCCCTCTCCCAGGAGATGCTCCCGGGGCTGCTGACACGGCCCAGGTCCTGCAGGGCTGGATTCGCCTGTACCATTGCAGTTTGCTGCCTCCAGCATCCCAGGGCTGACCTTGTTGGGGCTGCTGGTTCACATCACCACCTTCCTCCCCTCGGGAGGCCTTGGCTGCTCCACAGAGGATGCTCAGGAGAGAGGCACAGCTCAGCACCACGCTCAGCCACTCCTGCCAGGCTGCAGGATGCCAGGCAGAGGAAGCCGTGAGGACTCGGGGCTCATTGCCAGGAATCAAGCTGCTGTCCCCAGGGAGTGGCGGCAGAGCAGCTTTTCCATTTCCTTGGCTTCAATCCTCGCTTCTGTTCCCCCCAGCGTCTGCTGCGCTCCAGCCGCGAGTTCCAGGGAAGCCCAGCTGCCTCAGCAGGTATGGTCTCATTAATGAGCAATTAGCTCCCAGCCTAATTGGGCAGCAGAATGGCTAATGAGCCCGGCCGTGGTTGTCTGTGCCCTCATTATCCCGTGCTCAGCCAGAGGTAAGGCTGAACTTCTGTCCCGTTTCTGTCCTGCCACTGTCAGAGCCTGGCTCACAGCTGCCGTGAGCCCCTGCTCCAGAGCTGGTGGCTTCTCTTCTCTCTTTCCTCTGGAAAAGGAAAAGCTTCCCTCAGCCCTGCACTGCACATCAGATCCTCCCTCCCTCGTCTGTCCCTGCTCGTTTACTCGGGAAGTTTTCTGATGTCTCCTCTCTGTTTATGGCTGTGAACACAGACACACACAAATCTTTAACTGTTTAATATTTATATTGTCCCCTGCACACAGGGCTGAGACCCACGCAAAGGAACAAGGGCTGTGCTCACCTGCCTGAGCTGGAGAAAACATTCCCAGGGCAGCACAGAACCCTCAGCACCCAGACAGGAACCCTGGCACCAAACTGGGCACCACACTGGTGGAAGGAGGGCGAGGTTAACCCAAATCTTTGCAATTCTAAGTCACAAATCTTCAGGAGTCCTAAGTGAATTCCACATGAGCCTTTTTTGATATGCTGTGCTTTAGATTCTCATTTCAGGAGTAACAGGACACACAAAAATGGTTCAGCTACTCAGCAGAGCTCTAGAATGTATTTTTCTTTCCAGCATTTGGATTCAGAGACCTCTTGAGAAAAGTGGCACATGACCCTTAATGAGAGTCGGGGTTGGGTTTTGCCTTTTTTTTTTCCTTTTTTTAAAATACTGTTTTGGTTTTTTTTTTTTTTTTTTTTTTTTTTTTTTTTTTTTTTTTTTTTTGTTTCTAGGTTAAGTCTTATCCAGCTGCTGGACTCTGGATAATCCAGGTCATACTACCAAGATGTGAAATGTTTCATAACTCTACCTGCTGCAGCAAAGAACCGTGTTCCTTCCAGGATTGATTATTCCAACTTCCTGCTGCTCCTGATAAGACTTTCCAGTGGCTGCTGCTGGTTTTAACCATGGCTTCTTCTGCCTCCAGGGTACTTTCTTATATTAGATTATCTCAACATATCACACCCGCTTTTTAGTCGCTTCACTGCCTCCCTGTTAAGCACCAAAATGATTTTTTAACTGCTCTTTTGCCCTAGAAGGGCTTCTCTGACCTTGTTCTACCCCAGGAGCAGTTCTCCTCCTGGGTGCTCCCTGTGTTACACATCTGGAGAAAAGAAAGAACGGGTCAAAACCCACTTTTTAAGCACTGAGGGGTTTTGGTTTTTTAGGCCAAAGCCTCTCCACATTGCTTCATCCTTGCCTAAGCTGCTGGTAACCAGGCTAAAGTCCAACACATCTCTCATTTAGGACACAGAGGCAAACTGTTTTCACCGTGGCTTCCCAGATTTGTGTTGAGCCCCCTCGGAATCTTTTCCACTGACGATCTCAGAGCATTTAACAACCCTTAGTGTAAACTTCATAGCACCCTCAGGCCTGCAGAAGAGGAGCTGAAGCACTGAGAAAGGCTGAGCCAGCAGTGGCAGATAAACCTCCTCATAAAAACATGCTGTGCACTGAACCATCAACAACCTCCACCAGTGGCTTTAAAGGGCTCGTTTAATGAATGGAACGAATGCTGGAACACAAGGCAGTTAGGGAAGCTCCTCACGTCTCTTCCCCACCATGTGCTGAAATCCTTCCTTGCTATTGGGAAAAGAGGAGCACAGTCATGTGCATGGGATTGATTTCCCAGAAGTCCAGGACTGCATAATCCCAAGCATTCCAGCGGGGCAGGCAGCAAATGGATTATTGTGTGCATTTTTGACAGCCTTGCCTTCACTGTGGGCTCCCCACAGCGTTTCTTTCTGAAAAACCCTTCTGCACAGCCCTGTCTGCATCTCTGGGCTCACCCATCTACTCTTGCTGATATTTTATTTATTGCACCCTCACCCTGACAGCGAGCTGCCTCCCCAGCCGTTGCTAATTAGCCTAGGTGTCTCTCCAGAGGCACAGGGATCCAGGCAGAGCAGGGAAGTGCTCTGCCATCCACAGGCAGCGTTCCGTGTCCGTATGGACTGCCCAGAGACCACAGCATTGAGCAGATGGATTTTACCCACAAGCCCAGGTATCAGCAGAATGATTCCTGCGTTTCACTGGAAGCACAGGATAACAACAGCCTGGCCAAGCCTATATATTGACATGGAAAAAGCAATACAAAGGAAGAGACCTGAGGGCAGTTGTTCCTCTTGCCTCCCTCTAGTTCGTTTCCAAACACTGATTACCGGCTCCGGGGTTGAACCTTGTTGATCTCAAAGTCCTCTCTCTGCCTTTGAAACTGGCAAGAAGTTTACCCAGCTGAAATCGCAGACTTTGCGTTTCCTTTTCAGGGAATTCATGGTTGGTTCTCTTTTTTGTGTCTTTGGACCAAAGTGGAGATGAGGTGAAGCTGTGAATGTAGAAGGGGGAGCTAAATAGTGGCTGGGGGGCTTGGCAGGAAAAGTTAAAGGAAAGGGCAGTTCTGGAAGCAAGAATGATGGAGTGTAGTCCAAGGAAATGTCTCCAGAAAATCAGTAGTAAATCTTGTTCACTTCATATAAGAAATCAATATTGCCATTAGAGCAGGGACATCAGGAACGGCAGGAAGGACTTTCATACTGAAAAAAGTATTTACAGTACAGGAGAGCTCAGACAAGCGAACAGAGAGCTGCACTTCACCCAGTGAACTCAGCCATCACACGGAATTAACAGCAGCCATTTCTCAGCCATTAAAACAGACAAGAACAGCTTGGCCATCCCTACTTGTGGATACAGGCAAGACAACTCAAAGGAGCCCATTCCGTGGATGTTTTTATATATGGATACATGAAGAACGTATTAAAGTAGGCTCATTTCCACGGCAGTAAATAAAATTTAACCAGAAGAAGCTCTGTATAGAAGCTGGTGGCAACTCAGGCAGGGGCTCTGGGAGAGCTTTAACACCTAGCTGGGGGGACACCTGACAGCCAAAGGAGGCTCTCTCAGCAGTGCTGCCCCATTCCACGTCCATTTGTGCAGTGTTCAGGTGTGGAAGAAGAGGGCTGCCGATAGCTGGGGTGGTTTTATTAAATATTATTGCATGGCCTGTGCATTTTTCAAGTTCAAAAGTGGAGGCCATCTAAAAGAAACAAACACTCGCAGTGCAACTGCCTTGTGTTCATATCCCTGTGTCCATAGCAGGCGTCCCAGGCACTGCTCAGAGGGAGGGACAGGGCAGCGGTGTCACACACGGCCACACAGCTGCCAGCAGCCCGGACGGGAATTCCCAGCACGAATTCCTCTGGGATAGAAATGTGCACACACACAGAGCAGCTCCCTTCAGAGGTTCGGGTCTGCCAGCCCCTGCCGTGGAGCAAGCAAGGTGAAACGGAATTGGCACCATTCTGCACGGCCAGGTAGAGCCAAAAGGTGCCCCCCAGGAGGGGGGAAAAGCAGGAAGCAGAAGGGAAGTGCCCCGGATCCCACTGGGCTCTCGCCCCGCTATGGGGATGCCCAAAGTTCTCGGTCTGTGGAGGTCTCTGCTTTCCCTGAGCTCCCAAGCAGGACACGGATGCTCGAGGGTTGAATTCCTGTTTCCCGAGAATCTGCTGCCATCCCGTGGCAAATCCTGCGATGGCACCTGGGGCCTCGCGGGGCACAGGGACAACAACCCCGGCCACCCCTGGAGAAGGGAGGGAGCCCGTCAGTGCCGTGGTCAGTGCCGTGGTCAGTGCCGTGGTCAGTGCCCCATGGTCAGTGCCCTGGTCAGTGCCCTGGTCAGTGCCGTGGTCAGTGCCGTGGTCAGTGCCATGGTCAGTGCCCCATGGTCAATGCCCCATGGTCAGTGCCATGGTCAGTGCCCCATGGTCAGTGCCCCATGGTCAGTGCCATGGTCAGTGCTCATGGTCAGTGCTCATGGTCAGTGCCCCATGGTCAGTGCCCCATGGTCAGTGCCCTGGTCAGTGCCCTGGTCAGTGCCATGGTCAGTGCCCTGGTCAGTGCCCCATGGTCAGTGCCCCATGGTCAGTGCCCAGGCCTGTGCCGTGGTCAGTGCCCTGGTCAGTGCCATGGTCAGTGCCCAGGCCTGTGCCGTGGTCAGTGCCATGGTCAGTGCCATGGTCAGTGCCCTGGTCAGTGCCATGGTCAGTGCCCAGGCCTGTGCCGTGGTCAGTGCCATGGTCAGTGCCATGGTCAGTGCCCCATGGTCAGTGCCATGGTCAGTGCCCCATGGTCAGTGCCCCATGGTCAGTGCCATGGTCAGTGCCCCATGGTCAGTGCCCCATGGTCAGTGCCCAGGCCTGTGCCATGGTCAGTGCTGTAGTCAGTGCCATGGTCAGTGCCATGGTCAGTGCCCTGGTCAGTGCCGTGGTCAGTGCCATGGTCAGTGCCCACTCTCCAATCACACCGAGAGCTGCAGTGAGGCCAGTGGTTCAGCTCAAGCCTACTCAGTCCCTGGGGCCGATGTCACTCACTGTCCTTCCCCTCCTACCCCTCGCCCCAGGGTGGGCTGGGACTCCCCCTGCCCGAGGCCACCCTCAGTAGCCAGAGGCCTCCTAAAGGCAGCTTTGCCAAGCCCCTGCAGCCCAGCTGGGCACAGGAATGCACGCCAGGGCTATCAGCCAACAGCTCATGTTTACTTATTTGCACTCTTGTAAATAAAAAACAGCCAGACGAGCCCTGGGGCCCAGGCAGACACGGAATGTCTGTTCTGCAGTGCCCAGGGCTGGGGCTGGCACGGGCGAAAATCCACTGGGCAGTTTGCAGGCACTGCCAGCGTGTTAGACTGCTGATTAAAAAGGAGGAATCCCATAGCAGGGCTCTGAGGACAGAGCCTGTTTAACATTCCTCTGCCAATAAAAGATGTCTTTGTGAGAGACCTGATCCATTACAGAGGCTTGCACAGAACAAGCAGCAATGGGAGAAGCACGGGCCCGGATCTCGCTTTACAAATGTCACAGCGCAGGCTCAGCTGCTGCTCTGTGGTGTCCCAGAGAGCAGGAGTGTGACCGCGACTCAAACAGCTCTCCTCCCACACAGATCTCACCTGCAGGGAGGTGCTGTGAGCGCTGCTCTCCCTCACTCCAGGCAAATCCAGCTGAACACAACAGCTGCCCGTGATGGGTCACTCCAGAGCAGGGGCTGGCACAGGTCGGGAGCAGTGGAGAACAGCACTGGAGAGGCTCCAGCATTCCCTCCTCCAGGCTGCACAGCACCAGGGGCCAGATGCACAGCACAGAACTGCAGGACAGAAGAGAAGGTGTAAATAACCCCAGCAGCCAAGGTGCAAATCACACTGAAATTATGGCACAGCAATTACAAATCCTGGAGCCATTCGGATTCAAGGCTCTCAAAACCCTTTACTAAGTTCTCTTCCATCTCTGTTGCATAAATAGTGGAAATCCGTTTGTTCGCAGCTCTTTTGAAAGAACTAAACTGTAATTTAGAGCCAGTAAGAAACTTTCCCTCTGTTCTGTACACAGGGGAGCCAAGGTAGAGCACCAGCAGCCCTGGGAGTGGTGGCAGGACCGAACTGCACCTGGACAGATTGGCACAGGCATCGCCCAGCCCTGGGGCACAGATTTATCCCTCAATGGGCCATTAAATAATTTGTCACGAATGCCAAACTGCTACTGGAGAGAAAGAAAAGCCTGGAGTTGCAGGCAGGATTACACAACCGAGCTCCATGGGCAGAGCAGTTCGAATCGCCATCAACACCTGCCCGGGCCCATTCGCCTGTGGCTGCCAGAACACACTCAGGTCACCCCAAACTGAAGCTCGGGTCAAAAGGAAATTAAATAAAATTAAATACAGGCATACAAAGGCCTGCTCATGGGTGGTGCAGGCAGGAGATGCACATACAGTACTCACACTTTAATGCGGAATACAAAATACGTTTTAAAAGCCGTGCTGTGCAGTTTGGTGTGGCTCCTCTTACCTGCTTTCCCTTTTCAGCACACAGGAGGGGTGGGGTCAGAGCACGTCAAGCTGACTTTGCCCGAGATGTGCAAGCAGATGATTCTGCACTCGGGTGACTCAGAAGAATCTCTGTTTGTGTCAGGGACTTTGTGTTGAACTCCTTTGCGGCACCCCACCCAATCTGAGCCTGTCCCAGGCTCAGGGAGGAGCACCGCGAGTTCTCTCCTATTTCCTTGTGCCCTGCCATTGAGGCACCTTCGTTCTTCCCCCGCTCAAGACCCCAAACTGTAACTCCTGCCAACCAGACCCACACGATTCCTTTTCCTTCTCCTTTGCGCTCCCTATCTCTCGCTCCATCTGACACACCTGCTTGAAAAACAAACGCGGTCCCATCAGCCCAGAATACATTTCAAATAAACATATAAAAGACCTTTTATTGACGTGAATAAATTGATTAGGACCATTACTTTGTAGCTGCTTGCCACAGAAAAAAGCCTCTCAAAGGCAGCCCGAGGCAGGGCAGCAACATTTACATTTAGATGAAGGCATTTCTGTCACAACACCTCCCAACAGTTTCTGGCCCCGGTACTGTCTCCAGAAGAAATCAGTGAAGCCAAGGAGCTTGGCTCTAAATAACGTAGAAGGAAAAGGGAGAATTTGTTTCTGCAGTCCACTGAATGTTGTAGTCTGGAATCACACAATCTGCAGCAAAGGAATGTGAAAGCAGAGTGGTGACAGCACAGCGTGTTCCTTTACTCCTCAGGGTCCTCTGGCCCTGCCTCAGACACTGCTGCTCGTGTCCATTTCATTTAAAACACTGCTGCTCGTGTCCATTTCATTTAAAACACTGCTGCTCATGTCCATTTCATTTGCCACTCCATAAAGAGCATTAAGCTGTGAAGGAGTGAACTAGAGAGAAGGATAAAAGTGACAGCTGGATGACACTAAAACAATCCAACTTAGAGGAAGGAAAAATCCACCGAGCGTATTTTGAAAGCTCCAATCCAGCCACATTACCAAGGCAAGAGCAGCAGATTCCTTGTGACTGCCCAGACTTTGAAATTGGGGCTCATTCCAACAAGCTGCAAGGCCGGAGAAAGCTCCATCCTCCAGATTTGACTAATAGTCTGTTCCAGCAGAACCAGGACCCCGGGCAAAGTGAAATACAATTCCCCTGGCATCACACCGAGCTGTTTCCCAAGGCCAGCCCATCAGTTTATCCATAATTTCTCTGCCAAGCACACGTTCCCTGGGCAGGGAGCTGAGCCTGGCAGCCACAGGAGGGCTCACAGCTGCACCTCTGCAGAGAACGTTCCTTCCTGCTGACATTGCCACAGGTGAGGACACGGGACGAACACTGGGAGAGCTAACAAATGGTGGAATGGAATTGCAGAAATGGGAAAGACACAACAAAGTCACCCAGAGTAACAGAACGAGCAACAATCCCTTCAATCTTCCCACATCTTTGACAGCTGCACTCCTGAGCCGCCCAGGGGTGCCTTGGTGCTTGGAAAAGCACGCTACTGCATTAATATTAACAAACAGCAAAGTTATTTGTGCTTACCATGAAACTGGGCCTAAAATGTCCTAAAATTTACATACTCTGACTTTAAAAACCTGAAATGTGTGAAACAATCAAATCCTGTCCTGGATGTGACTCCTACCTGCCAAGTGTCCTCCCCTCACTGAATGCTGTCTTTCGTGGTGTCTTTTCCTGAGCCTCTCCCATGACTTATCTGACCAGAAAATGGATCCATGTTTATTGTGAAGACTCATTTCTCCCATTTGTGAGGCCCAGGGAAGACAACACCTGGCTCATGTTGTGTCAGAAACCTGCTCTGCACCAGCATTCAGGTGCCACAGGTGACCATTCTAGAATTCAGTTTCGTAAAAACCTCCGAGAGTTCACGCAGATAAATATTTTTTTGCCAGATTACTTCACTGGATATTTCTCTAGGGAGAAAGAGGGAAAGAGTAGCTGAATTTGCAGGGGCCAAGTTACCACTTTTACAGAGATCAGCACTTGCAGAGAACAGAAAAATAACTTGGCTAATTGTCCACGTGGGATCTGTGGTTTGCATTACGTTGCTTTTATCTTTTGCTCCAGTTTGGTTTTGCAAAGTCAACACCACGAGAAAAATCAGCCTTAATTAAAGAGGGACACGAGCAGCACAGCAGCCTGCAAAGGCTGCCTGGGACGTGCAGGGCCCCTCCGAAGGCTCTTCCCCCCTTCAGACGCTGTTTCTGATCCCCGAGGGTGAGAAAGCACCCCAAGGACAGACCCAGCACAGACCAGCGGGGCTGTCTCAGCCTCACCTGTCCCCCAGGAGCACACGGCCCAGGAAACACCGTGGATTTTGTGCAGGACAGCTGCCTGGGACAGAGGGACGAGCGCCGTGTGTGCAGCCGCTCGGACAGAGCACAAAGAGCCCCTGGGTGAGGGTCTGGGCTGGCCTGGGGACACCGGGCGAGGTGGGGTGGAGGAGCACCGAGGGACAGGAGCCCCAAGGTTCTCTGGGACTGCCCCCAGCTCTCTCCGCCATCCTCCCGTCACCTTTCCCCAGCACAGCAGGAAAAGAGCTCACCTGAGGCCTTCACAGAATTCCAGATTCCAGAACCTTCTGGAATCCCTCGGGTGCCAGGCCCCGCCCCTCAGGTGTCAGACCCCGCCCCCTCGGGTACCAGGCCCCGCCCCCTCAGGGCCCCACCCTCCCCTCAGAGCGCCCCCAGCTCCCCCAAAGCGGCTTCGGGGCTTCAAAAGTGCCAAAATCTCCCAGCAAGCAACACCTGAGTGGCCTCTCCTCGTCACCTGGCACGGGAACCCTTCACAGCCCCTGCCTTCCCCTCATCTCCTCCTTACCTGGCTCTGGAGCCCCTCACAGCCCCTGCCTTCCCCTCATCTCCTCCTTACCTGGCTCTGGAGCCCCTCACAGCCCCTGCCTTCCCCTCATCTCCTCCTTACCTGGCTCTGGAGCCCCTCACAGCCCCTGCCTTCCCCTCATCTCCTCCTTACCTGGCTCTGGAACCCCTCACAGCCTCTGCCTTCCCCTCATCTCCTCCTTACCTGGCTCTGGAACCCCTCACAGCCCCTGCCTTCCCCTCATCTCCTCCTTACCTGGCTCTGGAGCCCCTCACAGCACCTGCCTTCCCCTCATCTCCTCCTTACCTGGCTCTGGAACCCTTCACAGCCCCTGCCTTCCCCTCATCTCCTCCTTACCTGGCTCTGGAACCCCTCACAACCCCTGCCTTCCCCTCATCTCCTCCTTACCTGGCTCTGGAACCCTTCACAACCCCTGCCTTCCCCTCATCTCCTTACCTGGCTCTGGAACCCCTCACAGCCCCTGCCTTCCCCTCATCTCCTCCTTACCTGGCTCTGGAACCCCTCACAGCCCCTGCCTTCCCCTCATCTCGTTAAATCCCTGAACCAGTCCAGGTGGGGAAAGCAAGCCCCCTGCCCGTGGTGGGGCTGGAATGAGATCTCCCTGCCTCCGAGATCCCTTCCAGCCCACCCCATCCCTCGGGATCCACGGCCCGGGGAGGATCAAACCCCACCCGTGCTGCTGGAGCCCTCGCAGCCCCACAGGAACTCTGCCAAGGTGCAGGTGGCAAAGCCACTCAGGCGATGGCCTCCAGCTCTCACCCTGCCACGGCACGACCCCATGAACACGGAACCACAAGTTAATAACTGCACTGTCCAGTTTATGCAGGGGTAAAAGTGCTCTCCAACCCCGTCCCCGTGGAATTCATCATTTTACATCTGGAAACTTCAAACCTGTTAAGCGGCACAGGGCAGCCTGAGCCCACTCAAGTTCTACACTGAGCACAAGGAATTAAAAAAGAAATGTCAAAATAAATAGCACAGGCTCGGAAAAAGCACTTTCAGAAGCTATTTCCAGCAGACAAGAGCTGACCTTCCCCTCATAAATGCCACGGGGTATAAATAGAGGCAGCCTCTCATGCCATTTGTCATGGGGCCCTGCCTGCCTGCCCCGAGCCCACTGCAGCGACAGCACACTGTGCTCAGAGCAACAATTACCCTCACCTGGAGCCAAAACACCCATTCCTGATCCATCACACAGCAGAGGCAGAGCAGGGAGGAACCTCCCCAGCTCCCTCCTGACCAAACACCGGTCCTGCAAAGCTCCCTGTGCCATCCCAACCTTCCCTGGCTTTTGGAGATGCTGATCCTCCCCAGCTCCTGAGCGCTCACCAGTCACCCACCGCAGTCCCTGGGGGAGCCACCACCCTGGACACAACAACTTGATGGAATTGGAAGGCAGATTTCAGCTTTTCAGAAGACAGTGAGCAGACCATGAGTTATTGTGCATCTCCCTCTCTGCAATTACCCCTTTGGAGGGCAGCTCCGGGCAGCTCAGGGCCGCTTGTGTTCAACACTGGCACAAATAACTCCTCTCAGGAAAAACAATTCCCAAAAATGCAGCCACTGGGGCATACACAGTGTATTACACTGACGACTGAGCAGCAGAGCAGCAATCCTCAGGGATGCAGGGATGGAACTGGACATGATGTTGGTGTTTGTGTACTGTGTATTAAAGACAAAATTATCTCGAAGAGGGAAAAAATAAAGCCAAGAAAAGTCAGGTTTGAAGCAGACAAGGTGGCCATGCCAGCACCCCACATCATCCCAGGTGAAAGCAGCTCCTCTCCCACTAACAACAATCAAGAGACACATTTCACTTGCAGGCAAAACCTGGCTGCTGTAGTGTAGCTTGGTTTTATTTATGTCCACAAATATTTCAAAAAAATTACAAAATACTCAAATGGAGAGAACACAGAAGTCACGATTTCTGGGTTTCTACTCTGTTTACACTGTGTTATCCCATGGCAAACTACTCATATATACATTAAGCTTCAAGATATATATAAATGTAGCAGTCAGAATGTACACTCTGCTTTAACGGTGCAGTGAAACAAGCTCAACCATGACGACATAGAACAAGAGAGACGTTTCAAAAACACTAAAGCAAAATTTTAAACTTTCGGAACAGAGGAAAAATAAGAGAGATTTCTTGAAAGAAAATCAAAAGGTCTGGGCTGGTTTTTTTAACAGGGCATCGAACACCGAGATGGCTTCAGAAGCCACTGCAGGTAAAGTTGTAGTTAATCACTGGGCTAAAATAGAGGAATTTCACTGCTTATTCGCTGAATGATGTGAACAAAAAAGCTCCCATAAGTTATTAGAATGCTCTTCTGGGAAAAAAAAAAAATCCATGAACAGCTTTAGAACAGACTGCAACTTCAGCTGAAAACTAAGGAATACAGAGAGGACCACTGGAGGGAATTAGCTTTTCCTTTTTCTGAAGAAGTATGGCTAAAAAACAGCAAGGGAAGGGTTAGAAGAAATGGCTGAACTCTCCCAAACTCCCCAATTCCACATGGTAAAAAACAAAAGGAAGGGAGAGACTGAACTGAAATGTGCCTGATGAGACCTTTAAAGCAAACTGAGGCACTCTCTGCTGAGCAGGCCCATCCTCCTGGCTGCTCATCCGTGAGCAAAAATAATCCCTGTTCCACAAGGAAACCTTTTCATCCCACCACTGCCCACAGCCACGACAAGGACTTCACCTCCCTAGGCTCTGGACTGACCTCGTGGTTCCCCACCTCAGGAACAAAACCTGCCCCTCCCAACACCTTCACCCAGAGTTAAACACAGCAGGACTGGTGGAACACCTCAGCACTGAGCAATCTGCAGTGGGGCACAGCAAAAAGGGAAAATCAGCTGGAAAATCCCCCGCTCTCCCCTCTACTCTTGCCTTAGTGGGCCTGGAACATTTTTCACTGGTGAACGGTCTGGCAGCAGCTCTGGGCTGAGCAGCAGGAGGTGGACGAGCACTGTGCCTGCAGCTGATTAACTACAACTTTATCAGAGTGGCTCAGTACAGTCCTAGGACACAACCATCACACTGAACAGGCTACAACAGCAGAGAGAGCACTCGTGAGTGGAGAGAGAGAATGGGGGGAGTTGTGCACCAGCAGAAAAAAATGACCAGCAGGTTCAGATGTCCATCGGTCGCGTCACCCTCTGCTCCAGCAAAGAAAAACTGTGGCAAAACTGGGGAAAAAAACTTTAAAAATGTGCCTCGTAAGCAGAGCTGTCTCCTTTAATGCTCACTGTGTATTCCTCTCCTCTCCCCATCCTGGTGGGAAGCAGCCAACCCTGCAGGGACTGTGGGGTTGGGAGGCAGTGTCACTGTCCCAGAGCACTCAGTTCCTCAGGGACACAACACTGGGGGCACTTCAACAGTTTTTGCTTAAAAACCCAAACTCAAACAGTCAAAAACAGACTGGTCTTTGCAACACAGCTTAATGAAAACCAAGTTGCCAAGTCCACTTTCCTTAAGAACTTATCAAACAGGAGGCCAGGAAAAGCACGTCCTCCCCAAGTATGCACAGGCATACAAAATTCTGGCTGCATTAGTCTGAGCCATGGAACATCTTTAAAGAGAGATTTTTAGAACAGATTATTTCTCTGAACTTTCTGCCCAAAGTCTAAACCAATGGAGCTAGATTAAGTTTCAAAAGGTCAAGGGAAATTAAGTGTTTTATGGCCACACTGAAAATGAAGAGTTGAAGGTGGCATCAAAAGGGCAAGTGGGGTCCAAGGGACATCTGAGCTGCTGAGAAACCCAACTCAACACAATCAGCTGCAGAACAGAGAGATGGAATACGAACAAAAACCCCCAAACAACCAAACCAACCAAAAAACCAAGAACAGAAACAGTCATTTGCAACATTGTCCCTGCAAATCCCTTTAATGCTTATTGTTGATATCAAACCAAATGTCAAGCTTTTACCCATTTGAAATTATTGATACCCATCATTCCCTTTAATTAAAGGGATAATTATATATATATATTTTTATTAAAAAATCAACTCTGTATTCTGTCAATACCAGGTAGGAATTCACAATTTGTGATGTTACTGAAAATCAAGATAAACGTTTCTGGAGTTTTGTTTTGTTTCTCCCCTCTACCCAAAAAAAGTTATTTACAGACTTAAAAAGCCATGCTGCAGAACTGAGCTCTCTTTAAAATTATGAAGATTTCCTAAAATGTATTAAAATAAAAGTAGATTTTTTTTTTATTATAGCACTTGGATTCAGAGCTTGTTATGTCACCTACTTGCAATCCTTGTTTTTTTTTTAAATTACCTATAGATGCATTGAGTGTCCCTTCACGCACAGTGGCTTGTGTTGTGAACCTGATTCTAGCACCTACTGAAAACAAACTAGTAAGAAAAGGAAAAAAAAAAAAAAACCAAAAAAAACCAAGATTGCAGGAAGTTCTCTGAATATTCCACACAGTCCTGTATTTCCAATAGGCTTCTGAATACGTTTTCATGCAGGGAGACCCACACCAGTCTTGAGAAATCTTCTCTACAAATGAACACTATGCTGATAAGTCTCTACTTGTTGGGTGGTTGCTTCTGTTTTAAATATATAAAGAAATCTTTATAAGATATTCTTTTCCTTTTGTAGCTCTTCTTGTATGTAAAAATGTTCCACTCCTTCCCAAGGACTGGGGTTTCCATAGCCAGCGTTACAAATAAATAATTTATTACAACTGTTTGTCGCCTTCTTTTTTCAGTCGACTGCAAGAGAAAGAAAACTCATTTTAACACAGCAAAGGAGGTGTGAGACACAGGAGCCTGCTCTGCCCTCCTGCCACCCCTGCAGGGAGCGGGGGCTGCAGGCTGTGGGCTCTGTGACCACCCCGGGCACTGCCCTGGCACACGCACTGTCCCAGCCCAGGGTACCCCACACGTGGGCACGGTCACCAGTGCCAGCTCTGCAGATGGGACACGACTGGGGATTCTGCAATAGGAGAGACACTCAGCTACTCTCATGCTGTGCCAGAAATCTGGCCCTCACTTCCCATCTGCCCAAACCAGGTCTGAGCACAGCTAACTGCATCAGGGCTCAGCACGCAGCAAGAGAGGCGAAAATTCCGAGGAAAAAAGAAGGAATGTGGAGAAATACCATGGAATTCCCAGGTCCCCAAAAGCTCCGTTGCAGTCTCACCTGTAATAATCTTCCTGACTGGGTAGGTGCCCACCGTGCATGTGAGGGTGCCCGTGCAACCACTGCTGCTCCATTGCCAGTCTTTGCAGCTCTGCGGACTGGGCGTGCATGGCCTGCAGCTGGTGGGCTGCTGACATGGGAGGTGGAATGGCACCAGGCAGATCCCGAGGGTAGGGAGTACCTGGGGGACAGGCACCACTTTCACACTCTTGTTTGCTTCTTGTTCATCCCAACAAGCCCCCACGACCACCCGAAGTCACAGCTCGACTCCCCCCACTGAGAAATGCCAAACCCCGCAATAAAAAATGACACTGCAGATCAAAGGACCATAAAATGTTCTCACCAAAGACTGGATGTCGGAGCATTTCGTGCTCGTGAGGTGGCTGCCCTAGCAATGGGTTGGGGATGGTCCCAGGTGGGTAGGGAAAACGTGCCAGGTGGGGTCCAGCTGCTAAGGGATCCACCAGTGGATGAACAGGTCCTGCTGAGCCTGAGAAAGGAGGAGAGAGTGTCCATCAGCTGCCTGGGGACTGCAGAGGAACCGCCAGGGAAAGGACCACAAAGCCAGAACAGTTCCCTCAGCTGGTGCACAGCACAGACGTGGGGTCACTCTACCCTCTGTTCATCCCCAGTCTAAGCAGACACAGAGGTTGTAACAGCCTTGAGCACCGGTGGAGCCACCTGGAGCAAGAACCACCCAAGAGCCCCTCTGTGTTTGAACCTGGCAGAGCACAAAGCCAAATTACTTCTCCAACACACAGAGAGACTTGGCAGTGAATTGCCTTGGCTGTGTCTGCACCAGCCTCTCTCTGGACTCGGAGGGACAATGTACAAGCCATGGTTTTGTGCAGAACAAGTACCTGGGGAGCATCCAGACCTACCTGCACAGAGGTGCTCGGTGACTGACTCACCTGGCAACAGAATCCTTGTACAGACATGGGCCTGTGTCAAATTTCCTCTGCTGTCAGGGGGTTTGCAAACCTGCCTGCAACTGAGCCCATGTGTGATTTCTGCAGTGAGCCTCAGCAGCTTCAGCAATGCTGAGCATTGCCACCTCCTACCTGCAACCCCCAGCCCTCAAGACCCTCACAGCACCCTGCTGCTTTCCTTGCCGTACAGTCTGGCTCCTGCAACAGCACTCACATTGCCTCCAACTCCAAAGTGGGCATCCCAGCACATTTAATGGACACTGCTCCAGGGCAAAGAATTCTACATTTGCTTGCACAAACACTGCACTGGTAGCCAGACACCAGAACCCGCATTTTACTCCGACTTTCCCCTCCCCTCACTTGACAGCTGCAGCACCTGGTGCCTGGCTGGCCGTGTTCTCTCCAGGCTGTCACCAGAAAATGTGAGTATTTCTGCTGAGTGCCTCATTTCCAGACCTCTAGAGCAGTAACCACGTATCTTGCTCCAGAAACGGGCAAGGCAGAGATTCATTTCTGAGAGTGTTATTACAACTGTAAGGTGCTGCTCTAGGACAAGAGTACTTAAAACAACCAACCTACAACAAACCAGCAAACTTCTCACAGTGAGAGTCTGAAGGAAGATCGCTGTGCTGTTACCATGCTGCACCATTCCCACAAAAAGTAACTGCATTTCAGTTACCACGACCTTACACAGCACAGAACCACAACACGGACACGAAGACAGGGGTTTTGCTATTTGAGTGCCAGGGTCAGAGCGGGCCCGTTCCGAGCTGTTCCCTATGGAAGTGCCCAGCTCCCGGGGCTCACCTTGGTGTAGGGGGTCCTGCTGGTGTAGGTGTAGATGCGAGTGTATGTGTGAGTGCTGGTGGTGGTGGGGGGTGACGTTGAACATCTGCAGCCGCGCCAGGGGGTCGTTGGTGAGCGAGGCCATGCGCTCGGCGTGGATGCGCTCGGCCGCCAGCCTGTCCGGGTAGCTCATCTCCGGCCGCAGCTGCGGCCCCGCCAGCGCCAGTCTCTCCCTCTCCAGGGGGTTCAGCCCCGGGTGGAAGGAGGCGAAGGGGTGAGGCCCCGCCGTGGGTGGGATAGTCAGTGCCCCGTGCCTGGCGAAATGCTCCATGGGGTTGGTGGCCGGGTGCAGCGCGTCCAGCTCCGGGGGCTTCACCTCGAAGCCGGGCTTCATCCTCTCGCGCAGCTCCCGCTCGCGGATCTCGCGCTCGCGGATCTCGCGCTCGCGCAGCTCCCGCTCCCGGATGGTGGGGTCCACGTTGTAGAGGCCGGGCATGTGGTAGGCCAGCAGCGGGTCCGTGGGGTTGAGGGGCACGAAGAAGGGGTGGTTGCGGTTGGTCGGGGACATGACGTGGGGCCGCGCGTACTCGCTCAGCGTCCGTAGCGCCGGCGTGTCCGGCCCGATGTAGGGCGGCACGGCCGCGATGGTGGTCGGGGGGGGCTCGAAGGAAGGCCTCATGTGGGCTGGCCCGCTGAGCTGGGACTCGCCGAGACGGCCCTCGTGGGAGGAGCTGGACACCTTCTGCTGCACACAACGGGGAGACAATCTCAGGTCAACACGCTTGGCTTAGAGCACCTCAGCCGCACGCACACACCTCCCCTCCACCTCCAGCCCTTCCCCAGGGGACAGCACTCGTGTGCCCTGTGCACAGCAGTGCAAGGGACACAAAGGCATTCATTGTCTGCACAGTCCTCTCCTACTGCAAGGAAAATTGGCCTAGTTGTGTCCAGCTGCTCTGGCTTCCCACAGAACCAGACCAGGGGCAGAAATGCTCCATTTCCTTTAAGGAGAAGACAGTCCCAGGCAGGTCAGGAGGTGCTCAGAGCAGGCCGGATTTCAGTCCATACACGCAGCTCCATGCTCAGAGACCCCTGGATTAAAGTGCTCCTGGGGATCTGCATCCTGCAGGCATCACCCAGGTCAGACCCAGCCATCAATTCCCTTACCCAGCTCCGAGCCAGAACCGGACCTACCGCAGCTCTTTCTGCTTCTCGCTCCCGCTCACGCTCCCTCTCTCTTTCCTTCTCTTTTTCTTTTTCTCTTTCCCTCTCTTCCCTGGCTTTTTGCTCCGCTTCCCTTTTGGCCTTTTCGATGGCCTCTTCTCTCTTCTTGGCCAGTTTGGATCCTGCCAGAGGCATGAAGTACAGGTCTGCCCTGGAGCATGAATTGTAGCCACGGTCCAGGTGTTTATAGAACCTGAAAGGAATGCGAGAGAGAAGAGCTCAGCCCTGGGAAAGGTGCAAGAGTGTGAGATTTGAGAGCTGTATGTCCAAACTAAAAAATATCATTCTACACTTTGACCAAACACTACCAGCTTCCCAGAAAGCCTGGAGAAAATTAACTGTACCATAGTGGTCCACGGACAGTGGAGTATAGAAACAGGGAAAGCAGAGCACTGATGAAAGCTCCATACCTGGCTGACTGACTGGCGTGACTCGGGATGTCCACCACCGTGGGCTCTGGGGATGGACTCCGCGGTGGAGGTGGAGGGCTCTCCGGCTCCTCAGCTTCATCGGGGACCTCCTCCTTGATCTGGATGGGTGGCAGCGTGCAGGCTGTCACCACGGGCACTGTCCCACTAGAAGCTGCTGACGTGGAGATGGGGGTCTGGAGAGGGATGCCAGGCACGGTGGGTGGCGTGGAAGTGGAGGGGCACGAAGGAGGCGTGATGGAAGGGGGGCCCCCGGGCACAAAGGGGTGCTGAGAGAAGGGGGGCTGGGAGGAAACCTGATGGAGTCCAGACGGGGGGTGGCTGGCAGGAGGGGGAAGGCTCTGGCTCTGGGTCAGAACGGGAGGCTGGGCTTGTGAGGACTGCAGCGGTTGGCTCTGAGGCATCAGCTGCAGGGGAGGAGGGTGCGCGGATGGAGGGTGGTGAGTCGAGAGCGAGCTCAGAGGCTTCAGAGCGGGCGGCGGAGGCAAGTTGGAGTTCATGGAGAACGGAGACGGCCCGGAGAGATGGGGAGGGTGCTTGTGGGCCGGAGCGGTGGGGAGCTGCGGGATGGGGGTGGTAGGGGGAGGCTTGATGTGGGGCATGGCCATGGGGGCGGGGGGCAGCGGCTGCTCGCGAGGAGGCTGCGCCTGCTGCAGCGAGCTCGCGCCGGGCAGGACGGGCGGCGTCACCTGCAGGCCCGAGTGCGAGTGGGACGGGGCTTGCGTCTGGAGGGGCACCTGAGACTGAGCTGGCTGAGCGGGCAGGGAGAAGGGCTGGGCAGGCCCGGCGTGGGGCAGCAGCGGCTGGGCCTGCAGGCCGTGAGGGGCGGGCTGGGCCTGGCCGTGCAGCGGGGGCTGCGCCGCGGCCGGCGCGGGCTGGCTCTGGGACACGCTCAGGGGCTGCAGGGGAGGGTGCGGCGACGGCAGCCTCTGCGGGTGCAGCGCGGGGCCCTGCTGGATGTGCGAGAGGGGAGCGGGGGGCGCGGGGGGCTGGGGCTGGCCCGGGGGCTGCGACGACGCCGGCGGCGACACCTGCGCGGGGGCCGGGGCGGCGCCGGCGGCGGGCGGCGGCGCCGGCAGCGGGGCTGGCACCGGCGGGGTGGGAGCAGCAGCCTGGGCAGAGCTGCTCGGGGCCTGCAGCACCTGGGGCTGCGCCTGCAGCACTTGCTGCTGAGCCGAGGAATCCGAGTCGCTCTCGTTGTCCTGGGGGCTGGGGATGCTGGGCGACGTGCTGCGGTTGTCCTGGTCGATGTCCTTGGGGTCGCTGCTCCCCTCGTCGTTGACGCTGCGGCTGTCGGAGCTCTCGCCTTCGCCCTCTCCCTCCGAGGGGGAGTTGGGCCTGCTGATCTCCTGTGGGGAGAGGCATCGGTGACCACTGTGCCCAGGAAAAGCACAGCAGGACGTTCCCGGTGTGCCACAGGATGGGGTCTACCACACGTGCTGTGCACACACAGGTGCAGGTGCCCTGTGAACCTCACAGGGCCTAAACCAGCACAGAACGCAAATACCCAAGGGAAGTGCAAAGACAGCAGAACCAGGATCCTCCCACAGCGCCCAGGGGCAATAGGAACAAACTGAAACACACGAGGGGTCCTGCTGAGCATAGCAAAACACTTCTTCACTATGAGGGTGAGCAGCAATGGAAAAGATTTGTCTTGTGACAACTCCAGTGGTGGTGGTCTTCTAACTTGTCAGAGAAGAGAAAACCCCAAATTTAAATTTAAAAAAAATGGAGGAAAGGAGCGAAGAACAATCCAGTGTACTCCTATATGGTTGATACTAATATTAAAACGAAGAAACAAAATTAATATTAAAACAAAGAAAAAACCCAACCTCTGGACTTACCCCATATCGCTGCACTGTTTTCAGCAGAAGGAACACATTATAACATTGGTCGCTTTCCAGCCACAGATTTAAGTTACAATTTGCTGTGGCTTAAATTGATTTAATGTTTTTGGTTTGTTACCAAATTTGCACCCCCTCCCCACCTCAAACTATTCTCCTAAGAGGAAATACTCCTCTGTGGGACTCACTTGAGTTTTGGATTTTTTGGCATTGGACCTGTCGGGTTCTTCCGTGTCAGATGCTGCCTTTTCCCGCTGCCTCTTGGAGTTCTTGAGAGGAGAAGATACCTCTTCCTTTATCTTCTGCCACAAAGGAAACAGAACACAACAGTTACCAGTGGTGCAAATGCAAAGGTAAGTTGAGTGTAGGCCAGTGCCACCCTATTTAACCCAAATTAAGGAGCAGCAGAACTCAGGAGTTGACACAGTCAGCATTTAAGAGCAATCCAATACACACCCAACTAGCAGGAAAAAGGCAAAGTGCATAAAGCATTCCTCATGTGAAGAGATATTTTAAACAGAGCTGGGCAGGACCAAGTCCATCAGGAGCCCACAGCAGATCAACTGGCCCAGGTTACCCTTCCAACAGAGACCAACACCAGTCATTAACTGGTGCAAGACAGAGCCAGAATTTCTGCAGGAGACAGGATAAGCCTCCTTCTGCTACATGAAAGTCTTCCTCTACTCTTGATATTTTGAGGGGAATATTTTTAGATCCCTTCAAATACAGGGCCAACAGTGAATAGCTATTCTGAGATTACTACCTTCTCCCATGGCCTGGAAAAGCTCTGGGCATCACATAATTACCTAACTTCAGATTTTGCCAAGTTTTCAGTTTTAAAATGTGAAAACTTGCTCCATGCTCATTTTGGCTTTTTTTTTTTTTTGTAATATTTATTTTTAACTTGCTACTTCTCAATTCACAATGCTTAATAGTAAGCCTTCAGCTTCATGTGGTTTTGTTTCTTTGGAACTCTCTTGGAAAGGCACTTAATTCATTTGAACAGACTCAACTGTCAGCTTGCTCTGAACAATCAAGCAAATACACCTCCAGAAAAACAGTGAGAGAACCAGACTCAATTACTAAATGTTCATACTCCTTTGTAAACAAAGATTAAGTACTGCTTACAAAAAATCCCCAAAACTGTCTACTTGTCTTAAATTCAGCATTCTGATCTGCATTACTCCCCTGAGCTTAATGCTTGCATTTGCATCTGAAGAGGAGGGATTAGTTTATTGTGAGAGGTTATGTGGGGCTACTGGAGAGGCTGGATCACCCCCATCCCTCTCTGGCCAGGCACGAAGCAGCTCAAGGCTGCCGCACTCCACCTGTGCCTTATCCATACCCACAGGGATTTTCGGGTCACCGAGAGGTTCCCCGGCCTGCTGTGATCTGCACCTCCTGCACCTGCCCGAGAGGCGTGCAGGAGAGCCCGGGGGGAAAGGTTACCTTGGTGGATTTCTTCACCGACTCGGCCTTGCTGTCGTTGCTGGAGGTGCTGGCGGCGCTGGGCGAGTTGCGGCCGCTGGAGCGCACGTCCTCGGCGATGGGGGAGGCCCGGCCATCGGGGCTGGCTGCCTGCTTCTTCCTGCCACTGCGTAGGGTCGACATCTGGGGAGAACACAGCCAGCTCAGCACTGCCCGGCCCCTCAGGGTGCTCTGCCTCGGCAGGGGCACGGGGAACACGCCCCTGGCAGAGCCTGGCACCAAAAACCTACAGCGTTTCGCCTGGTTACACTTCTTCCTTCTAAGCCCAGCTGCACTCAAATGGAAAAGGAGGCCAATCCTTAATCTGTCTACTCACAAGCATTAAGTGTTGATTATTTAATCAGCAGTGCTGTTAGAAATGGCATTTAGGAAATGTTCCAATACACAGCACACACAAGGGTGCCTGAGGCAGGAGAGGACCCCCATGTTCCATTAAAAATACTCCATCTGTTGGCAGCCAAGGCCAAGGTGTAAACCCCTGGTTCCAGCGTGCTCCTGCTATGCAGTAAGGGATCAGTAGAGTACATTTCAATAATTAATGCCGTTTCCCTGCCATTTTGGCAGTTTTTTGGAGGACTGACTACAAAAAAAACAATGGAGCCAACACTCCCCAAAGTGGAGCCTCACGAGGTATTTAGAATCAATGGTCACATCATCCTGTTCAGAAAGATAGGGGAGGGCAAGGAAAGAAATCTATCTGCTGCTTTCTGCCAGCTAAACCCAGCTCCAAGATAAATCACCCAGAGCTGCTGTCAGAGCCCTCACAAGTGCCAGGCTCCTGGTGCCCCACCCGAGTCACAACTCAGAGCACCCCAACCACAGAGGCAAAGCAGAGCTCTCTGTAGGGAAGAGGCTGTAACTCCAGTAACACGAGCACACCACATGAACAGCATCTAATTTTCATTAACTCCTCCCAAGGGCGCACCTCTGACAGGATGCAGCTGGAAGGAGGACAGGTACTAGCACAGGCTCTGTAATGCACTGTCCATGCCCCCTTAATGGTGACAGCCCACTGCCAGTCATTACAGACAAACAACACAGCTTGCAGGGACATTCCACCTCCTTTTTCCACAGAAAGCCTCAGCCTGAGCAAAGCTCCCCCTGGCACACACATGCAGCAGGAGCAGGCACAGCCCTGAGCCAGCCAGTTCAGGGCTCTGGCTCCTTTTGCCCCCTGCACTCAAGGGGGTGGAACCCACCGAGCCTCGACTGCGCCGTGTCCTCATGCTATGCTTCCCACTGAGGCCATCATCTTCCTCTTTCACGGGCTTGAACATAAAGGGTGGGGGGTCCACGGGCTTCTCGATGGGCGGCAGCTCCCCGTACTTCTTGAAGTGAATCCGACAGTCCGTGCACAGCAGGATGTTCTCTCGGCCCCCGTGGTGCCAGTCCTTGGAGGCTAGGGGCAGGGAAAGCAACAGCTCAGCAACTCACAGAGCACCCCAGCCCCAGCACAAACACGGGGAATTGGTAAAAAAAGGTACAGCTACAAAAGCAGCTGCTTTTCTATGGGTAACAGAGATGGAGAAGCTTCTGGAAAAGTTTGCCCTGTCCCCGTGCACATCCTCAATATTCAATTTTTACAAACTATGGTTGTTTGCTTAAGAAACTACAGATTTGAGGCACAAAAAGAAACCTCATCTGCTCTACCTGGGACCTAACAGGCAGCTGTTATTCTTCAAAGCTGTGGTTTCTGCAAGAGAAGTGAGTTCTGAACCTCTTATTTCCTTCCCCATTCTGGGGCTTCCACTTTCAGCTGCAAATGCCCCAACATCAGGCAACCTTTGGGAACGGGGCAGATGCACAGGAGATTTGGTGCAGCATCAGGAAGTTCTGTGTGTGACAGTCACAGCCCAACACTGATTCATTATGTCACAAATTGATTACATAGATTATGGATTATGCAGATTTATTCCTGTCTAAACGTCTACCTCAGGCTTCTCCTTTGTCACTGCAGTATTAATTTGCAATGGCAAAGCCTGATTAACTCTGTTAGGAACGCTGCATATTTTAGCTGATTCACCCCCACACTGCTGTGAACAGCTGTACCAGCTCAGGAGCAGCTCCTGCTGGCTGAACCCACCCCCCAGCAGCAGCAGAGGGGAGCAGCCAGCAGGGACTGGGACATACTGGTGGTGAAGCAGTGGCGGCAGGCGTAGCCCTTCAGCTCCTGCTCGCTGTCCTCGCTGTCAAAGTCATCTTCACTGGCCGAGCTCAGGTCCACTGAGGGTGGGAGAAAGAGGAAAATGGGAAATAAAGACTCAGCAGGATTTTCTATTTCCTCCTACTTGGCTAAAATAAGCATTAAGTAAAATAGATCGTGACTCCCCACGCCCACCCTGCCTTGCACGGCCATTATTTCTGACTTTTCAAACTGAGCAAACTCAGAGCTCATCACGCTGCAGGTTAAAGGAGGATTCCAGGAATGTGCCAAGGGATACAACTCCTGGAACCTCTGATTCAGCACCTGGTACATTTCCAGGTAAGCTGTCATTCAAATACCATCCATGGTGAGTTCAAGAGGCTGTGTTCCAAACCCTCTAGAATCTGGTCAAATTTAAAATCAAGTATTCTACATTTAAGACCTACAAGATTCCATGAGCAGGTCCTGTAGTGGCTTTTCTGGTTTTTATTTTGTTACCCAGCAGCAGAGGTGTTTGTGGGTGGAGGAATCAGTGCTTACATACAATGGACCTGTTTGAAAAACATGTTGAGATTCTTTTGGACGAGAGGCACTAAGGGACAACTAACACCAGCTTTCCTGTCCTTACTGCAGGACTCAAAGTTTTAACCTGTGCCA
Source organism: Anomalospiza imberbis (assembly GCF_031753505.1). Lineage (NCBI taxonomy): Eukaryota > Metazoa > Chordata > Aves > Passeriformes > Viduidae > Anomalospiza > Anomalospiza imberbis. Next base: position 7,207,899 of record NC_089703.1, read on the forward strand.
CACTCACACTGCAAAAATGTCATGTTTTGAAGAAGAAGAGGATATGCAGAGGGTCCCCTTCCTTTGTGGCAAATTAGCTGATTACACATCTATGAGCTCAAAAGCAGCATCTAAACCGCTGAAAATATGCAGGCATCACAAAAGCTGTATCTTACCTCAGGAGTAAATATTTCCCTTTTGAGAGCACTGCATTTTTCTAGTCCCACCACTATAAATTCACAACATAACAGGGCTATAATTTGGCACAAGCAGGAAGCCCTCAGGCTTCTTCTGTTCAAATCTTTAATTAGAAGAGAAGTCCTTGATGCAGGAACACTGCTTTTCTAAAGGCTCCAAGAGGATGTTTTGTACATGCAGGTTACAGTTTACGGATTAAAGCTTACAGATTCTCCAGCACTTGCCATCAGCATTTGTCAGCAACTCATTACCCTTCAAATTAACACAGGGTTACATTTAATAGCTACCACTGCCCTGATTCCTACATTAATACTTGCAGGTGTTCAAACCCTGACTGCAGAGCTGACCCCAGGCACTTGCTTTCTTTTGCTAAATGAATTTTTATTCTCATCCTGCAGTCAGATCCATAAGGATGGGTCCTCCCAGCCACAAGCTCTCATACGCTGAGTATCTCGGATTGAGCTGTGGAGTCCGGATCCTCACTCCTTGTGCACACAGAGACCAGCAGTAAATCCTACCAGTTCAGCAGGGAAAAGCTCCCAGCCCTTTCCTGCTCCTTCCCTTCTGTCCTGGCCAAAATTCTGTGGCCTGCCTGCTCAGCACACCCTCCACCTGCCCACGTTCATTTTTACATCTGCCAATCTGCCTTCCACAGCCCCTTTTCTCTATGAGCCACGTGAGTTTAGAAAGACTAACCCTCCCAGGCTAAGAAACCCTTCCCATACGGACAAAGGTTTCTATCCCTGCAGGGACCCTGTGCAATGCAGCAGGCACTGCTCTGGGGAACTGCTCTTGGGTTAGACACTTCTGCCCCAGACAAGGCCAGTGCTCCCCCAAGACCCCCTAACACAGAGCTGGCTGCAGCACAGTCTGAGCTCCAGCAGAGGGTAGGGGTCACCCAGAAGGATGGAAGGCACTTCCTTCCAAAGGCAGGGAGCACTTCCTTCCTTCTTTCTGTGCTTTCCAATTCCCATTACCGTAATAAGCCTGGAGAAAATACAACACCACACCAAGAAAAAGAGTAGGGAAATCCAATCCCAGGGCAGCATTTCCATCCTTACGGGATGCTTTTATGTTAAGGACTGCACAAATCACTGGGTGATCAAAGCCACCTTCCACATTCCAGCAGAAAGGTGCAGCAACAGAGAGGGCGACTGCCCCAACTCCATTTCCCTGCTGTCCCCTGGGAGGTGCGGCACCGTTCTGCGGCTGCTGCTCCCTGCCCGTGGCCAGAGCCAAGTGCCCAGCCCTGCCTGCACTCACAGAACTCGCTGGAGGGGGGTCTGGAGGGGGTGTTGACCGGCGTGGAGGCCGTGCGGGTTTTGATCCTGCGGAACACGGCCTGGCGCCGGTGCCGCCGGTGCGCGCGCGAGCTCGCCGCCTCGGGCGTCTTCTTCCAGTAGTAATAGAAGGTGATCAGCTCCCCCTGCAAGCACAGAACACACAACACGGGGCTTAGAGGGACGTGCAAACCTGACCTGTCAGCTTCCTGCCTCCCCTGCCTCGCTGTGTGCACACGGGGATTTTTCCAGGAAGGATCATGACGTAATTCAGCCAGAAAAAAAAAAAAAAGAACTATTCAGGTAATACACACAAAAAAACCCTCATTATTTTTGCTTGCTTTTGCAGAGGAGGAAAATAAGTAAACAAATGCTTTCTCACTCGTCCCCTAGGAAAGGAAAGAGGCTGGGAAGCCCCAGGAGCCAGTCTCCAGCTGGATGCTGCTGGTGGGCAGTGCTTCAGAAGAGGGTGCCCTTGTGTCACTGTCAGCATCCCCTGCCACCTCTGCTCCTCAGCCCTGCCGAGCTCTGACAACCACCCCAAACCTGCCACAGCTCCTGCTGTCCACAGAGAGAACAAGGCTCAGCCCAAGGAGACTCTGCCGTTTTGTCAACCTCCATTCCAAGACGGCTATTGTTCAATATCCCCGTGTAAGGAGCTGAAAGTTTGAGTTCAAACATGTTCAACAACAAGGCTATAACCGTAACACAACCCTACCACACTAAATCGTGTTTTAATTTGAATATATATACCCACATCTAAATTAATTAAGCAGTTAAAAGAGCACACCTAGAGAAATGAGTGATAATTTCACAGCATAATGAATCTGGCTTACATTCAGGAAGTGCAGCAGCTGCCATTCAAACCTGCGGATGCAACACTGAACCAAAGAACAGCATGTGGTTTTAATCTCTTTTCTCTTACTTTGAAACCCCATCATTTCCTGGCGACTTGTCTGCCTCTAAGGTAAAAGGTGTTGTTGCTTTCAAGTTGCAAGAGAAAAATGGAGAAGTTCTAACTAGCCCCTTGAAAAAAAATCAACATCAGAACAAACATACCTGAATTGCCCACAAAAAGGGTTTCTTTGAACTGTGTTTTATGTGATCAAATAACCTCAGCCTGCTGCCTCCGTGGGGAAATCCTGCAGCCCCTGCTCCGGGCAGAGCAGGAGTTAACTCCAATAACGACCCTGCCTGAATCCAAACCCTCCACAGGGCCCCAAACAAGCAATTACAGCCACAAGCAATACCTGCACCACTGAAACACTCCGAAGACAAAGGGAGGATGTTGTTCTAGACATTAACTGCTAACATTTAAGACACTTAAGAATTTTACCAGTGCCTAATTTAAAAATAGAAACCCCAGAAGAAAGAACACGACCACATTCTGGCAACAGGCAGAACAGATCATTTTTAATCTGTGCTGCCACAGACTGGGATGATGCTACTGATCCCCACCACGGAGCTGAACTATGTTTGTGTATTATACATTAAAAAAACATATTCAGAGTGATGGCTGGTGAGGAGGAGCAAGAGGGCAGAACGTTACCTACAATTCTTGATTCTGAAGGACAAAAGCCCTACTAAAAATGTTAAAAATGTGTTTCCTGCAGGGGATCTGAAGCTGCCTGGTGATGAGCATGCAAGCCATGGCAGAACAGGAGTTCTGAGCCCAGCACCCTGCTCCGCTCCTGCCTGTTCCCTGCACGTGTTTGCTTTAGAAATACCATTTCCCTGAGCCCACTGAGCGGGCTCAAAGTCCACCCAGGCCAGCTGTTTGTCCACTTGGGGATATGCCTGTGCCAGGAGCCAGGCTGGGCTCTGCAGGGAGGCTTTTGCAATGCTCTGCACAGGCAGAAAGTCTCTTGCAAATGAAACCAGTCGGTTTTTACCTATAAATTCATTTGTATCAAATCTGAGGTGTCAGCACCAAGGAGCAGGTCAGTAAATCCCATCTCTTTATGTCAGTGAATTAATGTGTCCTCTGACACATGGCAACAGCAGAGTAGGAACCAATCTGTTCTCCTCCCATCATAAAATAGGGAATGGGAACTTATTAGAGCTCCATTTACACATTGCAAAGCCATCGGGTCCCAAGGGAAGTTTAAGAACTTATACATGCAGATCATAAACCAAACTTTAAAAAGAAACGGTGGATGTTTATAGAAAATGCCAACCTCACGGCCATAATGCTTGTTCCCCCTGAGACTCACTCAGAAGTGCAGTCACAACTGCACACAGATAAAGATGAAGTCAAAGTCTATTTATTCAACAACCAGTTTTACCCCAGCTACAATGGACAGAGTGAAGGACTGGAGAATGTTCTGTACTTGCAGCTCATGGCCAGACTGCACAAGTGCAGCACTCCGTAAGGGGCTCTGGGAGAAAGAGAAGTCAGAGGGGGAGCACACACAGAATGAAACACTACACAGGTACCCACTGAAAGAATTCCACGCGAGATCCCCTGGGCCACCTGGCTCCCCAGGATGCCACTGTCTGCCCGAGGGACTGACTGCTGGATGGGCTCAGCCTGGCAGCATCACACCCACCATCCCGGGGGCTGCATGGGTGGCACAGGCTGGAGCATAAAGGACTGAGTCAGGCAAGCTTTGGTTCCCCAAACAGGGAGCAAAACCAGCTTCCAGCCTCACTGCAAGGAAGTCAAATGAGCTTTAATCAAACATGCACAGTGCGTGCTGCTCAAAGCCAGGGCACATAAATTCAGGAACAAAAGCTGCTGCAGAAATCAATAGCCTCCTGAAACATTAACACAGGCCAGCATCGATCAAAGGCCCTGGGACAAAAGGCTGCCTTGCAAATTAGCTGCTGGTTTTGCTTGCAAGCAAACAGAGAGGCATGAACACTGACATGAATGGCCTGTAATGATCATTTTGTTCCCGGTGATCTCACCTCACCTCACCACAAGGTCTCGCAGTCAGCACATCCCACATCCCTGAGCTGTGCCAGCCTGGGGAGGGCTGGGCCAGCTGCTCCAAAGCTCTTTTTGTGGGTCCCAGACCATCAGCAGGGCCAGCCTGCCCTGCCAGCCTGCAAACACACTGTCCTTGTCCTCTGGCTGCTCTGTGCAGGCTGGCTATTGCTGCAACACACAGGAAAGCCAAGGTAAAGCAGCCTGAGCCATCCCTCTGTCAGCACCGGACTGGCCCAGCCTGGGGGGGAGTGACTCCCCTCTAACGAGATACAATTTATTCCTTAATTAGGAAGGGTGCAACCTCCAGGGTGACTGACTGTGTGTGCCCCATCCACGGAAGATGCTGTTAATGCCCTCCCCAACCAACTGCAAGGCCCAGCTCTTTCCTTCCCAGCCTGTGGGGAGAAGTTTCCTTTCCCTTCCAGGATTCAGGGCTCCCTTCCTGGTCCCTGCAGCCCCACCTCACTCCATACACCACCACCTCTTTTCCTGCACACACAGCTCCATGTTTCCATGCTACCATCTGATGAACTGTCCCAAACACACATAAAGCTAAACGAGGAGCCCTATTCAGGCTCTTAACACCACATTTCCCTGACAACACCTACATCCCCAAGTTTCACAAGGCAGAGGGGATTATGTTCCTCACTAAAAACACCAGTTCAGCTTTCACCGGCTCTGAAATGCACGCCGAGCTCACGACTCAAGCCTCCTGCCAAGGCCATTTCACCCCACGTTGTAGGTGCGTATAAAAAAGTCACACTTCATCTCCTTTCAGCTCCGTTCTGCAGATTATTTCTGCAGAGGAAGATGTGGCTCGGATCCCTCTTGCCGGAGCACACAGCGGGGAGGTTTCTCTGCCATTCCAGCTGACACCTGGAGTGCTCCCAGCCCTCACCTGCCCAAGCCAGCCCTGCTGCTCCAGCAGGAGACTGTCCTTGCCAGGGGCCACCTCTCCCCTGCCTGTGCCACTCTTTTCACTCTCACCTGTGTGTTCTGCCAGCTCCATCCTTCCCCAGGTACATCACCCCCACCAGAGCAGCCCCTCCACCTCAGCAAGCCCCGGTTTTCTACTTCTTATCAGCAGTTTTCAACTGTAAAACCCACAACCCGAGCTGCGCCCCCTGTTTGTGTTCAGGCTTGCCCTGGTCAACAAAGGATTAAGGCTGGCTGTGCATCCCTGGACGGGAGGGTTCTGACAGCTCCTGTGCAAGCCAATCACACACACCCCAACTTCCCTTCAAGTATCTGTTAGGGTATAACACAGTGAGCAAACACAATAATTGCTGTTTAATTTCCCCAGAGCCGAGCTCTGACAGGGAAAAAAAAATCATGGGGGAGGGGAACAGCTTTGCAGTAATGAAAGAGAAAAGGGAGAAAAGGTAAATGACAGCACTCCTCAATGGCTGTAACCAGCCATGGCAGAGCAGAGGGAACAGATTGTCCAGCTGTGGCCTTAATGAATTCACAATCTTTCTGGAATGCTGAAAGATTTTATTAAGTCAACTCAATTTAGCTAATACTCCTGTAAAGTCCTGCAGTAAAACCAGTCTCCAGTGCTGCTCTTCTCCACTGGATCCCCTGGCACAGGCTGGCTCCCAGCATCTGCTCCAGGGCAGGACCAGAACACGGGTTTGGATCGTGGCAGTGTGGAACACACTGAGCCCGAGCAGGGTCAGTCTGGCTCCTGAAGCTTCACAGAGTAAGCCAGGATATTGCCCTGCACTGCTAGGAGACAAAGCTGAAAATATCCGTCCCAAAGCACCCAGGGCAGGGGTGAAGCACCATCCCTGCAGGAGTTCCCCACACAGGTGTATGTGGCACCTGGGGAGACGGGTCAGCGCTGACCATGGCAGGCCTGGGTTAAAGCTTGGACTCGATGATCTTGGAGGCTTTTCCAGCCTTAATGACTCTATGGCTGGTTCTTCTTCTGGATCCATAGCCACAGAGAGACAAGGTGGAACTCCTGCCTGGCTCTGAACAAGCTGAAGGACTGCAAAGTGCAGCAGGGCCCAGAGGAGCAGCCGTGTGCAGCTCCAGGAGCTGGACCTGGCCATTCTTCCAGCGTGAAGCTGGGGCTCCGTGCCTCTGCCAGCCATGACAAGTAGGTTTGCACATGCTCTAATTAAGCAGTAAGTCTCAGCAGCTTGTTCAGTAGCACTGATTAATGTCCACCTTGGGTGCACAGAAATCCTGCATATTCGAACGCATTACTGAGGTTTTAAGAGAGGCTTTTAAAAACCAAGCAATATTTTACTTAACACTACAAAAAACCCCATTAAAAATCGTGGGATGCTCTCTAAGGAATCCCCTGCAGGTCTGGGTTCTCTGGCAGGTTTTAGAAGTACAGCCATTTTCCCTTGCAGCTCCTCTGGCCATTTGTTATCTCCTGGATGGCAGCACAGCCCTGGCTCCACGGTCCCTGCTAGGAACTCCACCTCCAGTTTTGGGAGATTGGCTGCCCCCCACTGTTTCCCTGCCCTGCTCACAGCGAGGTTAAGCTCCCTGGTTTCATTTTTTCCTTTGAAACTCCTGGCAAACAGGCTGGGCAAGTGGGAATCCAAAGAGGAGACAGGTGTGTAACAAACCCAGGCTGACTCCTTGGGTTTTATGCTGTAATTTACTCCCAACACAGGAACAGTCACAGAATTTCCTGGGAACCCAGCCGAGGCTCCATCTGCATCTTCTGGATTTCATTTTGTTGTGGAAAAAACCTGCAGTCAGATAGAGCTTTCTGCTTTCTAATTGTTTCTGCTAAATGAGTACTGGTACCCTGCTCAGTCCTCCACTCACTGGGGGAAGAGGGAGCTCCTCTGTCCTACAGATGAGGATTCTGTCTGAAGAGCTGCCACAGGTCCTGAGGGAACTGGGGCGCTCCTGGGAGTCCGAAAATAAGCTTGGAACCTGAAGATTTCACTCCCAAGTTCCTCAAGCAGTGAAGAGACTAGAATAATTCCACTGTGCTGTCACCTAAACACACAGGTCACACCTCTGTAATTGCCCCAGGAGAATGAATTTGCCCTTCTTAGCTCCTACTAATTCTCCCACATAATGGGTGAGTAATGGAATCACTGTTGGAGGAGAGAGTCAGTGCAGGGACTGCAGAGTCAGGGGGAGAAAAGGAAAGGAATACATGAGCTGGATGTAAATAATCTCTCCTTCGAAACAAACATTATCTGCAGTAACACAGCAACACTCCACCACTGTACAGCATCTTCCATTTGATGACAAAGTCAATGAAGTTTTACAAATTGAGTCCCAGCACATCCTTTTGAAGTTTTATGGTGTGGGGAAACAAAGAGACAGAAGATTTATAAATTGGCTGAGATCAATCCTGAGTGGGAAGGACAACTGTGCTGATTAACCCCCAACTCTGTGAGCAGCTCCAACACCGACAGCCTCTGAAACTCCTTCAGAATTCCAAGCCAGGCCTGCTGGACAGCCTCATCCAGCCTTGTAAAGCACAGGACGGGCCGAGTGCTCAACATTCCCTTTCCTTCTGCCCTCAACACGAGCTGCTCTTTCTGACAGCTGGATATCCCTGCTTCGCTCCTGCCTGTATGGCTTTAGCAAACCACAGAGAAAGCTGAAGTATCCCCGAAAAAACACCAGTATCTTCTCTCTGTGCCACATCTAACTCGCCATTTCCGTGCAGTTCATTCCTTCATTGTTTGTAATTAAGGTTGCACAAACTGGCAGCAAATAAGATAATTAACATTTTATGGAACTTACCCTCGCTATGCAAACAACTCTTTTCCCCCCTCCATTTTTAGGGATTTAAGTACCAGCTTTAACAGTTCTGCAAAACAAATGCAAAGCACACTGGGGCATTGTTTTAAGGCTGAGCCCCAGTTAAAAGCCGCTGCCCCCCTCTGCATCTGGCCAGAATGGAAAGAAAGCTTTTGTAATTAAGGCTTCTTCCTCCAGAGACTCCTCTTTGTTAATCAACAGAGTTCCCAATCCCCACAGGAACTCACACACTGTTGGCTGCATCCATTATTAATTATTAGAGCTTGTCTTTAGCAGTGGTGGCTCCCCAGGCCTGTGCAGCACTGCCAGGGTCACCAGGAACGTCCCTGGGGCTGGAGCCACCTCGGGGTTATCAAAACAGGGACAGCTCAGGACCTTAGCCTTATACACATTTGCTGAGTATTTATCTTCTACTCAGCCCTCCCTTTGCAACTTGCATTATCAACGTTCCTGGGGTCAGAAATCCTGATTTTCTCGACCACCTTTACCTGCAATAACTTACCTTTACCCTCTGGTGCTGCACACACCGCTCAGCCTCTGCCCAGCTGCACAGCCCAATTCTGCAGCACTGCTGGGATGTTCTCACCCCTGAGCACACGCACAGGGCAGGGAATGAGCTCGAAGTGGTTCTGAGGAACGGAGCTGAAATGCCTCTGAAAGGTGGCACAAGGTGCTGTTTTCCTGAGGCAGCAGGGCTTCTGTTCCGTTTCACAGCCCACATCAAAGTGCTGGGGTTCACAGCTGGCCCAGGCAGCATCTCCCTGGCTCAGGGCAAGATCTCAAGATCTGAACTCACACACCAGGACAAAAAGGAGAGTGGGATAAATACCCAGATAAACTGATGCCAGTTACTGAGGAAAGCTTTCAGGGCATTGTCTGCACTGGACTGTGTCTCTCCCACTCCACGTCCACCTCCCCATCAATACTGAGAATTACAATGAGAATTTAGCAGCACAATACCCAGAACAGGATTTGCTCAATGGAGGTGCCAATTATCCCTTTAACTGCACTCTCTTTTTGCACCAGCTCGATAATTAAGTTTCTTGATTGGGTATTGCTGGAGTTCAGGGTGAGGAACAAAACCCCATTTCCCTGCTGCTGGCCACCTTTCCCAGAGCCTAAGACACATCCCCTTTTCACTCTAAAGCCAAGGGAGCTCCTGTGGGGGTGTGTCAGCGAGAAGCCAGCCATGAAGCCATAAAGCACTTCCAACCACCACACTCCATCCTGTAAACATTTTTCTATTTATCTGCCCTTCATTACATGCACAATCTTATTATCTCTGCACATCCTCAAAGCGACAGCCGTCAGGGTCACCCTATAAAATATACATGGGCAATGTTACATCTAATGACTGGAGCAGGCAGGGAAATGAAGGATGGGAGGAGTGGAAAACCGCAGGATGCTTGAAAGGGATCATCAGTTATATCTGTGCATTTCCTGAGGTGATAATTGAATGACAGTGGCTGGGAGGAAAATCCATTTTTGAGCCTCGGAAAGGACTGTTAAGAAAGAACTGGTTTTGTGCTGGCAGCATGTAATGGCTGCCAGGAAATGGGAACGGCTCCTGCAGCCGCAGCAGCTCCTCTGCTCCATGGGTTTTACACGGGGCTGAGAACCACATCCAGAACCATCAGCTACTCAAGCCAATAAAAAAATATCGACAGATTTTGGTCATTTCATCTGCCACCCAGACTGCCTGTTGTTGTGGTTTGCGTGTCAGCTTTAATTAATGTTAGTGAAAGGCCAATTTGTGCATGGGCATGAGAAAGGGACACTCCGAACACAAGGACAGAGCATTGTCTACTTTCATAATTCCTGTTTAAACAAAGTATTAAAATTTTAATTCTGCTATTCAGCAGGGAACTTAATCCCCCCGCATCCCAAGAAGGGGTACAGATGCTCATTTGTTTCCCAACAACTGAAATTAGGTTTGTAATTATTAAGGAAGTTTTACTACTTCAAAAATATTTTCATTCTTTTCTCATGCCAGTTTTACAAATAGACTCAAACTAAAATCACCAAAACCCTTCCTGAGCTATGACTGTGAGCTCTTTTTTTTTTTTTTTTTTTTTTTCTTTTGCTGCGAGGTGAGTACTTCACAGCAATAATTCCAGTTGGTATTTCAACCAACCCATTCCCAGGGAAGTGCCACTTGGGATCAGAACTCTCATCACTGCAGCCCTGGCTGGGGTGGCACACCCTGCAGGGCTGAGGGCAAACGCTGGCCTGCAGCTCACACTCACCCTGGGCTTCTCTCACTGCACTGCTGGGGAGGGGCAATAAAATAACCCCCACACCCACACCAGCACCCCAAGCTCAGGGAACTCCCCCATCCAGCTGCAAATTCCCCACGTGAGATGGATGAGATCCTGCTGATGTGAGGAGAGGGTTTCCAGGGTGATTTCCCCTGGCAGAGCACTCCTGGCCCCGCTCACCCGAGCGGCCTCTGGCACTGAGCACAGGAGCTCCCAGTTACCTCTCAAGCCCCAGTTTAAGTCACCCACTGGTCCCTGTGTGGGCAGAGCAGGCTGAACTCATCATCTCTCAGCACCTCTGGGGCATCTTGGATGGGCTGGGAGATGCTCCAATGCCCAGGCTGCTGCAGCCTCTCTGGAACAGCCACGGTAAATCCTGCACATTTACGGGCCGCCAAGGACTGCCTGCCTGCTCACCAGAGCTGCTGCTTCTGTTCGCTGCCTTGTAGGAAGCTGTCTCCTGGCCTCCCCACGTTAAGTTAGAATCCATTGTATCGGCAGGTTTTGTATTACCAGGTGCTGGACACTGGGAAGGTAACATACCACAAAACCAAGGAAACAAACCCACTCAAATAAACAAAAAACACAGAATCTGAAATCTTGATCCCGTTTTCCATTTACAACAGGGCAAGGAGAGCCGAGAGGTGAGGAAGAATTAGCCACTTATTTCTCAGATGTCACATTGTGTAAGTGCTTTTATTTAAATACAGGAATCAGAACTGAAGGTCCACTTGGTCCTGTGACACCCACCAGCAGAGCAACGGTGCCAGCAGCAGCACTGTCTGAACTCCTGATGGGTCTGACCACTGACCTGCATTCCACACTTGCACACACCAGATGTTTTAGGTTTTCCAAGCACATCTGTGCTGAATCACACAAAGCCTGGCTTGTCAAACGTACACACTCCCCTCCCTGCCACAGCTTCCTCCTTTCCGAGCTCGTGACCCGTGGGGGAGCTGCTGGGGTTTGAGAGTTTATTACAAATACAGCAGCAATCAGAAAAATACTGGTAATTATATACAGGAGACAAACTCTGTAAAATTATCCTCCCTGCTAATGAGGAATGGGAAGATTTAATCTCCTGGAAACAACAATTTTACAAGTCCTCACACCTGGTTATTTCACGATGGAAACGATCAACCCCTCTGATTCCATGCTGAAGACAGACAGACAGACAGACAGAATGTGACCTCTTAATAAAAATCACTAGCACAGGATGTCCAACATCTGAACAGGCCAGATGGAGGAAGAATCCCGTCCACTTTACACCTGGGGAGTATCAACTGAGCTCAGACAAGCCAGCAGCTTATCCCTGCAAACTCACCAGGCACAGAGGGTGAGGGAGGACGGGCTCCTGCCCTGAGTTATGGGCACAGCAAACACAACCTCTCAGCACACTCCTTGTCATTAAGCCCTGATTTTAAACAGACTCTGCTCCTCTCAGATCTGCTCCCTGAACAGCTGTTTTCCTTTTGCTGCTCTCCAAGAACAGCTCCCTAAACCAGTAGATTTTCTAGATTAAGTGCAGAAGGTTGAAGGGTATTTCAGTGTTTTCCTGTTTATCAGAGCAATGTAAGAAAAGAGGAATAATTGAAGTAGGACATGAAGCAACCCCCCACCCCCAAACCACAAAGAACTGCCACGTAAGCTGCTTATCCCTCAGTTATTGTTGCTTCCCTCCAGTCTCAAATTCTTTCTGTCAGGAAAAATCCTTAGCAAGCAAAATGTAACTAGAAGACAAAGCTAAGAGTTGTAAAGCAGCATTAGGAAGAGCAATTCATTGTAGCTCACTATAATACCTATACAGTGAGCTCAGAAGTGAAAGAAATTACCAATTCTTTCCAGCTCTGTTCCGCCCCGGTGTCTCCAGCAAACATTAATCCGAGCTGCTCCCTCAGAAGGTGAATTTGACCCCCACAATCAGGGGTAGAGGAAAAGGGCAGCAGGAATTTGGGGCATGGCTTAGGGCTCTGACTCCTGAGCTCCTGCAAATGGAACTGCAGCTCAGGCCAGAGCTCGCCCTCCTCTCCAGCCCAGTCCTCACACAAACACTGCGGGGTCTGCCCGTGGAGGAATTCAGGAATCCTGCCCTGTGCCAGCCAGGCTGTGCCAGCAGCCCTGGGGACAGGGACAGCGACTCTGGGGAGCTCCACAGGCAGAGGTGACAGCACTGCCCAGCGTGGCAGGAGGGATCAGTTTGATCAGAGCTCGGATTCAGCACAGCCCCGGAGTGTCAGAAAGCAGGAGAGGAGCCCTCAGAACAGGGAACTTCAACCCCACAGGAAGGGACATGTTCCATCAACACCTGCTGGCCGCCTCCTCTGGGAGCCTGGCTGATGTTTCCACTTGTGTGGCTCTTGGAAGGACAAACTGTTATTAACTGATAAGCTGCAGCCACAGAGCTTCTCCAAGTGTTGGAATACTAATCTCCAACCCGCGCACCGTCTGCAAACAAGGCTGCACACAGAAACATCCTGCTCTGCTTCATCCCCGATAGCCAAAATTCCCCACTGCATTCTTCTCTTTAAACTCGCTTTTTCTGAAATAGGTTTACTTCCCCTGCAAACAAACCAACCACCCTGTGGTCCTAGACAAAGCACAACAGCTTTCATCTATTAGAAAGTTTCATTTCATTCTGGATTTCACTGACTACAGCAAAATATCACACCCTAAATCAATTCTTCAGAAAGATGCAGAGACCCAGAGGCACAACGGAGTGCTGGAAAAAAGCCTGACACGGAAGTTCAGGGTGCTGATTTGGCCGCCATGGGTATGTATGGAAACTGGAGTGATAAAAGTGGATTTGGGGGGGACACATTCTGATTCTCCCTTCTGGCTGAGGAAGATTTCCATTTGTGAAACAAGAGCAGTGCTTGACACGGTGCTTGGGCCCGTGGCCAAGCTCAGCACGCAGCCACAGGCAGGGCACGAGGAGCATTTCCTGCAGCCATGAACACTTGTACCTTCTGGAGGGGTTTGCCTGTGCTGCCCCACCACATCCATCCTGGAGGAACAGCCTCAGAAGGGCTCGGTGACACTGTGTGACAAACCCTCCTGGGAACCCCCAGCTCCCGTCTCCTGCCTCTCCCCACCCGTCCTGGTCCTTCCAAAGCTTCTCCTCAGCTGCTTCTACCCTCCACAACCCCCGAATTTCACAGCCTTAGCAAAAAACACAGACTCAAGATGCCAGCTCCTGTTTAATTACAAACACATCCAACCACCAAGCAGCTGCCACAAGCAAGGCACAGATCCTGCAGCAACAGGGATTTGAGACATTACACAGCTCTGCAAAGGAAACCCTGTGCCATGTGAAAGACACACCACAAAAGCTATTTTCTCCTTAGAAAAACCCACTTTGCTATGCTTGATCTGCCCACATGTAAGCACAGGGGAAGTTGTGAATGTCTCATGTATCATTCCACAAGTAATTCCAACCCTCCTGCTTTCCCCCTCATTAAACTCATCACAGTAACACTGCTAAGACACAGAATCTGGTTTTGGTCCATCCTTGCAGGTGTTGTTTGTAAGGTAAACAGGCAATTTCTCTAATTATTTCTATTGCTCAGGCCTCACATGTGAAATCAGTCTGGAATTCAGGCCGTTCCCCTAGGATGTGGGGATAACCAGGATTCCCTGGGCCTATACACTGCTGTCAGCAACTGCTACCCAGCAAACAGGACAAAACGTGGCATCTTTGGGGGGAATGAAACAAAAGCTGCAAATTAAGACCCATGTTTTCATTCAAATGGTACCTATGATAAAACTAAAAGGGAAAACACCGACAAAGATGCACTAAACCCCTGGAATCTGAGTGGAATTTTTCCAGTGTTATTTCTCACAGCAGCACTGCCACCTCTTTAAAATGTCCCATGGATCTTTCATAGACAAACACGCCCAAGAGGCTCCACAAACACCTGACAGGCAGCTCAGGCATGTGGAGTGTTTATTTTCCAGCATGTGAAATTCCCTCACACAGTACCTGGGAATTCTGGGCCTTTCCCAGCCCGTGCTGCCGGGAATGGGACTTTGCAGGGAGGAGGAATTCTGCACCTCCAGCTCTGGAGCATCACTGACAGCAGAGCTGAGCAGCACCCCAGGGAGAAAACAGGAGCTTGGGGGAGCAGAATAACTCAGGAGCCTGAACCCACTCCCACCTATCCATGTACAACACTGGAGAGAAAAGCAGGGAGCAGCTCCTGGGACATTTGTGTAAATCCTGATGGAGCTGAGGAGGGCAGCACTGCAAACCCTCACACTCCAGTGAAATGGGGATGTTGGAGCTACACTTGAAGCTAGACAAGTACTAAAACATTAAAAAAAGAGTAGGAGATGAGGGAGCAGACGCAAAGAAACACCCCTTGCAAATAAAAACCAAACAAAAAAACCCAACAAACCTGCAACTAATACAAATTGCTTCCTTACAGTCAGTCACAGCAGTTACCTTGAGCAGGAAAACACCCAATAACCAGAGCTCAAACAGGCAGAAGTTCCCACAGCACCCACAAAAATGCAAGTTTTCAAAACCACATTAGAAGTGGAAAAAGGTCTGTGAGCATCACACATAACCGAATGAAAACAGCTAAGCTCTTGCAGCGGCTGCATTTATTTTGGTATATTTTATACTCCCAAGCCCCACTCCTAGCTGAGCTCCACCCCTGCCCAGCAGGCTTCCCCCAGGAGAGCCCCAAAGCAGCAGGACAGGTTTGTGCTCCTCTGTTTCCCTAATCCATCACATCGTGCTACTGCGGAGTGGGCTCTAATTGAAACCACTCCAGTTGTCAAACACACCAGCAAAGCCCTGGCTGTGGTTCACTGGCAGGGTTTG
Organism: Anomalospiza imberbis; assembly: GCF_031753505.1. NCBI lineage: Eukaryota > Metazoa > Chordata > Aves > Passeriformes > Viduidae > Anomalospiza > Anomalospiza imberbis. The sequence continues at coordinate 7,223,121 of NC_089703.1, forward strand.
CTGTGCTTCGGTTCCTCAGCAGGCTTAGCAAAAGCTGCAGCCCATGAGCCCGGAGCAGGTGTGGGCTCAGGTGAGCTCAGCTCCTCCTGCACAAGAGCTCTGAACCCAGCACAGGAATTCAGCACTGGCTGCACCTCGGCTCTGCTCAAAGGTGCAGGGACCTGCAGCTTAATTTCCCTGTGTCTCCCAGGGCAGATATCCCATGGCAAGAGATCCTGGGGAGCAGGGGAGCAGCTGCAGAGCACCCACAGCACTCCCTGGCTCCACTCCTCCCTCCCTGCTGCCCTTCCCAAACCCTGCTCTGACAAAGTGGAAACCCCCACTCTCTCCTGCACATCAAGGTGACCTTGGCAAGGTGGGGGGATGACCTCAGGGAGCTGCCTGGCCCAGGTGTCCCCAGCCCAGTCCTACCTGTCACACCCTGCAGGGCTCATTAAGGGTCAGGCAAAGCAGATCCATCAGTGTCCATCCCCTGATTCCCTGCTCCACCTGCAGAGAGCCAACTGCAGAACTATCCCCACTCCAGAAAGTGCCCTCCTCAGGAGCAGTCCTGCTGCCAACACTGCAGCTCTGCAACTCCAGCAGGAGGCTGAGCAGAGTATTTGGGAATTCAGTTACACCGTGGGCTCCTCTCACCGCTGAAGCAGAGGGGATGCATTGCTGCAGAGAGACTGAAGCAGAAATACCTGAAAGATCAGAACTTCTAAAATATTAAGTCCCTGCTAGTCTGGGTTTGGGTTTTGTGGTGTTGTTGCCGATTTGTTTTGGGGTTTTCCCCTCATTTGGACGTGACCTTTATGGAATGGCAAGCCCAGACTGAGCAGTGCACCAGAAATGCTGTTTACCCACAGCCTGCAGGATCCCATCCACAATTTCAGCTCAGAGACGACAACTAAAGCAGTCAAACATAATGGCAAACTCACTTTTAAACGTTTCCCATACCTCTGCTCTGTAAGTTCCCTTGAAAAGGTCAAAGCAGAACTTCAGCAACTCCAAGAAATGTGAAACCTTAAGGCTGCCTTGGCGCAGACACAAAGCCCTAACCCCAGCAATTCCGAGGTGATTCACAGCATCTGTTACGTGTTCCTTAATTGCTGCAGCAATGAAAGCTCGTGCAGTTGCAATCTGTAAATGCCAGCAGGGCAGAGCTGTGACTCAGGGCTGTAAACACGGGAGGAGGGCTACAAAGGAGTGACTGGATCAGGTGGGAGCCGGAGGGGGATTTTCACTGACACACGGAGCAGCCCCGTGGATTTCTTTCAGCAGCTCTGTTCATGTGCTCCGTGGAAAAACTGCCAGAAGAGAGGGGCAGGTGGGGTCACTCCCAACCACAACCAGCAGCTCACGGTGTCCCTGCTTCTCTACAGCAGCTACGCTCCTATTAAATAAAACCTTCTCAAAGTCAAATGCAGGATTTCCAAATATCTCCTGGGCAGTGCTGGGTTACAACTCTCTGGTTACTCAAATCCATCAAGACTTCCCTCCTCTTCCATCCTTTAGCTGAAAATCATTTGCCTCATTTTTAAAGTCTTACAAGTTTAAGACACACAGGTTTGCCTGAAACAAAACCGTTATGAGCCTTAATACAGAATAAATAGGTGGCAGATAGGAAGGGCAGTTTTATGCCCACAGTGAGCAGACAATTTCTTTTCAGAAGCTCTAAAAGCAATGTTTTTCTAAAGCCAGGCAACAAGAAGAAAAAGAATCTCTCCCATCAAATGGCACAGAGTAAGAACACGAGGTGCAATTGTTAAATCAATACAACTTTAGCACAGCACTGAGGGAGGGAGGCCTTTGTCCCTGTCACTTCTCCACAGCAAGGTGAAGGTCCAGTTACACAACCCAGAGCTGTTCACAGCCTGGAGCTCCTCCAGCAGTGGGGATCAGGAGAAAGGAGTTTTTCCATATGCTCCTTTAGAGCCCAGACTGTGCAAGGTTTATGGCACGTATTTTTCATCACATCTCAACGGGCAACGTTTTGCAGAGCAAAACCAGGGCTCAAACCAAACCTCTCCTGTTTCTGCCCATTCTCTTCTCCCAGTTCCTGAGCCATTTTCCAGCTGTATTCCTGCAGTGCAATGAAGGAATGCATGTAGGAAGTGTTGTCAGTGTGACACAGAACTGCAGAGGAGCCAGACAAGCTGCAGGGAAGCACAACAACCACAGGTGAAGAGCCCTGCCCAGGCAAAACAACAATTTGCTGCACAAATAAATTCACCCTCAACCCTAAAAGCAACTTCAGAAAGGGAAAATAGCAGATGGAAAGTAGCAGACTGCAGGAGCAGGGCAAGGAGAGAGAAAAGGGTTGGGTTTATAGCTTAGTGGGGTTTCTTTTGGTTTTACTTTGGCTTGTTTGTTAGGGAGGTGGCATGATTTATTTCTCCAGTTCCCTCTCATTGCAACTGAGGTAATGAAAGACTTGGGCTTTGGCAAAGATCCCCTCCTCAGCCATAAAAATAAAAAAGAACTGTAATTAAACTTACCAGAAACAAAGCTAATCAAACTCAACAGTAACAAAGGGCAACAGAAACACGTTCACTGTATCAGATCTTCCTTGCTGGCCCAAAGCCCAGAGTTTTCATTACAGTTTTTTCCTTCCCCCCAATTTCACAACAGCATTAAGCAGCCCTGGCCCAGGATGCCTCAGCTTTACAAACTCTATTTGTAGGAGATCAGCTTTTCATGATCCAAAAACCCAGCATGTGGAAAGTGTTAAGTCTTTCATGTAGCAGAGGAGGTTCTTAAAACTTCTACTGTTCAACTCAGAAATCTTGGAGCTTCACAGCCCATTAGAGGTTTGTGAACCACAGAGAAGGGCAGAGTTAGCAAAATAAATCAAGAGTTCCTGTGGGATGTCCTGGTGCTTTACACAGGAGGCACAAAGCAGGCTCTGGGTTAAACACCAGGGAGGACTTCTCAGATTGCAGGAGCAGAGAGCTGGTTTATAACCTGGAATGTGCTCTCCTCTCTTTGAAGGGTCTGGAGGCATCCCACAGAATCACTCTGTTTGTGTCAGGGGCACTGCAAGGGAAAAGGGAGCCCAAAAAGTGTCTGGGGGAGGGCGAGGATCAGCTCAACTCTTCCACCCAAGAACAAACCATCTCAGCATGGCAATAAAAGCACTTACCAGCACCTTCTTCATGCCAGATCTCTCCTGGCTGCACAGGAGTTTGGTAGTGTAAAACAGTCTTCCCTGCCAGTGCTCCCCATCCCAGGTGACCAGAGCCAGGAAGATTTCCCAAGCACCAGGGCCGTCAGCAGCTGGGATTTTGTCATCATTCCTGTAACACTCTGTCTGTTTCTTAAGGCTCCAAGTTGTCAAATGCAGCAATTACTCTGAGAGCAGCTCCTTCACTTACACCTCCCCAGCTCACAAAGTTTGCAAAGAAAAGGGCAATGCACAAACTTAACCTTGGAAGAGCTGAATCAGAAGGAAACACGCCTGTCACCGTTCTGGGATTTTATAAAAAGACGTGCAAGAAGCAGGGGGTTTTCTGTGGAATCTGCTTGGATCACTCAGGGGCTGCTGTGGCATCACCTGCACCCACTTACCCAGCCTGAAGCAGGAAGGGAAGGAAGGCTGGGTTTCTGTCCTGCAGGATGCAGCCCTGACTCCAGCGAAAAGGCACAAACACCACAAAGGGGTGTTTGTCAGCCTTGCAAGATCCTTATTCCTCCCAGCAGGAGTAGGAAACCCAAAGCCTGAGCATTTCACAGCTTTTCCACATACAGGAGACATTAATGCACCTTCTGGCAGGGAAAGGAAGCCCTCCACATGCCATATATCCACAAATCCACCATGGTGCAGGTGTGCAGGGCTCTGGCTGACACTTACAGCCCCCCTGGCACCCTGCAGAACAGGAATCCTCCCTTCCCTGTGCTGGGAGAAAACAGGAGAAGTTCACCCAAAACGACATCACCCTCACCTAGAAGTAATCACCAGCATCTTTTTGTCCTGACCATCTGAATTCTATCACACTCCTAAGTGTCCTCCCTTCAGATACAGAATGGAAAGGAAAAACAAAGCAGAAGCAAATGCAGCAGATTTCAACGTGTGATGTTAAATGTTTCTTCTGCTTACAGAGCCAGTTCTATCACAAACTGCTTCACCTCCCCTATGGCACAGCCTCTATTCTAGCTCCCCATTCTCACTTTATTCCACCATCTCTGTAATTCCTGGGAGTCTTCCTTGGCATGAAAAAAAAAATAACAAGCAGCAAAAAAACCCCTGGTAATCAAGCACTGCTTCTTTTTTACAGCTGGCTGGAAACAAAACTGACAAAATGAGTGCATCTGTCTCCTGGAGTTGTTATTGTCTTTTCTGCCCGTTCCAGCAGCACATTACAGGATATTTAGGAGTGACTGATGTGCTTGGGGGCTGGTTTGGAGCCAGGGGAAGGCAGTGGGTGCTGTTCTTAGGGGGCCATCGGGGGTAGGAGGTGATGCCTGAGCCCACTGATCTCCTGTGGAAGAATAAAGTTCATTCCATGCTCTGTGGCCAGGCTTACCCAAGTGCACTTTATTCTCTGCCAACAGAGGGGCATTTCCTAGTGCACAATCCTTTGCCCCAGCTGGCTGCTCTGAACCCCACACAAGCCAGGCACAATTCCCTGTGTGTTTAAGGAACCAAACTCTGCTCTGACGGCCCTGGAACACGGCTCACAACACGTCCAAGCTGCTGGTATTTATTTACTCCTTGAACACCAAAATTCAAAGCGAACTGCTGCACTAGCTCTTGAAACTGTAATCTCTGTCTCACACACTGTAAATACACACGGGGAGCAGCACACAGAGGATTACCTGCAGAGTGTTCCTCTCCTAAGGCATTCCAAAAGTCAGTCCCCAGGCAGGATTACACAGATGCATTTCTTCCAGGAGTTACCCGGATTTTAAAACATTAGCACTGTTCTGGGACAGGATGTCCCACAAACAGCACTGCTGCTCACATGCCTGGTTTATTTTTGCCTTTCTGAAAGCCATTTTCAAGCTATAAAGCACATCTTCAGTCACTGACTGGATGGGGAACAAACACCATGAAGGGTTTGATGCATGGCAGCCATGGAAAAATCCTGCCAGGCTGGGACACTCAACCATGAAAATAAACTGCACAAATCCTTTACCAGACACCTATTTTATGTACCTGCAATTCACAGGACCTCAGGGTTGATGTCTGACTATTTGATACAATCTGACAACTGCCAGGGAAGAAGAAAAGCTGCTGGTTTTTCTCAGAGGGAAAGAAAATACAGAATAAATATACAGCTGTTGATGAACAAAAGCATTTTAACCAGAGTCACACATACCCTTCAGCACAGATGCAAAAGAGAATTCACAACAGGAAAATAAACAAACCGAAATTCCTTAGGATGGTGAATTATAAACATAAAGTAAGGAAAATGCAGTGGAACAGAACTCTGAGGAGCAGCATTGTGTTCTCTCAGTTGCTGAGGAAGGCTCAGACAATATTGTATCAATTACCCAAATAATCTTGGCTTGTATCTTTGACTACAGACTTTTCCCTACAAAGCAGAAATTGTCCTTTCTGGCTCCCTGACAGAACTCAATGCAATTGCCTAATGGCCCTCTTTTACTTGCAACAATATTTTACTCCTACCTACCTCTAAACCTTCAGAGAAAAATAAACAATGAGATCCAATCTTGTAATGTAAAATAATAAAAAAAAGCCACTGGAGTGCAGAGCTGATTTATTGCCCATGCTAAAGTCAATTCTAGAGTCCAGCTGGCACAGTGAACACACCTTCTGTTTTTATGCTCTCCATCTATGAGGGTTTCTTAGGAAGAAAGTCAAATAAGCAGCTCATTTTTTGAGCTGATGATGCTGTAAATTACCTTTGGCATACAAAAGTAAAGTGATACAATTGAAAATTAATCCTCTTATTCTCTTAAGAGAACGCTTAAGAGACTTAAAACAAGAACAATAAAAACAAAGCACATTTTAGGTACTTTCTTTCTTTGGTTTTGCCTGCTTCAGCTGGAAATGAGACAGGCAGGTTTGGGAAAGGTCTCTGGAAGCTGGAGCCAGTCATTAATCAATCATTAATCAATGAGCACACACGTGGCACAGGCGAAAGGGCTGTTGAGAGCCAGGCAAGATGCACCTCCAGGAGATGGGAATTCACAGGATACACTCACAGGATACACCCAGGGAACTGAACTAAAGGAACACTAGTGTATGAACACCTCCAGGAGATGGGAATTCACAGGATACACTCACAGGATACACCCAGGGAACTGAACTAAAGGAACACCTGTGTAGTGCATGAGCCATGGACTGTGGCCCAAGCCTGCCAGGAGCTGTGCTCACCTGAACACCTGCATTCCCTTCAGAGATGAAGAAAGACACCACGGTGTGTGTTTCTTCAAGGGCCTTTCCAAACCTCCTGGGTTATTATCCAATAAAGTTATGACATTTGCAATAGGTTTAACAGTTAAACTTTTGAAAACAAACCAGATCACAGCGAACACACACACTGAACATCCCTCTGCAAACAGCCTTCAGCTCTGAGCCACTTAAATTCAGGAATATCTCCATCTGAGCTCAGCATGTCACTGCATTCCTTGGCTTTCCTCACCCTGCTCCTGGTGAGCAGCACCAAGGGCCTGGCAGGAGCTGCCTCAGCACCCTGCCTCACCTGGAGTCAAACACTAATTCAGTGCTCCTCCTCCCTCAGCTGAGACAGCTCACAAAAACAGAAAAAAAAAAAAAAAAAAGAAGAAGAAGAAGGCAGCAGGTTCCCTCCAGAAGAGTTTGTTATGCAAATGATTCGGTGGTTTCACTTACACAGGAAAAGCAACTGCTGCCTCTGCCCCTTTTGCTAACTGGACTGAAGCCCAGTAGGATATTTGCTGTGACTACAGAAGAAAGTCTCAGCCTATCATTTGAAATCATTTGGGGCAGGTGAAGCCCAAGGCCCCTGTGCCTGCAGTGGCCACGCTCTGGAGGCAGCAGCAGCAGCGAGCAGGATGAAATGAAAAGAAGCAGTGGCTGTTTATGTTGGCAGTCGCTTCAAACTCTAATGGAAAATTTCAGCTCTGACTGCATCCAGCCTAGAACAAGTTATTAAAGAAAAAGGTTCAGCTTTCAAACAGAAAAGGCTTCCACAGCTTGTCCCTCTCTGAACGCTCCCGCAGCAAAGACAAGGCAGGAAATAATGTGCCTTGACTGCACTGTATGAATATTCCATCATTAGGGGAATATGGCCTCAAATAAACCAGATTTCCTTGGGGAGAGCAGAGCAGGGATAAAGCCCACGCCACAGCCACAACGCAGCTCCTGCTACAAACAAGGCTCACCACTAAATGCAAATATTAAAAAGCCAATGCAGGGCTAAGTAATCACTTTATACCAACAGAGCAAGAGATATTCATCTAATTATCCCCCTCCTTTGATCAAAGGCACTCTGCTATTTGAACAATTGTGTCGAGGGAGAAGCTCTACCTTTCAGATGCTCAGGAGAGCCTTGCACAAATATTCCTGGGGCTGCTGGCTGCCACCAGGGGTGACGTGGGGAGGGCTCCGTCTGTCCTCAGAGGGGACAGACACCTTGCCAGCCCGCACATATGGTAACTGCACTGACCTTTCAGCTACTACACATTTGCACTATATTTAAGTGCTACTCAGGAAGCCAATATTGTGTATTATGTAACACGAGATTAAGCATTAATGAGGCAAGAATAAAATTGTTTATCTAAACCCCAATCTGAAATTAAACAGAAGTTTATGCTGAAAGCTCACACTGCACTCGTTTTGCCTCCTAACATTAACAGAGCACAGCTTATTTAGTCTCTGAGTTAAGTCCCAGCAGCATTTAATTTGAAGAGGAAGATTTTACTATCAGAAGAGAGACCATTTTTCCTAAAGAAATGATGCATATTTAGTTCTTATGTGCATAAATACAGCACACTGCAGGTATTTCAGTGTCAGGAAACAGGCAATATTCATAACTCCTGTTTACACTGTGCTTTAGAGCTAAATAAAGGAGCATCCACCCAGAGGCAAGACCTTTCGATTGCACTCTGTCATCTCTTGCTCAGCAGCCAAACCAAAAATCACACACACCACAGATACCTATGTGCTCGACAGGGAAATTCAACCCAAAATTAGCCCGGAGTCTGCGTGCCTGCACAAAGATCCTCTGTCCTCCTCCTGGGCTTCCTGCAGGCCTGCTGAGGAGGAGAGAGGGGCACGGGGACCAAGGTGGTTCCAAAATCTCAATTCAGCTGCAGCAAAGGCCGTGGCAGTCTGGCAGGGTAACAGGACATCACTCCTGGACCTGGGAAAGGGACAGTCACACACATCCCCACGCCTGGGGGCACTGCTCAGACAGCACCCTGCCCCAAAGCAGGCTGCAGAACCCCAGGCACAGGGAAACAATTCTGTTCCTGCTGGGAACAGGCCTTGAACAGTTCAGACAAACTGCAAGGGCAGCTGGGGCTGCCAGAAGCCTTCCTGAGAGAGCAGCACAAGGACAGGCTGAGGAGCAGGAGCCAGCTCTGGGTCCCAGCAAGGTGACACCAGCACTTGGCACCCTCCTGCTCTGATGGAGTCACTGCCCTGCACGAGTCCATTCCCTGTTTCTCTTCACCTCCTGCACAAGCCAACGCAGAGTTAAGCTGTTTCCATGAACCCAGAAAGGCAATCCCCAACCTTGGAGGCATTTAAGTACCTTTATCTCGGGCCTATCACAATGCTGGTGCTTCTAAAACTCTCAAATTCAAGTAGCTCACTGTAATCATCTAAAGAATTCAGAGCAGAATGTTAAATACTCGGAAAATCCTGTATTATCACAAAGTTTTAGCAAATTATCCCAAAATGGGCGGATGGCAGGGGAATAAAACCACATTTAAAGCCAAACCAGATAGTTAAGAAAACTGTTGCCAGCTGTGCACCTTTCATTCTCACAACATGGGAATTTAAATGAAAGTAATTATTGAAAACTGTTCATGCCACTGAAAAGCCTCCAAAATTTACTTCTTCCCATGAAGAGCAATCAGCAGGAACCAAAGGAGAGCGGAGCAGTTCATCAGCTGCAGCTAAGGGGAAACCACCCAGGGGAAGATAAAAGGAAGGAAGCTGCATGGAAATAGAGGAGAAGGTGCACTTCAGACAGGTCAGTGGAAACCCAAGGAAGTTTCAGAAGTGTCATTTAAAAACCTCATGGCTCAGGTACACGGAGGCACTTTTCCTCCAGGTTAACACTGATCCTACATTAAAGCAGCACCTTCCTTGATCCATTTTATTCCCACGTCCACTGGGAACCCCTCCTGGACATAAACATGGAAATAAACTGGAAATGCGAAATAAACCAGCGGAGTGAAGACCCAAACAAACACACCTTTGATATGGAATAAACGTTCTCTTTCATAAAGCTTTTTTCTTGAGGATTACTCATTTAGAAGAAATTTTTTTCAAATTTGTTGAAAAGCTATGTTCAACTAGTTAAAACACACATTGAGAAATACAGGGTTTTCTCAAAAGATATTGCACACTAACTATGGAGGGAAAAAAAAAAAAAGCCAAGGCAGTACTCAAATAGGACATTCCTTAACACACTTGTGAAAGCTCAGGACAGGATGGCCTGATTCTCATCTCTCACCACGGCCGCTTTACACCTTCCCAAAGTAGACAAGAAACACAATGTCATGTTCACCTCCAGATCCTGACTGCCTGCACAGCAGCCTCAGCTTGATTTAACATAAAATAGGCCTGGTCTCTACAAGAATTCCCTATTTCTGGTGTACTCCTCTGCTCCCACTGGTTCCATGTTCCAGGTTTAGGCTGACATTAGGGAGAATTTTCCCCCAGTGAAGGGGCTAGGAAAAGACAGGTTTTACAGAAATCTTGGTAATAAGGAGATTTAACTTTTAGTGGGGATTGCAGAGGCAAAACCTCCTGGGTCCCCTCCCCACAACCTTCAGTGACCAGGAAAGAAAACTCTTAATAAATCAGATGTCCAAGAGCCATTAAGGCAAGTCACTCCAAGAGTGCCCCTGAATCATCTTTAAGTACCTGGAAGTTGCTTTAGTATCCATATAACAACTTTTTAGAGTTTCACTGATGTTAATATGGAGGCTGAACACGAGAATAAAGCCTTTTTCTGGTGTTTCTGGAATTGCTACAGGCTTACTTCACACTGCAACAGAAAAACGGCAGGCAAAGTATCTGAAATTATTCTGAAAAAATGCAGACAAATTAATCCCACAGCCTTGTCATTTACATTACTCGTTATCCCACTTAAGGGAACAGAAGCAAAACTGTACAGTCAAATATTTACTGCAGCCTTTATGCTGCAATGTCTTCCTACAGCACAATGGCTGTAAATTTTGGCTGAAAAATATTGGGAATTAAAGAAAGCAGAAGTGAGGCCTGTGGGCAAAAATAGGAAGTGGAGATTATAAACAACCCGTTGTAGGTCAAAGGTTATTTGTAGATCAGTTACCACAGGGGCTAAAAAAACTCCTGAGCCCAAACCCATCAACATGATACTTCCTACAGCTCAGACTTAATATTTAGTCTTCTCTGTAGTAAAAAATTAGACCTAATGAAATAAAAATATAACACTTGTAAAATGAGAGCTTCTGTGAGGTTTATCCCCGCTTGCAAAACTTTTACAAAAACCCCAAGGCCGATATCCAAGCTCCAATGTAAGAAGTTAAGCACAAACAGGGGCAGGCACCTGCCCCAAACTCTCCATTTTCAGGGTTTTTTTTTTTCCCTCCCCCCTGCAAAACATTTTTTTTCATCACAAAAAAAAAAAATCATATTTGAAAAATAAATTTCAATTTATAAAGACACAATATACTTCAGAGCTGCTGTAATTCAAACTTAGAAGAGGACTTTTGCCCCTCAGCAACTTCACCATCAGCAGAATTCATTTCTAAAAGCAAACACTGATTTGTTCTAAACCCGTTCCGGGAGATATTCTGGAGGAAAGAGGAAAGGCATGATATGTGCTAGGTTTGCCAGATGCTGATAAGATCCACACTATTCCAGTATTCCTTCCCAGCTGTCACCTTTCCAGGCCTCCACGCCTCAAAATCCAACACTTGAGCAGTAATTTGAGTTTCCTTTCACGGCAGAATGAGTGAACTTGTAATTGTCTCATCCTCCCCTTCCTTTTTAGCTCACACAGTGTTACTATTTACCGCCCAAAGATTTGTGCTATCACAGCACTGTCTCACAAGAACCTCCGGGAGGAGAATGGAATCATCCCACAGAAACTGGGAGGTTTTTAAATATTATTACAGCAAGGCTCTTCCCCAGTGCACATCCAGACTGCGCACCTACAAAAGTCTAAACGCGCTGTGACGCTTCAGATCAGGGCTAACACACTGCTAGAAAATTGTCCAGCTCCATTTTCACGGAGCTACCTGCCTTCTAAACCCAGAACAAAACCGAAACCACTTTCCCAAAGGCTCCCCGCAGTTAAAGGACACCGGCAGCACAGAAGCCGAGGCTCCTTTAGGGCCAAGTGAGCGGCTCCCCAAGGCGTCCCGGACCCTGGCTCCTGAGCAGCAGTCCCCCACCGCTCCCTGCCCGAGCCCCCAGCCCTGCCGGGATTTTGGGGGGAATGACAGGGTTACATAACCCCGAGGAGCTGGGAGATGTCGGATCCACCCGCAAACACGAGTTCCAGGGAGGGGAAGAGTTAAGCAGAGCCCGGCACGGTTCGGGTCGCAGGCAGACCTCGGGCTGCTTTGGTTTAGGTTTTCTTTAATTACCCGATGCCACTCGAGCCCCACCGGGTGACACAAAATGTATTATCCAGTCGTAATGTCAGAATTTAAAATTAGATTCGGTCTCCATAAATACACTTCACCCAGGCTCAGTGGCTCCGTCCAGCCATGACGATTATTTTATGTAACATCTTTCAGAGCCCAAGACCTAAAAACTGCACTAAAAATCAGCAGCTGCCTCGGCTGGCTTTGGATTTCTCTTCCGTTTATCTGAGGAGATTTCGGGGTAAAAAGGAAAGAGTTCTGCAAGATCCAACAGCAAAGCAGCGAGAGAAAAAGCGAATTACATAAAGTCCAAATGTACTTACGGTCTCCTTATTGGGAAGCAACTCCTTTCGGATTCTGAAGAAGTTCTTGCCGTACTGCCTCAAACCCTTAATAAACCGCTTCTGTGATAAAAGATAACAAAAACAGCGTGTCAGCAGCAGTTCAAAAAAAAAAAAAAAAGACAAAAAAAAAAATTTAAAAAATCCCCCAAACGGCGGCTGCGAATCGGCAGCGGAACCGAGCGGCGCCGGGAGCCCGGGGAAGCGAACGCACCTACACGGCTGCGAACGGGGGAAAGGGCTTGGGAAAGACACCGAAAAATCCCAACCGCATCCCCTTCCGCGTCCAGCTCGCAGCGCTCGCAGCTCCGCCGAAGTCGGTGCCGCTGCCGGAGCCGCTCGGGGCCGGCTCCGCGGCCGGGCAGCGCAGGGCAGAGCGCGGCGCCGGGCTCGGGGCTCCGGGCAGGTGCCGCAGGGGTTAAAGGCTCGCAGCCCCCGCGTTCCTCGGCGGGGCTCGCCGGGGCCGGGGCCGGGGCCGGGGCCGGGCGGGCAGCGGGGCCGAGCGGAGCCGAGCCCCGGAGCAGCCGCGCAGGGCCGGGCGGAGGCGGCGGCGCCCAGCGTGTGATGGCGGCGGGGCTGGGCGGGCGGCTCCGCGGGGCGCGCCGCAAAAGGCGGCCTGGATCGCCGGCCCCCCTCAGCCGCGGGCCCGGGCCCGGCCCCGGCACCGCCGCCTCCTCCGCCCGCCGGGCTCGGCCCCGACACCGCCCCCGGCAGCCCCGGCAGCGGCCGCCGCCCGGCCCCGCTCCCTGCTCGTCCTCTCCCTCCTGCTCGTCCTCGTCCTCTCCCCGGCCCCTGCCCTCCGTACAGCCGCGGCCGGGGGGCTCCGGGCCCTGCCCGCGGCCCCCCCAGCACATCCCCGCGGCGAGGCAGCAGCGGGAGAGGGACGGCTGGACAAAGTGCCTCTCTCTGCAAGGGCCATGCTGGAGAAGGACTTCTTCCTTCCCTACGAACACCGACAGAAAAAGTGTTTCCTTTTTCCTTTCCGATCAGCAGAGTACACGGGTGTAAACAACAAGCAAACAGCGAATTTCTGCCCGCAAAACCGACAAGGGATGTTGAGTATGTGGGCCCTGCTATTCCAGGGAAAGGAGGGAAATGACAATTTGCAATTCCCTAAAAAGAAACAAGAAAGAAAAAAAAAAAAAAAAAAAAGCCCTTTTCCTTTCCTATAAACACTGTGTACAGGTATAAACAAGGAGTAAATAACAAATTCTGTCTGCAAAAAAGATAATGAATGCTGAGTATGTGGGCCCTACTATTCCAGGGGAAGGGAGGGAGATGAGATTTTAAAATCCCCTAGAGAGAAACGAGCCTCAAGTTGGCTTTAATGCATTTTGGATCGCATCTTTTTGCAAGCATCTGCTGGAAGGAGGTGGGCAGGGATCACAGGCTGCCATGATGTGAAGGGCATGAGGGCTCCCAAAAAGGTGAATTCAGTGCTCAAACGGTGCCCCCAGCAGCTGCCAGCACAGCCCTGGATGCGAGGGCAGAGCCCCGCTCAGGATCCTGCAGGTCTGCTCCCACTGGGATCTATCCTCACCTAACCCTGACCCTCAAAACCAGCAAGACTGCAGAGTTCGCCAAGAACGTGCCCGGGGGCACGGAGACGGGAATTAACCACCGCTTGTAAAGGCTTGGAGATTACAGTCCCTTCCAGTGTGTGATTTACTCATACCCACCTGCTCCTTCCAAAGCAGCCCACACAGCACCCCGGAGCGAAGCGTTTAAGGGGTGCCTGAGCTCCCAAACTCGGGAAGTTTTACTGAGAGCGAGGTGCCGGCCCCCAGACACAGGCAGAAGTCACCAAGTACCTGCAGAGCAGGATGCCGAGTGCCCACGGAGTACAGCTGGGCCCTCATGCACTCACACACTCATTTCTTCCAGGTGAATTTTCCCAAGGAATTCTCATTATGCTGGGGTGCGTGCATCCCTCCCCTGGCACCACAAACCTCTGGCTGGTGCTCTGGGCAAGAGAAGGTGGCAGCAGCAGTGACAAACACACCCCAACACCACTCCCAGCATCCCAAAGAGCAGTGCAATTCCCGTCTGCAGGAATCCAACCAGCTAAAAGGGGAAACATGGAAAGGCAGGCGCTCAAAGGGAGCGTTGCAGGATGCCCTCAGGCCCTGCCATCGCTGCCTCTGCAGCATCACTTCACAGCGCGCGCAGCAAAAGGGGACCGAAAAAGCTGTAGGGAATAAGGAGAAACCAGCCCAGGTCCCAGCCAGTGATGGAACAGCTCAGGGAAACAGGAGAGCTCAGTCTGGTCCATGGCATAAAATGAGAACACCCAATTCCTATTCCTTATTTTGCCCAAGACTTACTGTGGTGCACTTGAATTCTTAGGGAACAGTTTAATTTGTTTTTTAAGATTCCTTTTAACCAAACTATGTTATATTTGGGTTGTGTTGTGATTCAACTCCATTAATAACACCTATGACAAACTGTTTTCCTTTGACCCCATGGGATGCCAAAGTCCCTTCTGGAAATGCAAGCCTAGCACAGAGCCCGTCTGAATAACAGAATTAGAGGGACCTGGGAATGCTGCTCCAAATTTGCAAGTAGGAATGAAGTCAATCCTTCTGGCCGATTCTGCTGTCACCTTTACTGATGTTATACAGAACTATCCTGGGCCACTGAGGCACTGAGAGATACCCAACTCTAAAGGAGCTTCGTGCCTCTTGGAAAGGCAAGAGAGAGACACTTCTTAATATACAAACAACAACAAAGCACTCAAAAAATAATTTCAGAAACTCAGACAGAAATTCCAGAGCTTAATAATGCTTTTTAAAAAAACATTTTCAGATCTTCCTTCCTATTCTAGACTTCCATTAATTCAGGCATCATGGCCCATTCTCCCTGCAGCAAGAACAGCTACTCCTTTTCTCCAAGTCAAGCCCAGCACAGGCCTCAAAATGGCTTTAAACAGAACAGAACGAAATAGTTGCACACCAAATCAGAGGTGACCTGTTGCTCCCCGGTGTCTCACAAAGCAGACTGCCTGACACTGATTGAATTTGCTCTCCCCTGCACAAATGACATGCACCAGTGCCGCAGGAGATGCTGCACTGCTCACAGGAGGCATCTGAGAGCGACAGCTGCCAAGCTAAAATAGCCTCAAACCCAGGGCTGGGGGAGCAACGAGGCTCAGACCTATGGATAAGTTTGGGTAAGAAGTGGAAGTGGCTCTGGAGCACAGTGGTTTCATTTTTACAAGTACGTAATTTGGATTTTTAGGACAAACATTTCAATTTTACCACTTCTGTTTAACTTTAAAAGATTGCTTATGACAGGGTTCTGTCAGCATTATTGTTTGTGCCGCTCACTGAAGACAAACTGTGCCACAATTAAAGAAGTGCTGTGGATAATGAGGGCTGTGAAGCAGCTTTAGGAAATCCCAGGGCTTGTGGGGCGGCCGGTGCTGACAGACACGGTTTTATGGGGTGGTTTCCATGGCTATGGACCAGCCCCAGCACGAGGCCTCCTAATGCCATTTGATAATTTGATGAAATGCATTGGATGCTGCAGCATCCTGCCTGTACACAGGGAGCTATAAATAACCCGGGCAGAACAAGGAACAAGCATGTTAATGTTTGCCTGCGTGTTCCTTGCAGGTCCCATATTTCATCCCGAGGAACAAACCTCCTGACAAGATACACAAAGCCATTCTGCCGTGCCTGACAGAGCTCAGCTGGCACGTTTGTCACGGGGCTGGCAGTGCCAGGGCTGAGCTCGTGCGTCAGGGTTTCCATTATCCCCAGATTACAGCCTGGCAGGAGCAACTGGCTGCTGCAAACCCTGCACCCCGTGTGCTTCTCTACCTCAAAAACCCCAAATAAAGCCGCTGCTGAAAGCGTGCACCAGTAACATCCCACTGCAAAAACAACCACCAACCTGTTCAATCAACTTCCAGCTGAAGATTTCCAACTGAAACCTTCAGAAAGGCAGCACAACTCTGATGAACGCACAGATTCATCACTGCTGCTAACGTGTCTCTTCTGATGTGGTGCTGCAATCGAGTTCAGAGCTCATTATTTTCTCCAAGAAATTCCGTGTGCTGTTTCATTCCCTCCCTATGATTTCCACCTGGTTAATGAGTGAAGAGCATTGTGAAATGAAAAACATTTACACACAGGGCCTCTTCTGATCTTTCTCAATCCAGGAAATAAGGATTTTATTTCTCCATCTTTCTCATAAAAACCAAAATCAAATCACCTCTTTAGCCTATGTCCAAGAACAGCAAGTTCTTCTCTCAACCTTTTTCCTTAATTCTAAGCAAACAAAATGAGAGATTTTGCTATGATGAAAGCAATAGCTTTAGTGCGTGTCTGGAAAGGCCAGGTTTTCCAGGCAGATGCCAGTGGAAGCTGTCACCACCTTCCTTATTTAATATGCATTTTAAAGTTTTATAATAAACATGGTAGGAAAATGTATGGGGTTTTCATTAACAGCAGATAAACACTAAATACATGAAAGCATCTTTCCTGATCTTCGCGAGCTGCAAAACTTCTGTTCAGTGTGCAGCACATTTAGAGATATTTGAAAATAAAATCATGTTTTCACCCAGTTCTCTCACACAAAGATACGGAAAACCAAAATATTTTGGTGTCGTTCATTCGATACCAGTCTGTATGACAAGGCATGGATGTTCCCACTGGAAATTCAAAGACCCTGTGCAGAGTGCAGCCCTGGTCACCCGCACGTGACACAAACCCTACACTCCCCAGGCCATCTGCCCGTGAGATCAAGTGTCCTCTCTGAACAAACTGACAAGGAATAGATCAGCTGAAAGCCTTCAAGGTGCCCAACAATTTGCTCTCTCCCTCCCAACTGCATCGCTTTGTCTTCCTGAAAAATTATACTGAAAAAAGGGAGCCTGGCCCCAAGTGTGGGGGCTGAGCCCAAAGCTCTGCGGGAGAGGCACCTCCCAGCCTGAGCTGGAGTGCCCACAGCAGCCACAGACGGAGTCATTAACAGCTCCCTCGAGGGAATGCCAAAGATCCTGGATGATAATGACCCCCCTTCCACGGAGCTGCTTTTGTTGGGAACAATGGAGCTCCCATGGTACCTCTCGCTGGCTGGAAATATTGGTATTAAGTGAGCGTGAGCACAGCTGTGTGTAAATGACACATATAAACAGATTAGATTTGTGTATTTATACTGGATGCAAACACATTAATAGCACATTTGCATACCCAGTTGGCTAAATGAGATTGCATGCAGAGCAGGATTACTGGTTACAAACACATTTATTTAGGATTTTCAATAAAGTATTTATATTGCCATTCAGGAGGTCAGAGTGGATTCATCATCCTTTTTCTCCTCTTTGCCTCCTCAGACACACACAAATGCTCTTGTCAACATGCTTTGCACGGATTGCCCACCCCTCTTCACAGCTAGGCTGGGAAAAGGGCTCCAGCCAGCAGAAGGAGCTGAACTGAGGTGCTCAACCCAAAGGCTGCCCCAGTTTCCTCCCATTTACTTTATTCGAAGTGATGTTTCAAGGGGATGAGAGTTCTCCTTGTGACCACAGCATGAACCACTCCCGAAATGCCAGTTTACAAAACTCCTCATCCCCTCCTCTGTTTAATGCCAGGGATCAATGCAAGAGTCTGCACGAAAGGCAACATGATATTGAAGGTGACACAACAGCTCTCAGACATTTCCAGAGCTGCAGGAGAATTCAGCTCTTCCTTCACCCCGGGCCTGGAGCTGTCAGGGTGTTGCTAACCTTTTGTGCTGACCCCAGCTGGATTTTCCCATCAGGATTTTTACCAGAGCTATTTTTATAAAGAGGAAGATTACAGGTTCACCCGAAGCACCAGGCAAAGCTTTGATTCCCATTCTGCACTGTACCTGTGTCTGGGGGAGTCCTGATGGGAAAGAGAAAACAAAACAGCAAAAAAATGAAAAAAAAAAAAAAAATCAATTCTGTCTAAACGAGGAGCCTTTCTGTTTGCCCTAACTGCACCGTGATTATCAGCTCTGGGGGCTCTCACTGCACAGCCTGGATCAAATGCTCCCAAGCCCTCAGCTCAGGCCGTTCCCATTAAAAGCCCGGGTGCTGCCTCCCTGTCCCTGCCCGGCCCCGCCATAAATCAGAGAAATCATCCCCGAGCTGAGAGCTGAGCTGCTGGAGAGGCACCGGGAGGCACCGGCCGGGTTGCCAGGCAACCTGTGCAGGAGGGATGCAGGGATGGACCCAGGGATGGATGGATGGAGGGATGGATGCATGCAGGGAGGGATGCAGGGATGGACACAGGGATGGATGGATGGATGGATGGATGGATGCATGCAGGGAGGGATGCAGGGATAGATGCAGGGATGGACACAGGGATGGATGGATGGATGGATGGATGGATGGATGGATGGATGGATGGATGGATGGATGGATGGATGGAGGGATGGATGGATGCAGGGATGGATGCATGGATGGATGGATGGATGCAGGGATGGATGCATGGATGGATGGATGGATGGATGCAGGGATGGATGGATGCAGGGATGGATGGATGGATGGATGGATGGATGGATGGATGGATGGATGGATGGATGGATGCAGGGAGAGATGGATGCAGGGATGGATGGATGGATGGATACAGGGATGGATGGATGCAGGGATGGATGCAGGGATGCACGGACAGACAGATGGGAGCTGCTGACAAATGGCCAAGGGGCGGCACCGCCAGACTGGTCCCTGTACCTCCCCACCCCTGCTCGGGCATGGCTGTAAAACCCAGCTCCAAAGGCTTCTGTGACGAACACCTCCTCCCTGCTCCATTCCCGACTGCTGCTGAGCTGTGGGAGGCAGTGATCCCACAGTGATCCCACAGATCACCCAGAGATCCCACAGTGATCACACAGATCACACAGAGATCCCACAGATCACCCAGAGATCCCACTGATCACCCAGAGATCCCACAGAGATCCCACAGAGATCCCACAGATCACCCAGAGATCCCACAGAGATCCCACAGATCACCCAGAGATCCCACAGAGATCCCACAGATCACCCAGAGATCCCACAGTGATCCCACAGATCACCCAGAGATCCCACAGTGATCCCACTGGTCACCCAGAGATCCCACAGTGATCCCACTGATCACCCAGAGATCCCACAGATCACCCAGAGATCCCACAGAGATCCCACAGATCACCCAGAGATCCCACAGAGTGTGGCAGCAGCAATGTGATCCCCTAAACCAGATAAAATCAGAAACCCGAGCCCAGCCCGCAGAGCTGCAGCAGCAGCAGCTGATGCTGGGATCAAACCCTGCCCTGGGCATTAAAGCAGCAGCAGCAGGAGAAAAGGAAACCTGACTTTCCTTTCCTGCAGCTCTGGAAGGGCTGCTGGACAAACACTCCACTCTGGGAAGAACAGCTCCTGGATTATTCCAGGCATTATCAGCCCTGGTAAGGTCACTAATGGTCCCACATTTCAGCAGGGCATGAAGAGGCAGGCAGAGATGAACCCTCTCTTGAAGGCTGCCCAGTTTGCAATTTCCTCTTCTCTGCTACAAGAAGAGGGGGAAGAGGAGGCGTTCCCTTTCCAAACCAAGGCACAGAGGGGTGAGGGCAGGAGGAACTTCCAAAGGGAGCAACAAGTCCTGGGCCTGCCCTCGCTGAAAAAAAGAGCTCTCTGTTTATCCAACCTCCTCTGTCTCCTGCAACGACAGCTTCTCAGTGCTGGTAACAAAGCTAAAATGATTTGAGTGTGTTTTTTACATAAATGATTTTTTAAAGGTGCCTTTTAGGAGTTAAACAGAACAAAGGTCTGGCACATTTGTGACCCAGAAAAGCTAAACAATGTGCTGCTGACAAGAGACAACAGAAAGCTTTTGATTATACTTCAGATTGCCTTTTCTGTACACAACGAGATTCATTCCTGGTTGTTATTTTAAACTGCTGTTAAAATGCTAATGTACAAAAAGCCTTCTTGTACCTCAAAACCAAAGAGCAAGTAAAAAGAAAGAGCTGGACTTGTTCCATTTCAAGGACTACCAGAAATACCTTGTGTGATCCTTCAAGGCTCAAACACAGCATTTCCAGTGAAGTTCCCTACTAGAGAAATGTTGTTCCTGTGGGATTTCAACCATTATTGTCAATTATTCTGGAGACAGTTTCTGCTGTCAAACAGGGATTTTTATGCAAATGGAAGAAGGAAACAAATAAAAGCACTTCAAGAGCCCCCAGACTTTGGAGCAATGAACAAATCCAAGAATAATGAGACCAAATGGAGATGAACCCTCTCGAGAGGCAGGTATTTCTGTAGGTGCCTTCCCAGGTAAATCATTAACAGAGGGGCTGGGACTGCAGCGATACCCAGGGCGGAATTCAGGCACCCAGATACAAATTCCAGTTTTTGACCCTTGCCAAAATGATACCAGGCAACCTCTGGAAACTCCCTAAATTCCTCTCAGAGTAAGTCTGCCACTGGCTGCAGTGGAGTGAAGAGACACTGAGCACGCAAAGCTGGGTGTAGAAATACTGATGACAAAATCAAATCCCAGGCTGAGGGACACATCCTCAGTGAGGGGGAGAATGGGGCCAGTAGGGAAAAAGGGACCACGAATAAGAGAGGAAATGATTAAAGATTTGAAAATGAAGGACCAGAAATGCAGCTGTAACAAAGGTGAAGGCTGGAAAGGAAACCTTGAAGGTGGATATTGTGGAGGGGGGCAGGGGGAGGTGGTGCTGAGACTCTGGAATTACCTCCCCAGACACGTAGAACTGGACAATGCCTCCCATAACCGATAAATGAAATATGCACCCTAATAAACCAGAGGTGCCCTCTTTGCCTTCCCCAATTTGTGGCAAATGGGATGTTTGATTTGAGCGCTGAAGTTATTCCAGAGCAGTGGAGGGGAATGTGCCGCCGTGTCATTTATCAGCTCCTCTAAATGCATAAGGCCTGGCTGATCAATCTCCCCACGCAGCCTAAAAGCCATATAAATCTGAGGGATGCAGCCAGAGGCCTGGGGGAGCAGGGAGGAACAAAAGGCTGGGGAAACCCAGGGTGGAACAAGCACGGGGGGAGCAGGGCAGGTACCGAGGCCGTAAAAGCTGAAGCACAAGCACAAAGCCTTCACCACAAAACAGGCACAACCACGAGGCACAAAGTACAAAAACAACACTGGGCAGGAGCAGATTTTCAACTGCAGCCTCCTGGGCACAGGTCAACACACGTGAGACAGCAGAGAGCAGCTCCCCATGGGCAGAGAGGAGCTGGGCACTCCAGGAGCTGCTCTGGGCTCAGCTGGGCCAGCCACGGGCTCAGGGTGAAGCTCCTCCACGGCCAGGGATGGACCCCAACTTCCTTCCAGGGGGAATCTGCACACCCAAATCCGAGTTTCCTGGCAGCTCATCTGGAACCCCTCTGGTTGGCTCTGGCTCACAAACGAAGCCTCTGCAGCTCCAGCAGAATTCACAGAATCCTGGAACAACCCCGAGCTGGGAGGGACCCACAGGAGCACTGATCCAACTCCCATCCCTGCCCAGAACACCCCAGCAATCCCTCCCTGTGCCCCGGGCCGTGCCCATTCCCTGGGGAGCCTTTCAGTGCCCACCACCCTCTGCCTTTTCCCCCTGCAAGGTGTGCAGTTTCCCCTGCATCAAGTCCTTATTGCTGTCAAACTCCTTTCGTGGCACTATCATCATTAGCTCCACTGGCACTGCTATCCTTGTAACTCATTAGGGATCTGGGATGGATGCAGAAAATGATGAATATTTAGTCCCTATTCATCTACTACAGAAGCTGCCTATTATCAAACAAGTGACACCTTTACAAACTTAAATTAAATAATGGCTCCCGTGGAGGATTCTGAGCCCCTGACAGGATGGCAAGTGATTTAAGTAACATAAAGCTGAGCAACTGGTGATGGATGGTGGTTTTGCACTCGCTCTCTTACAGCCTGTAATAGAACAAATGATCATTTCTCAGCCTAATTGAATGTGGCCGCCCCGCTCGTACACAGCAGAGACAAAGCTTGATAATTTGCTTCATTAAAATGCATTTTTATGTCATCGGAAAGATTAAAAAAAAATTGGTTCTGTTGATAGGGGAGATTAGAAAAATAAAATTTATCATGCAAACAGCACTTGCAAATGAGGTGTATTTTGGCATTCATACTGCTTATGTTGTGCAAGAAAGATAAGCCCTGAGCACTAAAGCACAAGAGCATCCACATTGTGACAGCAATCAACATTTCTTCAATAGGAATTATGTCACTACACCCATTTGAAGAGCATTTTGTCATTTGCTGCTGCAATGGCCACTGGGCCAGACTGAATAATTCCCAGCTAAGCTGTTGGGCAGAACACAGAGAATCCAGTGACATTCAGGAAGTTTGGGGGTTTGGGGCTGTCAGCCTCTGTGTTCAAACAAAGAACCAAAGTCAAGACTCAGTCAGAGACCCAAACTACCAGGGAAAAAAATTTCAAAAATCAAATATCATCTTGTCAAGTTGCAGACAATGCTGTCATCTGTCTGCACTCACTTTGTTTTAGGGGTTGGGGTTTTTGTGTTTGTAAAGCAATCTTGCTGGGAACAGCAAATTGCCATTTAGACAGCAAACAGCTCCTCCAAAATAAAACAAACATTTGCCACTTCAAGTAGTCCATTCCTGGG